>NC_136721.1:23416399-23758899 GCF_936440315.1 Barbus barbus
CACTTTGTGTGTGTGCGTGTATTCCATGCTGACTCTGGTTTCTCTAACCCGTTTCTATTACACTCACTCCGCAAATCCCATTAGATGCCCCTCCTAAACACCACCTCCCACCAGCTGAAATAGAGCCTAAGGCACTTTATACCACCATGGAAGCCCCGCCCTCTGCCACACCCCCTTCTCATATTCTCAGTGAGGACATGCCCCACAAAGCCACACCCCTGGAGGTTAAGTTGCGGGCACTAGTTTGTGTGTGTGCTAGTGTTGTTAGTATGCTATAGAAGCATCTTTCAAACACTTGTTTTGGCAGTCAAAGCACTGTAGCCAAGCCAAGAGCTCAGCGACTCTGCTGCCAGTAAGTCATCTACTCAAACGTACCCCTAGAGGATTGTGGGTAACGGCTCCAAAGCAGTGTGCGCAGTGGGAAATCAATGCTCAATTAGACAGTGTTTTCCCCTGTCAAAATATAGTGACTTTGCATCTTTCATCGCAAAGCAGATTTGGACAGCGTGCGAATATATATAAAACAAAGAACCACCGCACACACACACGCTCATTGATCGAAGTGCGCATACGCACCCGAGGAATGAATACTGCATGACGTTTAATGAGTGAACGAAAACTAGCTCGAGCTCAGATCTGAAAACGTCAAGCTGGCATGAAAAAACGGAGGGGGGAATAAAGCGCTCAGCTGAGATGCGAGACAGAGAAGCTCCTCGGATAGATTTAATAAAGGTGGAGATCTTTGAGATTCCCAGCAGGATACGGTGTACGTGTGTTGATGAAATTACGGCATGGTCGTGGTTTACACACAGGAGTGTCTGTGTACCTCAAACAACACCGATCTGTCGTTTGAGATTAATTGCTTTTTGGTTTGTCTGTTTAACGTCATATGCCACTTTTAATGTGTTTAGGTACTACATACACCCTTGCAACCAAATAGAAGATCACTCAGAAGGGCAGTCACTTTAGTTTGAAACTAGATTCAAATTAAGAATCACATCAATAAAGCACACACATAAATGAAACCAATAATTGCCCTTTAGATGTTTCCATTGCACAGCTGATTCCATGAAATGCAAAGAAATCAAATGGGTAAATGACAATGTGACTGATAGCTAAGCTTAATATTGATGAGTTAAATAAAACAAAAAATTTAAAATATTACACACACACACACACATACACACACATAAATAAGATAATTAAAATTCATTAAAATTTATTTTTTAAATGCCTTTTGATTTTTTTATTACTAACATCATTTATTATTTCCCAAAAATCTCTTATTTTCTAAAACTGGTCTGGCTTGTCATTAAAAGTGCTGCACAAAGCAGAATTTTATCCAAAGGAACTAGTAAAGATAACTGTCAAAAAAGTAGAATGAAGAATGAACACAAAAAAAAGAAGGTAATATGTAATTTAGATTATTTCTTTGAGATGTGACTTCTTGTTGGTTCTTGTTGGTGTTATGTCATTCTGACATAGCAAGATTTTTAAAGCTCTGTAAAGCCTAAGTGACATTTTCTTCTTTTTGATAAACTACAGTTCCCCACAGACATAAACACCAACCCAAGCACCCAGGACAAAACATGTTTCCTGTTGAAAAAGAGAGGACACACCACGGACAAATTAAGAAACAGCACATTGAAGGTATTGTTAGGCCATCAAGAATTTGGCAGACTTCTAGTATTGTGGTAGATGTGGTTTTGGTTACCTTTTCCTAACCTGTTGTTAATATTGAAAAGTAGAGAACACAGAGTATTTTTGTTGTCTATGGTTGCTATAGATGAAGATCATTGTGATTGAGTATAGCGTGAAAGTCCTATGATGAATGTACTGGTTGTTAATTCTGGCTATTCTGCTTAGTGTTCAGTAGCTGTTTGTAAAGCACAATACGGTGTATGTGTTTGTGTGTACATACCAATTTTGTGATTTTCTGAATGATTGCACCCAAGTATTCCCTACACGGCCCCCAGTAGAGGATTCTGGGAAGGGTGAGGAGATTTCTGGAAGGAAAGAGAGGATTTCTGAGAAGCATGAAGAAGAATCTTTTGGGCCAAAGCCAAAATCTGAGGTGTCAATTCCAGAGCCTGTCAAGCCTATATCGGAATTTCATGAGCTAATGCATAAATATCATGTTCATAACTCAATACCAGAATCTCATAAGCCAATACAAAAATCACATGAATCAATAACGCAATATCATGAACCAATACAGAAATCTTATGATCCAATAGTAAAACTTCACAAGCCAGAACCAGAATCTCATGACCCAACAGTAAATCGACATGAGCCAATAGTGAAACTTCATGAGCAAGTGCATAAAACTCATGAGCCAATAGTGAATCATCATGAACCAATAGTTAAACCTCATGAGCTAGTGCATAAAACTCATGAGCCAGCAGTGCACCATCATCAGGCAGTACATAAACCTCATGATCCAATAGTGAGTCCTCAAGATCCAATAGTGAATCCCCACAAGCCGATGGCGAATCCTCATGGCCCAATGCTTAAACCTCATGAGCCAATAGTGAATTCACATGAGCCAGTGCATAAACCTCATGAGCCAATAGTGAATCCTCATGAGCAAATGGTGAAACACCATGAGCCAATGCACAAACCTCATGAGTCAATAGTAAAACCTCATGAGCCAATAGTACATCACCATGAGGCAATACATAAACCTCATGAGCCAGTGCCTCATGAGCCAATAGTACATCATCATGAAGCGATGCATAAACCTCATGATCCAGTAGTGAAAACCCATGATCCAATAGTGAATCCATACAAGCCGATAATGAATCCTCATGAGCCAATAGTGAATCCTCATGGACCAGTAGTACATCATCATGAGGCAATTCATAAACCTCATGATCCAATAGTGAATCCTCACAAGCCAATAGTGAATCCTCATGGGCCAGTAGTACATCATCATGAGGCAATGCATAAACCTCATGATCCAATAGTGAAAACTCATGATCCAATAGTGAATCCTCACAAGCTGATAGTGAATCCTCATGATCCAATGCATAAACCTCATGAGTCAATTGTGAAACCTCATGAGCCAATGCATGAAGCTCATGAACCAGAGAAACCTCATGAGCCAATAGTACATCATCATGAGCCAATGCATAAATCTCATGAGCCAGAGAAACCTCATGAGTCAATAGTACATCATCATGAGCCAATGCATAAATCTCATGAGCCAGAGCTAATGCATAAACCTCATGAGCCAATTGTGAAACCTCATGAGCCGATGGTGGAATCCCATGAGCCAATGCATAAACCTCATGAGTCAATAGTACATCATCAGGAGTCTATGCATAAACCTCATGAGCCAATAGTACATCATCATGAGCCAATGCATGAAGCTCATGAACCAGAGAAACCTCATGAGCCAATAGTACATCATCATGAGCCAATGCATAAATCTCATGAGCCAGAGAAACCTCATGAGTCAATAGTACATCATCATGAGCCAATGCATAAATCTCATGAGCCAGAGCTAATGCATAAACCTCATGAGCCAATAGTGAAACCTCATGAGCCGATGGTGGAATCCCATGAGCCAATGCATAAACCTCATGAGTCAATAGTACATCATCAGGAGTCTATGCATAAACCTCATGAGCCAATAGTACATCATCATGAGCCAATGCATAAACCTCACAAGCCAATGGTGAAACATCATGAGCCAATGCCTCGTGAGCCAGTAGTACATCACCATGAGGCAATGCATAAACCTCATGAGCCAGTAGTGAAACCTCATGAGCCAGTAGTACATCACCATGAGGCAATGCATAAACCTCATGAGCCAGTAGTGAATTCTCATGAGCCAATGCATAAATCTCATGAGCCAATTGTACATCATCATGAGGCAATGCACATACCTCATGAACCAATAGTACATCATCATGAGGCATTGCATAAACCTCATGAGCCAGTAGTGAAACCTCATCAGCCAATAGTGAAACCTCATGAATCAATATTAGAATCTCATGGACACATACCAACACAGCCAAAAAGGGAATCTCATAAACCAGTACCAGAGTCAGAGATAATGCATGGATCTGTGCTGCCAAAAGTAGAGACAGTTTCATCAGTACACATGCCCCATGAATCAGTATCAAAGCATCACATCTCAGGACCAAAACATGAGGATGAAAAGGCAGTACTACAGATACCAAAGGAGTCAGAAGAAGGAAAGACAAAAGAAGCAGCTGTTGGAGGTATGGCTCAGCTGATAGTTTCAAACGGCCTGTAGTACAGAATGTAATACAAACCTGTGGATTGCTCAGTTCTTCTCTTTGCTCGTCTAGACCCACACAAACACTCAGAAGAGCACGGTAAAGGAGAGGGTGAAGTAAAACCCATTCATAAGTGGGAGAGAGAAGATGAAGAGAATAAGAAAGGTATCAATGGTGTGAGGTCAACTAAGAGCACATTGTGTGGCTGGTTAAGTCTATCACTGCATATGCATAGTAGTCATTAGAATCCACATTAGCAAAGAGCTGCATTAGCTTCTGTAGTCTGCCACTTTAGGCTGTATATATAAATACATTATAGTATACATGGTTGGTAGTGATTTTTTGTGCCTGCAAAATGTCTCAAACAATGATTCTGTTCCCCTCCCTTAAACATGTGGATGGATAGCTGGAGATTTGCTTGTCGTAGACTTGATTTGCTTTGCTTGTCGTAGTAGGTTTTCAGAAGAACATATTGTATAGATAAATAAGACTTTTCATTCTCTGAAGCTCTTCTGAAGTTCTTACTATCTGGAGGGCAACAGACTGTACAGCTAAAGGGCATCATATATGACGACTTCAAAGGTGAGAAAGAAATTAAAATGAGCTGAGAAAAGGTGGAAAGAGATTTTTAAGTATTTATCACAGTATTTAAAAGAATGAGTGAATGTTCTAAATAGAAGTCTTTAACATTCTAGATTCTACAACTTGAATTCCGGAAATGTTGGGATGTTTTTTTAATCAGTATAAAATGAGATCTTCAAAGACTTCAAATCACATGATCCAATATTTTATTCACAATAGAACATAAGAGAACATAGAAAATGTTTAAACTGAGAAATTTTACACTTTTATCCACTAAATGAGCTCATTTCAAATTTGATGCCTGCTACAGGTTTCAAAAAAGTTGGCAGGGGGGCAACAAAGGGCTGAAAACGCAAGAAATTTTGAAAATATTCAGCTGGAGGAGCATCTAGCAACTAATTAAGTTAATTGACATCAGGTCTGTAACATGATTAGCTGTGAAAGGGATGTCTCGTAGAGGCAGAGTCTCTCAGAAGTAAATATGGACAGAGGCACTCCAATGTGTGAAATTGTGGAATACTTTAAAAACAACGTTCCTCAGCATCAAATTGTAAAGGCTTCTCATCATCTACAGTGCATAATATTATCCAAATTTTCAGAGAAACTGGAGAAATCTCTGTGCGTAAGGGACAAGGCAGAAGACCTTTGTTGGATGCCCGTGGTCTTCGGGCCTTCAGACGACACTGCAACACTCATCGGCATGATTCTGTCATTGACATTATTAAATGGGCTCAGGAATACTTCCAGAAACCATTGTCGGTAAACACAATCTGCCGTGCCATCTGCAGATGCCAACTAAAGCTCTATCATGCAAAAAGGATGCCATATGTGAACATGGAAGCGCCGTTGTGTCCTGTGGGCCAAGGCTCATTTAAAATGGACTGTTTCAAAGTGGAAAAGTGTTCTATGGTCAGACGAGTCCAAATTTGACCTTCTTATTGGAAATCACGGATGCCGTGTCCTCCGGGCTGAAGAGGAGGGAGACCTTCCAGTATGTCATTAGCATTCAATTCAAAAGTCAGCATCTCTGATGGTATGGGGGTGCATAAGTGTATATGGTATGGGCACCTTGCATGTTTTGGAAGCCACTATGAATGCTGAAAGGTATATAAAGGTTTTAGAGCAACATATGCTCCCCTCCAGATGACGTCTATTTCAGGGAAGGCCTTGTGTATTTCAACAGGACAATGCAAAACCACATACTGCAGCTGTTACAACAAAATGGCTTCGTTGTAGAAGAGTCCGGGTGCTGAATTGACCTGTCTGCAGTCCAGATCTTTCACCTATAGAGAACATTTGGCGCATAATTAAATGGAAAATACGTCAAAGACGCCCACGAACGCTTCAGCAGCTGGAAACCTATATCAGGCAAGAATGGGACCAAATTCCAACACCAAAACTCCAGAAACTCATAACCTTGAAAATTTGATTCCCGTCTCGAGGTCCTTTGCCGATCCCGCCCCCCTCTCACTCCACGCAATGCTTTCCTGTCAGCTCTCTACTGTCCTGTCCCAATAAAGGCAGATAACGCCCATAAATATAACTTAAAATAAAAAAATCTGGAAACTTAAAAAAAAAAAAAAATACTGTATCTTAGTATGTACACCTCCACTTTCTGGAACATTGTATCCATCACGTTGAGGTCCAAGTGCCGTGTAACACTTGGCAGGCACTGGGTCAGACTCTAAAAAAGGAGCGACACCGAATGTGGTTCATTGATGCACTAGACACTGATTGGCTGAGTGACAGAAAGAAACAGACATGAGAGAAAGATACAGGACAGGTGTGAATGGGAACTGGGAGAAACCCAGCAGTTTCACAAAAAAATATCTGCTTCAGAAGACGGAGAAACAGCTGTTTTAAAAAAACATCTGTCATCAGATTTCCCAACATCCCTGGAGCACACACGCACATACAGATGCTTACAAATGCCACACACACACATACACACGTGCATGAGGTGTGGGAAAGACTCCCATAAGAGTGTGTGAGATATCGCCCTGTCAGCAACACACACAAACACCCACACACACATCTTCATCACAGCCGTCAATACTTTGGGCGCAGCAGGAAAGACACAAAGTGAAGCAAAACAGCTCTTCATTGATTCAGCATTGAGTTTGATGTAGTCTGAATGTCATACTCTAACATTCACAACACAAAACTTCCTAGTCCACCCAGAGCATTTAAACTAAACTGCAAAAAATGGAATCATTTTTAAAATCATCATGATTATGATGTCATAAGCTCATTAACATATACCCGCCCACATTTACATTGTATTCAGCAGCTTGACTGACATTTCCATCTCATTTCATCTCATAATCTCCAGGAACCAGATCTTCGCTCTCTTTTAACCCTTCTTTACTTTAAAACGCAAAGTGTTTAAGGTGATATTTCTCTCTCATTGTCAGATTGTGAATGTAACGGACACTCGAATCGCTGCAGTTACATCGACTTCCTGAACATAGTCACGTGTGTGAGCTGCAAACACAACACGCGTGGTCAGAACTGCGAACACTGTCGCATGGGCTTCTACAAAAACACCTCTGCGGAGCCTGATGATGAGAATGTGTGTATCGGTGAGTAACAGTATACATTTTATATCTGAAATGTGCACAAATGTTGTGCAAAATAAATTAAATCACTGGCTCAAGCAATACTGTATCTCAATCAGTATGAATGGCATTATCAATGCCAAGGTCACGGGTTCAATTCCCAGATGCTAGAGCTAATAAAAAAGGTCTTCAATACAACCTGTTGAATTTAAATTTAAGAAATTATGACAGAAATATAGTACCATTTTACATTACAATGTACATCTCAAAGTAATAGATTTTTTTTTATTATTATTTAAACTTCTTTTATGTAGGTTTCTTTTCCAAAAATTTAAAAATAATTTTTCAAATGTTAATTTGCTCACATTTTAAAAGATTAATTAAACTGTTTTTTAAACCTTGATTTGATTACCACCATTTCTGATTATAAATGTGTAAAAAAATCAAGTAATATTAAAACAGAATTTCTGAATAAATAAATAAAAATAAATAAATAATTGGGGGAAAGAAATCACAGGAATCTATTATTGTAAAAAAATGTAACAAACTCTGTTAAAGTTATATGAATTCAATTAATTAGACATGCTTTTTAATAATTAGAATTTGATTAAACCATTCAAACAACATTCAGAAAAAAAATATCATGAAAAACACTGAATTTGGGAAAATGAAAACATTTATAGGGCCCAGAAATGTTTTATTAAAGTTTTGTGTACCTTTTTTTTTTACTTGTTTCTTTCAACTTTTAATAAGTTGTTTTTGAATTGTATAAGTTTCATGATTTCAATTAATTAGACATGTCTTTTGATATGTTTTGAAAATGAAAAAAAAAAAAGAATCCTGAAAAAATATAATTTGTGAAAATATAAAACAGAATTTGAGAAAAATACAACTGATTATCATTGGGCCCTTCTATAAGCTGTTGTACATGACCTTAATAGAATGCAATGTTGCACTTATTTATTGCCGAGTGAACCATACTTGATGAAATTAAATATTTACAATTACAACACACAAAATTACAATATTTAATGCATCCACAAGGCTGTAAAACTAAGGAGAGCAGTGCTATACAATGCACGGTCTATGGTGGCTGATTCATTTTGTCAGTTTTAGACACTAAAAGCAATTCAGCAAAAAAAAAAATGACTCAGATTATGAGCGTTAATCTTTAAAGAGCGCCTGTCCCAGCAGTCAGGAATCTGCATTCAAAAAAAAAAGCCTAAAGGTGACTAATTGAAACAAAAGAGACATACTTGGAGAAAAATACTAAGGACGTAATCAGTAGAAAGTTATACACAGACAACTGAATAAGGGAAGAAAGAAAGAAAAAATGTAAGATGAAACAAAACTGCGCTGGACGCCACGGTTAGCAAAGTTAAACTGCAACATTATCATCCTGGGAGCGTCATATTAGAGATTCCCAGTGGCCCTCAAATAAACTTCCAGAAATAAACCCGGATGTGACAGCTCTTAAATCAGCGCGACGCTGAGAGTACCAGGATGGAGAAGGGAGTCCATCTGCTGCATGAGGAGGCAGGGCGCGGGGTAAATGAAAGCGTGCTGTGAAGTCAGCACAAATGAACTCGCCCTCATCGGGTGTGTGCCAGGTGCCAACATGGCACAGGGTCAACACCAAGATCTCCATGAGGAGAACATTTACCTCATCCTGAGCTCACAATAGCACTGAGTTTACAGTGTCTATTTTCAGGACTTCTCACGGAAGTGCAGTAATTCATTCTAATGCAGTTGGCTGCAGCCCAGTGCAAAATACTGATGTGCATAAAAATATCGGTAGATAGTTTCTAAAAATAAGCAAACATCAAAATGATTAATTTGCAGCTACCTTACACTATAAAATAGATGCAATGCATTAAATTGTATTTTTTTTTGTTACAATTCTCATATTTATTCTTTCTAACAACAAAAAAGCAACTACACAATGCAAAAAAGCTCAAGTATGCACTAAGATGACATTTTTATAAATAACTATAACGGCCTCAGGTGCATGCAAGAAACATCTGTGTCACGTGTGCATAGCAACATTAATGCATGCAGAACTGCCAACATAAAAAAAAACAATTAAATAAGGAAACCACTGAGCCTTTTTGGCACATGCAATGTTTTAAAAGTTCAACCGTTTTCCCCCTAACTAACTCTCTCTTTCTTTTCAGAGTGTAACTGTCATACGATGGGCACGTTGCACGACCGCTGTAATGGTACCGGCTTCTGTCAGTGTAAAGAGGGCACTACAGGAGTCAAATGTGATGACTGTCTACCCGGTTACTATTGGAAACAGGGCTGTTTACGTAAGTACCTCCCTCATTAACCACTTCCTAATCAGACTTCATTCAACTCTCCAATCTAATTAACAAATCAATGTCAAAGTGTGCAATCGCCTCTCCATTCTCCTCAGCCAATTTCAAGTTTAAATCAGATATTAATTGGCTCAGTCCTTTACAAGGCTTTTGTTTCCAAGTCATACGTTTTAACACCGTGGAATTAAAGCGGCGTTAATTCTACTTTTGAATGACAGAGAAAGGAGAAAGATGCTTTAAAGGAATAGTTCACCCAAAAATGAAAATTTGCTCACCTTCAGGCCATACAAGATACAGATGAGTTTGTTTCTTCATGGAAATTTAGAGAAATGTAACATTGCATCACTTTCTCACCAATGGATGCTCTGCAGTGAATGGGTGCCGTCAGAATGAGAGTCCAAACAGCTGATAAAAACATCACAATAATCCACACCACTCCAGTCCATCAGTTAATGTCTTGTGAAGTGAAAAGCTGCGTGTTTGTAAGAAACAAATCCATCATTGAGATGTTTTTAACTGCAAACCATTGCTTCTGTCTATAATCCATAATATTGCTTTCTCCAGTGAAAAAGTCATCTTGTCTGAATCAGAAGAGAAATATACACAGATCAAGCTCTGTTTATAAGCTCTAAACTAATATATTTGGTTCTGAGAGGACAACAGGTGATGAACAAGCGTTATTATGGATCATTTCACTTCACAAGATGTTAACTGTTGGATTTCTGTGGAGTCTGATGGAGTTGTGGATTATTGTGATTGCTTAAAATGTGTAGTCACACCATCTACCAGCAATGTAACATTTGACACTGGGCTACTAGTGACCATTTTACTTTTTGTTTAAAAAAATTACACAGTTTCTGATTCAAACATTGGAATTTGTTCAAAGTTGTATATCACAAAAAAGGGGTGTGGTCTCATAATGAAGAGGGTGAGATTCCTTTGATTTCACAGGAGTCTGACCCCTTATCACGATGCATTAGATATTTACCGCACATCAAAACAGAATATTGGGTTGGGCTATTTGTGTATTCAAATGATGTGCTGCCATGCAGATTCTAAGCAGCCCTTGTTCATTGGAAACTGGTTTATGGGGTAATGATCATATTTGTACCTGGATTCCCATGGTTTTAGAAGTCCTGCGCACAGCGTTTTCCCCGTGATCCATCTTTAAGATGAAACAGGCCCATGGCCAGAACCGCTAGCACTGTGAGAAGGGAAAACAGAGGAGAATCCATTAGGGACACACTTCCGGAGCTGGATTAGTCAAAGTCTTCAAATAGATTAGTTTTGTTCTTTGGTTAAGTGGATCTGCATGCAGCGAGTATTTACTGGCTCTAGTAAATGCAGAGGATGAGGCGTTTGGTTAAATGGAGTACGTTTTTACATAGTTTAGGCAAGTCTTTAAGAACTTTTTGTATTACTATCTTATGACCTTTTCAGTTTTGCAAAAAAAAGACCATTTAACCCTTCACATACAGTCTTTTCCTGGTTTATGTTTAGAACGGCACACTTAAAGCGTAATTAATTATCTGTATTATACACAATACACTGCCTACTATTTTTAAGTCTTTTCATGGGAGTAAATGTGCACTGGGTGTTATTTTTTTCACAATTTGCTTGTTGCAGTTCACTGATTGGTGGAGATTTACCTGTAGAATCATGTAGTTTTTCACTCGGAAATCCACTGAAATTTTTTTTTTAAATACTGTGACATATATTACTTACCATTAATTCTTCACTCTGGAAATGGAAGTCAAGGCGAACATGTTGCACTGTGCGATTCAGTGCTCAGTGTAATGTAGTAGTAGGTCACCCAGGTATTATATGCATAGTGTATACTGCAGAAACAGAAACAGTATATGGTAGTATGCTGTTCTGAACATGGCCATAGTCATCCTCCTCTTTATCGTTTTCTGTCCTTTCTCTCACACACACACTCATTGTTCACTGCTGAGACAGTTTGGGGTCAGGTGTGCAGCACCTGGTCTCATTAGTACCCAGACTTCTGCGACCCATTGTGGCTTTTTAATGACACCAGACGCCATGTTAAATATGACACAGATACAAGCCACTGAGCAAATGATCGTGGCTCTGTGTGTGTGTGAGAGAGGCACTGCACTACACTACCGTACAAAAGTTTGGAATAATTTAGATTTTGATAAGTTTTTGAAAGAAGTCACTTTTGGTCATAAAGGTAAAAATATCACAGATAGAAATTAAGTATTTTTACAACTTAAAAAAACTGTTTTCTATTTAAATATATTTTAAAATGCAATTTATTTCTGTGCTCAAAGCTGAATTTTCAGC
This sequence comes from Barbus barbus, assembly GCF_936440315.1. Classification (NCBI taxonomy): domain Eukaryota; kingdom Metazoa; phylum Chordata; class Actinopteri; order Cypriniformes; family Cyprinidae; genus Barbus; species Barbus barbus. The sequence continues at coordinate 23,428,412 of NC_136721.1, forward strand.
ATCATTACTCCAGTCTTCAGTGTCACATGATCCTTCAGAAATCATTCTAATATGCTGATATGTTACTCAAGAAACATTTCTGATTATTATCAATGTTGAAAACAGTTGTGCTGCTACATATTTTTGTGGAAATTTTGTTTTAGAATTATTTAATGAATAGAAAGTTCGAAAGAACAGCATTTATTTGAAATAGAAATCTTTTCTAACATTATGAATGTCTTTATTGTGACTTTTGATCAATCGTTCTGGTTGAATAAAAAGGTATTGTATCATGGTTTCTACAAAAAAATAAGTGAAGCAGCACAACTGTTTCAACATTGATAATAATCAGAAATGCTTCTTGAGCAGCAAATCAGCATATTAGAATGATTTCTGAAGGGTAATGTGACGCTGAAGACTAAAAATAATAAATTACATTTTAAAATAGAAAATAGCTCTTTTTATAAATTGTAATAATATTTCACAATATTACTGTATTTTTGATCAAATAAATGCAGAGAATTAAAAAAATATGAATTATTTCAAACTAGTCTAAGAAAAACAGGGTGAATTTGCTTTAACATAACATAACTTGTACATAACTTTTTCTCCACAGCGAACGTGTGTGACGATGAGTTACTCTTGTGCCAGAACGGGGGGACGTGCGTTCAGAATCAGCGCTGCAGCTGTCCGCCGGACTTTAAGGGTGTTTTGTGCCAACAGTCGCGCTGCGACGGAGGCAAAAAGTGTAACGGTGCCAGTGCACTCACACTGAGCCTGGCACTTCTGCTCTGCCCGCTCCTCGCCACCCTGCTGGGCCCCGCCGCCTCCTGAGAGAACCCTGCTTCCCCACCAGCGGGCCCCGAGAGGGCCAGATGCTCAGCATCGCCCTCTACAGGGTGCAGAACGCCCTGCAGGACAACAAGAACGAGAAACAAAGACTCTGGAAGAGCTGGAAATCAGTAGAATGTGCGCCTCATATATACGCTGAGGACGAATAATACCAAAAACACATACATTACACACACAATATCAACAAGAAGTGAGCTTCTTGTGCAATAGCTGCAAAATGTAATACAAACCGCACTTCCTTCACTCTGATTGGTCAATGTAGGGGGCGTGTCCTCAGTGATCAGAGACTGTACGATGTTTTCAGGAAAGATCCGGCTTAACGTTGTTGTTTTTACACTCCCTCATTCAGATGTATGTAACGAGCGCTCACTGTTATTCGCTAAAAAGCAAAGATTATGATATTATTATCCTGACTATTAAGATTTTAGGCACTGTACTGCTGGTTGTTATAGGAATGTCTGTCGCCACAGTTAGAGATCATTGATATTTACGAAGTATCGGGGACACGAACACGCTATTCAACTCGCAAAAGAAGATATCTAATCAAATGGAATTATTATAAACCCACATTATTTGACTATTTTTGGTAGAGAATATTTTTGCTTTGGATCTATATACGAGGCAAAAGATTTTATTACACTGTAAACTTTACAGCACACTATAGTACGAGAATCTAAGGTAGAGTTTACACTGTCAGGTATTACAGAGGATGAATTTACGCACTAAATGTACCAAGCAGAATTTATTAGATGGCAAACTCAACTGAAATGTATGGGATGGGGTTTATTACACTTTATGCTGAACAGATTTACAAAACTAAAAGAATTGAATGAAATTTTATTACAGTAAATGTGACTGTTACTTGGCCATGTTTGAGTTGTTTCTGTGTGGATCATTTCTTCAGCACCACATAAAATCAGATTTCATAACAATAACTTTAAAAACATTATTCCAATTTTAATGAAGTTTAACTTTTAAAAACTAAATATGCTTGTGTTGTAATTTAAAAAATATTACTGTAAATGGGAATAAAAGGTTTTCTTTGCTATAAAAGGGAAGTAAAAACCTAAAATTATTAACAGTAATGGCAATAAAGAGTGTTAATGTACATGAGGGTGTAACTGAGTACTTTTTTAATATCGGTATGTTCTGATATTGTCCTACAGATTAGAGTAATTTCATCAAACAGCTAATAATACCATAAAATACTCACTGGTGTTTATGCTGGTGTTTTCCCTCCAGGATGATGTCATTTCCTATTGGATGATGTCATTAAGGAAATGGCTTTTGTTAGTTAAAAGCATTTTACAAAAGATTACGAGTATAGGAAGTGATACTGGAGGAAAAAGTACAAACCGATAATTTATTACAAATTAAACAAATATGATTTTATTTGAAAAAGGGGGAAGAAATAATTGATAGTTAATAATTGATTAAGAAAAATTGCAACATGCACTTAAACCAACAGGTAAAATAATTTTAAATTCACTTAATTAATTATTGCAACTACAAAAGCTAATATGTTAACTAATATGATTTCCATCATTCAATAATTGTGAGTTTATTATTTTATCCAGTATATTAAGGGGTCTTATATACTGTATAATTGGTAACAAACGAAACCAGTATTTTCAAGAAAATGCATTTTGTTTGTAATAATTTGATTTAAAAAGGCCTGGAATATTTCTTAATTAATTGTCAGGTTATCATTTTACACATTAGTAAAGAACGGGCAATGACCAAAATTGCAGCATGCACTTAAACCAACAAACAAAATGATTTAAAATTCATTTCATTATCATATTCTGACTACAGAAGCTACCTAATATGATTTCTATCTGCAAAAATGTTATTTCATCCACTATATTAAGACAGCATGGTACGAGTGACCCAATCAAATCTTCTACTGGCTCTTATATAACAGTCGTAGAGCAACCCAGAGAGAGTTTTATATTTACTTTGGTCTATGCAGTCACCAGCTTTATGAAATATGTGAAAATGACACCCGAGCCAGAGAGACAACAAACAGGATGCTGCTCCAATAATGTAAAATTACTAAAAAAGCAAGATTCCAGGCCTTGCTGACCCGGCATCTTTCTGGCGAGAGAAAAATGCTGCGTCACGTCACAGCAGCAGTGTCCTGCACCTGAGAGGATCAAGCTTTTACCCTAGTCAGCGGCCATTGATTACCTTCCTCAGAACATCAATAGTGCACACAGGAAGGATACGTCAAGATGGGTCTTTATGAGTCCAAAGCGTCATTCTCACCACCTTTAGATAGAAACATGATTTTAATCATGAAGCGCATACAAACAGGTCATAATAGATGAGTGGCTAAATTACCTTATTTAACCCATAATGATTTTAAATAATAGCAAATAAATAATAGCATACGCCATTTAAAGTAAACTTATTGCAAATGAAGGTAAATGTACCTAGAAATACAAAACCTAACAACACAAAATGGTAAAAGGTTTCCACTGAGGTTTTTGGCCACACACTGTATGGACCTGCACAGTCCTGTTTTAGGGAGTATAATATACAGTTGCTTGGCCCTAAAACTGGGGCAAGTCAAACAGGTGTAAACCTAGAAACATTGCACCCCCTAGTGGTGAAACAGACAATGCACATTTTACTTCTACTGCCCTCAATTTAAAAGGGTTTCTTCCCTCTCCTCTAGTTGTCTTTATTGTTACACACAGGGTTCAAATCTGTGCAACATAAACTGTCTACAAACATTAAAAGGAGAAAAATGACATTAATAAACACCCAAATCTGGGGTCCTTTTCTGTAAATGTATACACCTATGCAAAAAATATGTGGTGCAGTTTTTGACTATGAGTACAGAATTATGAGTAAAATACAGTAAAATACGAAGATAAGCATGAGGTACTTACCATAAAGGAGATGGTGTTATGGTTGATGCTGACTCTTGAATATCACTGACCATTCATACCTTTTTATTCATGTTTCTCCTTGGAGAGTGTGCATTTAAAGTACCAAAAATGTTTTACAAAGCAATGTATAAATCATACTGTTGTTATAGAAAATATCATTTGAAATGATGCAATTTAATTTAATTCAGTCCAAATGTCTGAGAAGGTAAATGTTTCTGATTTGTGTTGTTCTATTATTTAACCTGTTAACCCGCATCGGCCCGTGGGCGGGCCGGAAGGGCGTGGTCGGGCGTGGTCGGGCTTTTTATTACCTTTGTTTTAGAACAATATTCAATCAATTATCATTAACTATATATCATTTGAAAGCTAAAACACTCAAGATTAACGATCTGAGCTTGTTTTTGAAATCAATACACCAGAGAGGAAAGGGTTAACAGAAATGCTGAAAGACCGGCCATTTAAAATGAACAAAGCGAACCGCAGTACTCACGTTTGATCGCCAATAGCGCTGGTCAGCTCAGACTATTCCAAGACACACCAGCATACATTTCAAGAGAAGGGTCCACTCTTCAAAATGCATCCACTTTTTAATCCAAAACAACGAAAAAATAGGGGAAAACACGATAGATCCTCCTTTGTTTACATAAGCGATTCGAGTTATAGTTATCGATAGCGTCCATTTTCCAATAAATATCGATTATAATTCGGATTCCAGCTTTGAAACGCCATCTATTTCCAGCAGAATCGTCTCTTCCGAGTAAGAATAGCCCTCCCTCGTCTCTCTCCTTCAATCGCAGGAGCTGTTATAACCCGGGACAGTAAGCGCGTCCGTGAATGGGTCAGCGAGGTGTCAATCCGGACACATCACAATAGGGGTGTTTGAAGCCAGCCAATGCCTCGCCAGCACAGTTTTGATGGATGGAAGTGTTAGCCAACCACAAGGACGTTTACAGTGATTGACAGTTTGAATAGTTTACGTAAGATTGTTTAGAGAATAGCTCGGCGTATTGTCCGTGTGTTTTCGTGCGCTCTCGGGTTACGCATGAAGCGTACACATAATGGCGTCGCAGCGCTACACAGACTGGCTATCAGCGAACAGATGTTGTCCAAAGCTCACATCTGAATCTCTCCATCATGGATCTTCGACTTGAGAAGAGTTTCTGTGGCGTTTGGTGGTGTTTTGGAGGACGTGGGGAGACAAAATGGCTAATTTAGTAACCGAAAACGCACGGAGATCGCTGGGAAGCGTGGATAGCATTAGCACGTAAGTGTCTCCACCCTCCTCTTGAATGTTTGTGTGTTTATCATGTAGTTATTTGCAGCTTTTGTTTCATGTTAGCTGTTTTAGATTCTAAAAATGACAACGGAGAGGGATAATATGAGGGGATTACATGAGTTTTGTTCGTGTGGGTGTGTTTGTTTGTGGGTATGTCCCGAGTATTGTGTGTGTGTGCGCGCGTGTGTGTGTGTGTGTGTGTGTACAAAATGTAAACAGTGTTGCAAGTTTGATTTGTTTTGCTTACACACTTTCTCACTCTTTTTCTCTCACTCTTTCCTGTCTTTTCAGAGGTCTGGTGAATCCAGATGGTCAGAAAAAAACCATTTTAGTGGCTGCTAGAGCGTCTTCCTCCACTGTAAATACTGTAAATAGTTTTTTTTATTATTATTTAGTAATATTAGTAATAGTAATCTATTACTATATTAGTAAAATAGTAATATTCATAATATTCACCATATAAAATAAATAAAAAATACAAATGTTGTAAAAACAATGTATTTTGCATGTTTTGTGTTTTCACTAGTTCAAAAATGATCAAATCTGTTTTGGTTCACTGTTTTCATTATTGGAATTGTTCAGAATAAAGACTGTTTAGTTATGTTCAAATTCTGAAATAGTTTTGTGTTTTTTTGTGGTTTCATTGGTAGAGCAGTTCTGAATTGATATACATATGTAGTATGCAGTGTCTTATGGAGTCTCTAAATAGCATTTTTGAAAGGATTCCTAGACTTTTCTTGAAATAAAATATCCAAATGACTTTTCCAAAGCTTTTCTTGAAATGAAATACCATAAAGATGTACTTTCTGTAAGTCTTTACCTATAAAAAATTTATTATTTCATATTTTATTTCAGGAAATATTTAGGCGTTTTTTTTTTCAAAAATGCCATTTGTAGACTAACCAAATGACTAAATGAGTCAGCACTACAAATGCTGTTCAGAAATAGTTTTTTATTGTGTGTTTTGGTGGGCAGAGCAGTTCTGAATTGATATACATATATGTATTATGTAGTTTTGACTCATTTGGACATTTGTTTACAAAGTGTCTATTTGGGGTCTCCAAATGGCTTTTTTGAAAGGACGCCTAGATTTTTTTTAAATAAAAGCTTACAGAAACTACATTTTTGGGAGTATCATCCTCAAATTTGAGTCAAAACATGGTCAGATGTTCAGCTTTATCTTTATGGTGTTTTCAGGCCTTTGGCATGCAAGTCTCATCCATTTTTCCCTTAGTGAGCTTCATTAAAACATATCGCGAGTCAATTTCATGTATATTTTACCTTGTTTTACTCTATTGCTATACTAATTTTGAGTTATTATGACTCTAGAGTAACAAAGGATCAAGTGTCTAGTTTCAAACAACACCAGATTTTTAAATATAGACCTTAGGGTTCAAGAGCTACAGACATTTTTATTTGGTTATATCGTTTTTTACAAAATGCTCAAAAATAGGGGCGCAGGGTAACAGGTTAAAACTTTTTTTTAAATTATATCATTTTAATTACAAAATCAGTAGAACAAGTTAAACTGAAAAAAATGAACACAAATTCCAAAATGTGTTTGTATATTCTACTAGTATACAATATTCTTAGTAAGAGCTGATGATCATGTTATCCAGCATCTGAAAACGACACAAAAAAGTAATAAATATTTTTTATTTCAAATCTTGAATCAATCAATCTAACCTTATCTAACCTTGATTCATTCAGAGTCCTGTGTGAGTGGCCATTGTATTTCAATCTAGATGACAAGTGGCTGAATGTGTAATAAAGTTGCATATTCTCATAACATGGGACATATCACAACTCCTCTGAGGTGGTGCATCACTCTGATCTGCATTTTCTTCTTGACCTGAGTGGGTGTTGACTTGTTTCCGCTCTCTCTGGAGTAAAGCAATTACTCCCAGTAAAGAAAAAAGCGTTGGTTGCAAGAAATGTGAAACAATGCAACCAGCAACGAACCTCAAGTGATTTTTCAGTAGTTATCAAAGCAAGCCTTTTAAACCCGCACTGTGACGTCACAAATCAACTAACGTTCCCAAGCTGCTCGCAGATGATCGTTACTGATTGGTCCATTTTGGGATGTGGGCGGGGTTTCTGCGTAGTAATAACTAGCATGTCTTTTATAGTACTTTTTGAAAGCGACATAAAATAGATTTATTTAGGAAATCATATTACATGTAATGTATGCGGTGTAAACAGTAAATGTAAGTTATTGAAGCATGATTGTTTTAAAATACATTGATTTGAAGCATGCCACCAATAAAAACAAGACCAAAATAATATTAATAATAATAAAATTGTTACAGGAGTATTGGCAAGAGTGGAGGAATCCACCTGCAATGAGAGTTATGAAAATGAGAGCTGGCTGTGTGTGATGTTCTGCATGCATCTCAGCAAAAAGTCTATTTTTTGGCACCTGAAACTACTTCAGATTTTAAACAAGAATCACCTCATGTCTATATCACATGGCTAAACAACTGTTCCTTGAACTTCCATCAGATTAGTAATACTAGTAATGCATTTAGCATTTGCCTTTTAATCACATTATTGTTGTCATTTTACAAAAGCAATAAGCCACTGAGATTTGAGAAATCACTTTACCACAGTAAAACAAAACCATAGCCTTCAGTGGCTTATTGCAACTATTAAAAGATTGTGGTGAGGTGTTGATCCCGATAAGGAACGATTATCAGAAATGATTGGTTGAAAAGACAAGCCTTAAGGGTGGTAGTACCATGGTACAGATGGTGACACTGTCATCCGTCAAGATGTGCAATGATATTGATTAACATCCATGTTCCATAGTAGTCACCCATTTGTATAAATTCCAAATGAGGGAAAAAATAGACTACCATGATATGATTTAGTGGAGCACTCACATCACTAACATATGCAGCATATCAAGAATAATCGTGGCACAGCTGCTAAATCCATTTGTGCAGTGATTCAAAAATAAATCCAAAATGCAAAAAAAAAAAAAAAACTTTATTTCCTGTCTACAAAAAGTGCATCTGTACAAAAAGGTCCTCTTACACTTCTGTAAAACTGGTCACACAAAAGATAAAACTCAAGGAAAAAAGCCACAGGAGAGGGTTGATCTCTCAGTCTCCAGGTCTCTGGCTTGTGTACTTCAACTGTACAATTTCAGACTTAACTCTCATTCACAACTCAAACACATGACATTTTAGATTTGAAATTAAAATGTTAAACAACACTTCTGGTTCTGTTCTTAGCCTTCTTTAAAGCTTCCTCCAGAATAATAGTGACTATAATCAAAGTTACCTGAAAAAAGTCTGCTCAATCAAAAATAATCCAGTATGTTATCCAGTAATCCAGAATGTTAAAAGTCAGTATAAAACAACCAGTGAAACACAAACTACACTGCATTCATGCACAACACATTTACACACCGAATCCATCCCTGCAAAAACCTTTAAATCAATGTTACATTCAAATAAGTAACAAACTATACAGCCTCAAACACCAAAAAAAGGGTTATTTTTGAGCAAGTCCGACTGCTTTAGTAAGTGCAGTTATTGCATCAATATATATCTTTTGGAGATAAACACAAAGGTCCAAAACCTGTTGTATGGAACAAAACATTCATGCATAAAAGTTCTTTAAATGCTCATTCAGTGAGATTAGGTAAGCACTGCCATCAAACTAATTGTTACGCCAATACCTGAGAAAGAGACGTTTAACAACAACCCTTGTACATAGTGAGTTCTCAAAACATGGAGAAGAAGGACATGAGGAAGAAAAACCTCCTTTAATGCATTGCTGTGAAGCTTTAATGACATAAAAACAAGGATAATTAATTTATCTCCTGTGTCGTCTTGATGGTGAAGAACCACGGTGTTTTGAAGAGTATCTGGAAAAACGGCCAGTACTTCCAGAGTCGGCTTCATACGAATTGGCTCGGTTTGTGGAGTGGCGGGACTCCTGTAAGCCCCGCCCCTCTCTGTCCGGTCTGTGTTCTCTGATTGGCCGGTGCTCTGCAAAACGTGGGTCTGTGGGCCTGTCGCTCATCCGTGGATTATTAGGGCATTCCAAAGGTATTAGGCGGGGCATAGGTGCATTGCTCGTGTCATGTTGAGGGCGGGGTGTGAGGGCGGGGTCTGTTTCCACAGGTGAATGTGTAACAGGTGAGGTCACAGTGCTTGGATTTCCGATTGGGGGATAAGAGAGACTGCGGGTTGGCGGCTCTCGTTCTGGTTTAAGAATCTGCCTGGCATCCCTTTCAAAATCTTTTTGCATTGTTTTGATGATAGTTTTACGCAGCCTAGCGTCCTCAATCAGTGCTCCCCAATCACTTTGTTCCTGCAGAAATTAATTAAAACATCATTAAAAGCTCTTGGAAATACACAACAGCACCTCTTGCGGTGGGTCAAGACAAACAAGTGTATAAATGTGTACGTTACCCTGAGTGTGCGTATGTGTCCCAGTATGAAGAGACTAAATCTGGCTCTGGTGACGGTTACATTCATTCTCTGCCGATTTCCAACAAACCTTAGAAAATAAGAAGCAATGCAATATTACAACCAGAAACTTGAACATTTTAGTTGATTTATATTTAGGCTATGTACACTTACCCAATGGAGCCCATTTCACTGCTGGCTCTCACACAAGATACAATGATGCAGTCCATTTCTCTGCCCTGAAAGCCATCGACTGTATCGACATCAACCCTAAAACACAATTACACGTTATTCAACTGTACATACACCGTATACATGAACAAAGGTTTGGAATATTAGGATTTTGCAATGTTTTTTTTTTTTGTAAAGTCTTATGTTCACCAAGGGCGCATTTATTTGATGAAAACCACAGTAAAACAAATAGTGAAATATTAAAAAATGTTAAACAAATTAAGAGTTCTCTTTGTGAATTATAAAATGTAATTCATTCCTGCATTTTCAGCATCATATCCTTCAAAATCATTCTAACATGCTGATTTGCTGCTCATTTAACAATAATAGTTCTTATTACTATAAACTTTGCAAAGATAAAATTTATATTTTGTTTTAACACAATTTAATATTTTTGTAAACATGCTGATGTGACATTGAAGACCGGATTAATGGCTGCTGACAAATTGCATTACAGGAATTAGTTACAAAAACAGTTTTTATTTTGTTAAATTGTACTAACACCTAAATGAGCCCCAGAGACTGATCCCCAGTGAAGACCCCATCTCCAAGACAGCAATCGGGACAAAACCACAGGAACCACATGAGTCCTTTGCACAAAACTGCTGATTTTGCCTGGCCAGAGGAGAATGACACTATTTCCTCATCTAAATATTGTAAAGCTGATATAAAGCCACCCAGCTTTATAATCAAGCCGATGTAAAAGATGCTTTGACACAATTTGCATGGTTCAAAGCGCTATACAAATAATATTGACTAGACGAATTTTAATTATAAAATGTTAAATAAATGCGTTCATTACCAGTCTAGCGATGTGCGTTTGTTGAAATAGACCAGTTATGCTGAAAAAAACGTTTGTCTTTTCAAATCGTGTGTCATTACATTTGAGTTGGCTCGTGTGGTTTGTGTTTCACGCTTCAGAAATGTGACGTTATTTCAGGTAAGGGAGCATAGTGAGCTCTGATGCGCCCTAGTTTTTGCGGTGCATTGTGGGATTTTTTCCAGGGAGCGAATGTTCCAATGCACTCGAAGGATTTCGCGATTGAAAGCCTTTAAAATGGCCGACTCCCTGATCATTGCCCTGACTACTGAACAAGGGAGCTGATTGAGATGCACCCTAAATGTTTGACATGTAAGTGTATTATCAGATTATTTGAAAAAAAAAAAAAAAAAAAAAAAAATCATTGGTTCAAAAATAGAACCATAGATGCAAAAAGTACAACGCTGATTATTTCTTGTGGCAATCTGCAATAAAGTTGTTTTTAGAAGTTTCATTTTTGATGAAAGAAAAGCTTTTTAAGTAGAGTTGCACACTGAATACTCACTGAAGTTGCTTGTCGATGCCTGAACCCCTGATGGCTTCCAGTATGCGTCGTTTCTGGGCTTTGTAGGGCGTAATGACGCCCACTCGCACAGACTGCTTCTCGCCCAGCAGCTTCAACAGCAGCAAGACCAGCTTGACTTCCTTGTGATTGGAAAATGAACTGACCGACGGGGAAGACAATAAGTTAACTGTTCAGACATAAGCAGCAAAGTAAAGTCCAACATCCCACCCACATTCCTCCATTTCTTACTCTCTCTCCTTTTTCTCTATCCCATCCGTCACGTCGAACACTTTGTAGGGATTGAAGGGCCAGCTGAGGGAACAGCGTTTCTGAGCGGTCTCACTGAGGGAGAAAAAGGACACAAATCAAAAGTCCTTACTTATACTTGATGACCTTGGGTGCAAGTTTTATTTATTTTTTTGATTAATTACTAGCTTAAAACACTCAGGAGGAAAAAAAAAAAAAAAAAAACATTTAAATATATACACATTCTTCCTGATAAGTGGCATTGAGACATTTTTTGCACAATTGTGACTGTTAGAACAAGACCGTATTAACACTGAAGTCTCAGACAAAACATTTAAAAAAATTAAAAAAATAAAATAAAAACCACACGCAGCATTAGCATGAAGCCATTTCACAGAATGCAATGTTAAAATTCAAGGCCTAGTCACACCAAGAGAGAATATTTGCTCCATCTTTTCAATTAATCAGGGTTAGTTTAGTATCATTTATATGCCATTTTAGTTTTTGTTCGATGTGATGTTTATAATTTCAATTTTCATTTTTGTTTGTCACTTTAAGATTTTTCCCCATTTCAGTTTTAATTTAAATTTTAGTACTTCAACTTAAACGAAATGAAAACAAGAAAAGTTCCCAACTACTTTACAGGCTGCATAACAATATCACAGTTGGATTGTGACCGAAACTGCATTAAAAGTGCCAGAGACGCCCGCAAAAGAGTGAGTCTGCAGGATTTGTTTCGATCCATCCTGTAGCACACTTCACCTTTCATAAAAGCACATGAATAACTGAAACGCTTTTTCACATGGCTCATTGAATACACCCTTCATCTGCAATTTCAGTTGCATTTTCATTTTATTCTCAGTATGAATAGACCTTCACAGCAAAGTGGGAGTCAATCAGTGTCAGTGAAACATGTTTCTTGAGATCTGCAGACCATGGTTTAGTTTGCAGTTAGCAGCTCACTATGTTGAGCACTCACCACACGCACGGTCCTCTCAGTGACCTGAGGAGTCTTAATTCAGACTCGGTCATAGTTGTCTGCTCCTGATCGTACTGCCTGCACTGCCCCTGCCTACATATCATAAACAGGAGTCTGATAGCAGAACATGGTCTTCTCTCTCCCTCTCTACTCATACCACAAGTGTAAAGATTCCAAAACAAACAAGGAGCTGGGTGCGTACCAGTCATCCTTAAGAGCGCTGTTGTAGATGTACTTGGAGGGGAATTTACAGATGTCCGGGTGCATGCGGTACTGCACGCTGAGCAGGAGGATGGGAGAGAGTTGCGGGTTTGACTGATAAAGACTGTTGCATAACCTTGCCATAAGAGACTGGTCGTAGCCAAACTCCTTTGCTTTCTGTAAAAAAAAATAATAATAATAAAATAAAAAATAAAAATCAAATCATGCACAAAATGTGAAGAATTTAATGTCATTTAACCCTTATGCTGTTCTGAAAATCCATATTTGACCAGCCTACAAAAAAGAAAACTAATAAATAGGTTTATAAATCCCTCATTACAGAAATACAGATTAAATCCAATATTTCACAAAATGGCATTAAAATTATTTTTTTTAATTGCAGGCTGGTTATTTTTTGACCAGGAAAATTTGCATGCATGCTTGGGTTACCTGAGACACAACTGTTGGTGGAAGCTGGTTGGGATCACCGACAAGGATTACAGCAGGACTTCGGTACAGCATGGGAATCAAGGTCTCAGTTTCTTTAGCCTGACTAGCCTACAAAAGTGCAACGACAAACAAAGCGACTTTGAAATATGGCTGTTAGGAGTATTAGTGCATTTATAATATGATAATATAAACAATGTAGTTTTCTTTCATCGTGTTGTCTTCTGCACTAGCAGTAATAAGAGATTCTTTTGTATTCAACCAAATAACACCACATTTCACAATCACAAACTATAAGAGATTTTGGTACCTCATCTATGATGACGCAGCTAAATGGTTCATGTCCGAGACGACGGAAGGCATTCTCAAGGACAATACTTCCACTGGTGCTGAGCGTGCAGCAGATCACATGAGCATTTTGTAGCACAAGAGCTTGACTCTCCTGCCGCCTGCTGCGACACTTTTATATAAAAAAAAAAAAAAAAAAGGATTCAAGAGGTATGTTTGTGGGAGTATTGTAAGTATTGCGAAACAAGAATGTGAACAAATGTGACCGTTTACCTCTTTAATATGCCGACTCAATCCTTCTCTCTCTTTCAGAAGCTGCATCTTCTGCTCCATCAACTTCTTGAACTGTCAACAAATCCATGAAGTTAAAGAACTTCAACATAGCATTAAAACTAATCTAAATGTGATATCTTGTATGGAGGATGCATTACCTCTAAAGAATCCTTCTTGGGTTTTGCACATTGCTGGGAGAGATTTTCAATACTTTTGTCCAGTTGCTCCTTCCGCCTGTGTACGTCAGCTTCTACAGTTTGCTGGGCTCGCTCTACACAAAAACACCTTATACATTAACACCACATGCACATGCATTAACTCTTGAATTGTAAATGCACAAATTTCTCTCACGTGCTCTAGCTTTAGTCTGGTGGTCGAGACTGAAAGGTTTTAGTGACTTCGAGATGGTCCTTTCACTTCCCAATCGTACCAGGTTTATATCACCGCAGTTACCTGTACACAAAAGTGTTGTGAGACATGCTTTGTGACAAAAAAAAAAAAAGAAAGAAAAGCATGCATGCCATATACCAAGTTGTAAATGGGTGCGCAAGCTCACAACCTTGAGGTGCATTGATGTTTCGGCATTTCTCTTTAAAGATCAAAATGACTTTCTTCATCAGACTGTCGATGGCAGCGTTAGAGGGTGCACAGAGAAGAACTCGTGTCCGTCGAGACTTGGACTGAAGGTTCCCCGAAGGAGCAGCACTGTTAGTACCCTGACCAGATAACCACACACAAAACGCTCAGCTGCAGTTGCAGATTAAGGTGTCCTTGAGATCATCCACAGTAGGCAGGAATAAAGATACATTCAGACTTAAAAAAAAAAAATACCGAAGATAGTAGTTTGTACAACAGGCCACCAATTGTTTTACTCTTCCCGGTTCCTGGAGGACCATGAATAAGGAGAAATTTTGGGGTCTTCTGTGTTCTCTTTATCATGGCAAGACCACAAGCTATTGCTCTTGATTGGTCCCTGTTGAACTCCTGGAACGCAAAGAAAGAGAAAAATCGAGGGGAAGAGCAAGAGAAAGAACAAGCAAAAGAGTGAAGAAAAAAAAAAAAAAAAAAAAAAGGGACAAAATTATAACGTGAACAAAATCATGTTTGTCATTGGACTAACACATTCATCCCACAAAAGGTACTCTAGCCCAAACATGAACAAGAATAGTTGACTAGGACTGCATTTGTTCCCAAAAACATATACTATAAGTAGGTGAATTTGGAGAAAAATGCTTAAAGCTTTGCATTGCACTTTCGGTTTGCGCCCCTTATCTGACAAGCCCAGTTTCGTATCCTGGAACTCTCTGCTAAAGAAGTAATATTTAATTCAGGTGTATTAAAAAAAAAAAAAGGAGACATACAAAATGTGCAATGCCTTAAGTCCCTAGGATCAGGATTAGGAACCACTGCTTCAGATAAACCCAAACTCACTGGTGAATCCAGGTCTGGTGGGCTATCCAGAATGTGCGTGAAATAAGACACATGTGGAGCAAGAAGAGGACGCAACATTGGTTGATTCCGCAGCAAACACAGCGCACGTAACTCCCGGAATATGCTGATCAATGATCCAATGACTTCACAGAGCACAGGCTGGGAATTCACCGAAGATACATTACCACGTGTCTGAATCGTCAAGTTTAGAATTGGCCTGGAACCTGAGGGACAGAATAATGAGACTGTGGACATAAACATACACAATCCTTATTAATGACAGCACAAGACTCGCACCTGGACCTCTGTTGGACACACTGGACCAAGACACATAACCAAAATAAGGATGTGGTTCATGGAAATTAGGTTCATCGTGAGCATATGACCCAGTGTTGTCAGGCAACCAAATTAGCACAAGGTCGTCTTCTTTCGGGTACAGTTGTTTTACATCAGTTTCCGGAGAAATGTTTGCTACAAAGAAAATAAACTTTATGAAATGTTTGATGTCTGAAAGGATACTCCCCAACTGCAACAATTAAAGACTAACTATCAGAATACATTTTACTGAACATCAGAAGGTAAACTGCCAAATATGGCTGGACTTACCAGTGAAGCTGGCACTAGCTGTGCGATTGCTGTATTCTATACCCTGGACTGTTAGGTTAAGCTTGACTCTGCCCTCTTTGAGCCATTCACTCGCCATCTGTATAAATTGTGATTGGTTAACATTAACACTGGCGCTAAATATCCTATTATTATCCTTATAGAAGCAGGACAAAAACTAATTAAAGGGATAGTTCCCCCAAAAACGGAAATTCTGTCATTACTTACCCTCATGTCGTTCCAAAGTCATTTGTTTATCTTCGGTACACAAATTAAGATATTTGTTGAAATTCGAGAGCTTTCTGACCCTGCATAAACAGCAACGCAATGGACATGTTCAAGGCCCAGAAAGGTCATAAGAACATCTTTAAAATAGTCCATATGACATGAGTGGTTCAACATCAATTTTATGAAGCTACGAGAATACTTTGTTGAATGAAGTTATTAGCATATTTTCTTTGAGCGCAATTTCTTCTCTTCGGTGTCAGTCTTCAGTGCACGGTCATGAGAGCATCACAACGCATGCGTCTGGTGCTGCTGACGCAGGAGCCATCATTCTGATGTACAACACACATGCATGGGACGTGGTACTCTCGTGAACACGCGTCGAAGACTGACAACGAAGAGAAGAAAATGTTGAAAAGTCAGAATTTTATAAAGAATGAGAATAATTTTGTGTGCATAAAAACAAAAATAGAGGTTGAACAACTGATGCCACATGGACTATTTTAACAATGTCCTTACTACCTGTCTGGGCCTTGAATCTGTCAGTTGCGTTGCTGTCTATGCAGGGTCAGAAAGATGAACGAATGACTTGCTAGTTTGGAACAACATGAGGGTGAGTAATAATGACAATTTAAATTTTGGGGTGAAAAACCAACCCTTTAGATTGTATAAGATTCAGAAGTAAATTACATCCAAGTATCTAGGCATTACAGAAATAAGATGTAGTCCCACCTCTTCAAATGCATTAACTAGCAGCAGGGGGTACAAGGTGTTGAAGTACTCCAGGTAGCTAGGAAACTGAACTGGCACTTCCTTCAGCGGTAGTTGGCACAGATCATGTGGACTCCCAAATGCTTTGTAATTGTCAAGCATCCTATATTCCCATTTAAGGATTGCTTGGGTCAAGACTGAAAGGTCAAACGTCGGGCTTGGATCCATCGTGGGTACTGGTTTGCTAACTGGAGCCTCAGGTCTTTGGTATACCTTGTAAGATGGTGGCTCTGTGGTTGAGCTTATTGTAGAACTAGTGACCAACTTGGGAGCATGTGGAGCATGTTGTGAAGGAAGTGGCTTTGGGAGTTGTGGAGGATGGAGAGGTTGAAATGTTTTTGGAGGTGGCATTGCTGGGGGCAGTCGGGGAATCTTCGCTTTCGCAACATTCGCAGCAGGCTTAGGAGGAGGCTTAGCTCCTTTTTCCATTTCAAGGACAAGCGAGGCACTGCGGGAACTGGGGGTGTATATTTTTGTGGTAGAAGGTTTGGCCTTTTTCTGAGACAAAGGTGACATGCCAGGCTTCACAAACAAATGATCATCATTTCCACCAACAGGAGTCTGAATAGGTTTAGGTGTCAAGGATGGCCCTGGGATATCTGACTCACTATCTGTATCAATGTCCATGTCAATAGGATCTCTCTGGGTAAGAAAAAGTTCCTCACCATTTTCTTCTTCAACCTGCTCCATTTGAGAGCACAGTTCCATATCGGTGGGTTCCATCTGAGTGAGGAACATCCATTCTTCATCATCCTCCTGAATAGGTTTTTCTTTTTCCATGTTGACTTCAGCAGTCTCACTGGCTTGGAAGTACTTGGATTCTACTCTCTTATTTCCAGACTCATCACCTGTAGAACTGGTTTCTGATGCAGCCTTTTCATTATCCCGCTGATGGTCAGGATCTGGCTGAGGACAGGGAAAGATATCACCAGCCTCGCTGCTTGCAATTGTAGGTTTCGGTAAGTGCACTTCGCCCGGCTGATTGATCTTTGCTGGTTTGGGAGCCAATGTCGTGATGGCTCCTGTTGCAGGCCTCTGATGCTTCTCACGACTTTGCCTGAAAAACTGTATATCTTGTGATCCCAGAAGTTTCTTGTTGCCTTTTACGATACATTTCTGTGGAGAAGTCTTAGGGACTCGACGCACTCGCCTTATCTTCTGTTGTGGTTCCACCTGCACTTTCTGGCCATGGCACCTCAGTTTAGCAACACAATCTAGGGAGCGCTGAGAAAGTTCAAATGCTTTCCTTTCCTTCTTTTTTAATCCCAAACGCTCTACTGTTGATTCTGGCTCAGCAACCTTACGCACCTTCTTTGGGGGAACAATCGCAGGGGTGTCACGTGAACTAGGGGCAGAAAAATAAGGAGAGGAAACCGAGCTGCAGGATGGAGAGGAAGATGATACACCACATGAGGATGGAGAAGTTGAAGAGGAAGGTTCCTCTGCATCCTGAAATGTGGAGCTGCATTTCCAGGGGTGGCGCCTGATTTTTTGAGCAAGGGCATCAATTAGCAATGGCTTTTTAGGCTGTTTCTTATCAGATAGAGTTGTTTTTGTGCTTTTAACCGGTTTTGGTTTGGCAAATTTATCCCAGTTTTCTGCAGTACTGGATTCTTTGGAACCCACTGGCTCTTGTGGCTGCTGCTGTTCTCTGATCTTATCTTCTGCTTGCTGACAAGCCCTCTCAATGTCTTCATCTGGAATTAGTTCAGTTTCTGAACTTGATGGAGACGCTTCATGAGGAGCTTCATCCACCTGTGGTTTGAGTAGTTGGTCTGCTTTGGGCTTCTTCGCCAAGTCTGCCGCATCAAAATCTGAATTATCCCAGGCAGATGCAACATATTGCTGAGTCTCAAACTCAAAGACCTGTGATTCACTAAAATCATCATAATCACGACCGGGGCTCTCAGACAAGACACAATCTGGAGACCTCAGGATGTCATTTGGCCTTTCATCATTATCAGAATCATCAGAGATAACAATGGTACTGGACTCCATATTTTCCTTTGAGGTGCCCATGGACCTGTTACGAGTTTTTCCAACAGCACTACTGTCAACTTCTGAGTCACTAGATTCAACTTTGTGGATAGATTTTGTCAGACGAACCCGTTTGATATCAAGGGGTTCATCGTCATCATCCTCCTCAGCAGCTCCAAACCCACATTCCTCTTTAGCTGATTTTAAAGAATCCCTAGGATTTTGTTTGGCAATGGCTTTGATCTTTGACAAATTCTGGTTATTTAATCTGGACCGAATTTCCTGCACTTTTCCTAGATCTGGTTTAATGCGTTCCAACTGAACAACTGGTCTCGGCTGTGAAATTGACACAGGGTCAAGGGGTTCCTTCTTAGCCTTCATGATAACCTCAAGACCGCTGCAGACTTCGTCATCCAAGTTCCAATCTCTATAATTCCAAATTGGCTCCCCTTTAATAATACCAGGTTCATCTCCTACTCCGCTCAGACCTGCCTCCTGGTCCTCATGTTGTTGCTGATTTAGGGTTGGCACTGAATTTCTGGAAATAACAGTGTTTGTAGCTGCCTCCGCTGATGGTGCACATGGGGGTGGAACAGGTGGAGAAGCAGGTCTTTCTGGCATCGAACGGACAACTTTTAACAAACACTTCTGAAGCTCATCAGATTCAGAACGTGTTAGATTCCATCGTTTGTTTGTAACTCTACGCAACTGCTTGTTAAGCAAATTAAAAAAGTGGGTCGCGCTCGGGACAGATTTCCTTATCCCTTCTTTCAGCAGCAGTCGAATAAGTTTCATGCAGCCAGCAATTATGGCACCAATGCCTCCTCCAGATGCAGGCAGTCTTCCAACTATTCCAAAGTTATATGAGGTTGAACTGACTCCGTGAAACCCACCCATCCTGTCTGGTGGTCCATGCGTTTCATCTGATTGGATGATGCACAAGACAATCTCTCCCACCCACTTGAGGGCACAGCGAGAAAGTATTCCCATTCGTCCTTCAGTAGAGTGTAGCTCAACAATTTGAATGAGGATACGAGTGAAGAACTCGGTCACTTTATCGCACACACTTGTCTGCCCAGTTAGCATGTGCCGATTTTCTCGTATCTTATCACAAAGATAGTGGATGACTTCACTAATATAGGAAGCATTGAGCTCAGGAAGTTCCATTATGGAACGGACAAATGGAGTAAACCACAGAAAAGTGCTTCCGTATACACGCATGCTTTGGCCCATTTCAGAATCAAGCACGGTGACCAGGGACTGCATATCCTCATAGATCACATAGTTGCTGGAAATACCACTGTTGGACAACGAACCAGATGCCTACACGATGAACAGAAGGAAAAACCGTATTCAGCTTTTTCCTAACAAAGAGTTCAGGAAATGTTTCTTGCATAAAGAGAATGCGGTGTCAAAATAGAAATCTTACTTGTTTTGGTTTTTCTGAGGCATAGCAATCGTACACCATCTGACTGCAGGTCACCATATTGTCATATTCAGGTTCCACTTTAACCATCCCGCTGTGCATAAAATAAAAAAAAAAATGGACTTAACTTCTCACAAAACCCCACATTACTAAGCACGTTTCTGCCAACAAAAGTTCCAGACATGGCATTTCACTGCAGCCATTTAAGGTCCAAATGGCACTACTTGAACCATTTGCCTTTATTAAAAAGAAATTAAAAGGAACCGTTTTTGATGGTATGTTTTGAGCAAAACTTTGGTGATATTTTATAAAGGTCGATAAAGTATTGCAAAATGAAAGCGTTTCCATTAACCAATGTTATGGGACTAAAACTTAACTTTTTCCTCTCACGATAAGTCATAGCAATGGATTTTGGCTATATTTATTCAAAGGAGGCGTATGCGTGTATCTTTACAGAAGCAGTGCGGAGAGCAGTGTCAGAAACATGCGTGGCACGGATGAAATAAGCATTGACTAGAGTGGCCAGTGAATCAGCTTCAGTGGCCGTGTGCAGTGGAAATTGTCTAAGCATTAAGGGCAGGGAAAGCCCCTTATACTTGAGCGGCCATGTATATGAAGTGTTTCTTGGAGATTATAGTATACTGAAGAATGATCAAAAATGATATTTTACATACGGCATGTGACCAGTTAATGCGAAAAAAAAAACGTTTCCATTGCAGTTTTGCAAAATTTTCCTTGTTCGAATTGCCTGAAAAAACCACCTCAAGCGAGGGTAGAAACTTTTTGCGATATATGGGAGTTGACGCATTAGCAATTCGCAATTTTAATTTGAGCAAATTTGAAGGGTAATGGAAACACAGCTACTGTTAAGGTGCTGCATTTTGCAGCTATTATAGATGTAAATTGTTTACATCCAGGAGCAACGCATATGGAATGAAATCATTATACTTTGTCTTTTTTTGTTTGTTTGTTTTTAAATTAAGGATCTGTGGGAACAGTGCTAAATATTAGGCGTTTTCAAATGCTTTAGCTGTCATGGCTTCTGCCGTCCCTGTGAAAAATCCCTTCCATTGTCTTGGAGTTTTAATGCCAGAAGATGGATTGATTATCAGAAAGATAACATTTCACACGGCCATTTATACAGGTTTACAAAGCAAAAGTCAAATTGGCTGCAATTCAGCATGGCATCAATTATTTTCAATAGGTTGTTTGCACATGACGTCATTGCTGTGGCGCGAAATGCAGCTGGAGGGCAGGAAGTGTTTTTTTTCTCCAGAGGAATCTGTAGCAGAAACACAAGATGCCTGTGTTTTGCCTTGTTTATGAATGCTCAAATCGCTCAAAATCGAGAAAGCACAAGGAGCTTTTATCATGTACGAAAATGTGTTGTTCATAAGGGAGGAAAAGTCAAGAAATTAAAAGTAAAAGCTCTTTGTGCTATCTCCGTTTAACCCATTTGAGCATTCATAAACTATGCAAAACAGGCATTGAGTTTCTGCTACTGATTCCTATGGAGAAAAATCACTTCCTGCCCTCTAGCTGCATTTCGCGTGTCATCAGAATCATGTGATTGCAAAACAACCTACAAATTCAAGATTCTCTTACCCCATGGTTTTTTGCTGGATGTTTCTAATTTCCGCAACATAGCTGGCTGATCCAGTAATTGTCTGGAATGCTGTATTAGGGTCAACCTGACCCCAGATCTTAGAACCAAGTCGGTCCAGAATTACCATAAAACAGTGGAGGGCCGGCCAGAATGGGTCAGAAGCTGGGTTATCCTCTAAATAAAAAAAATAAAATAAAAAAAAGCAATGAAACTTAAGTGGACCACATTTAATCTATTGCATCTCATCACGACATACCATTTTCCAACCCATCCATTGTGTTGAGTATGCAAAGTGGGATGTTAAACTTTCCCATGAACAGAGAGTCCATTGCCTCCGCACTGAGCTGCGTAAGTAACATACAGATACCTGAAGGGCACAAAAGAGCATAACTTCAAAAGTTGACATCACACTCACCAAGAGATGAACAATGAGAACCATTAGCCAATTCCAGGTCAACCTGACACCACATCCTATTCAAGTGCTATAGAACTCTTGAAGTTTCCAGATTAACGTGCACCCGAATAGGGCACTCTGCAACACTTATTTTACAGTAGGTAGACACTCGAGCAATCCATCAAGCCCCCTGAATTTCTGATCTTATTCCTTTCTTTCAAAGATCCAATTTCTATATTAACTCTTTCCCTGCCATTGATTGAATTTTTTTTAAATCCATGTTTTCACTGGTAGGGGTGCCATGATTACAGGCCTGTGCAAACTTTGGGGTGTCAGAAAAAAAGATGGCAGGAAAAGAGTTAACTGCAGGATGGTGAAATCTTTGGTCACAAGTGGAGGAACAGAAACTTAACAGCAGGAATGACTCCTGTCTAGCGTAACAAGAGTAACAAACCAAAATATCTAAAATTGTACAAGTTTAGTAACAAAAGGAACGAGCATCATAAAAAGAGGATTGAGAAAACTAATAAACAGACCTAGCCAGTAGTTCTTCTTATTTCGTGAATCATAGAGGTGAGAGGGGAGCATTTTTATGACGCCCCCTGCATAAGACTCTTGAATCAAATCTGTAGAGTCCGAAGATACTCCAAGATTAATGACACGAAACATGCAGGAGAAAATCTCTTGAAGGTCATAGTAGGCGTCCCTATCCACACTCTTCATGGTCTTTGCTGTATCGATTGCCCAGCGGCGCACCTGGAGAGGAAAGGTGGAGTAACAGCAAGATTACCAAAAGAGGACCAGCCTAACACGATATGGCTTTTTGACGGAATTACCTGTTCGTTGGGATGAACAAGAAGCAGATATATTCCTTGATACTTCTCGAACACAGTCAAAGACTGCTTCATATCTTGCAACTTACACAAGGCTTTTACAACCAAGTCACCTGTTGAGAAAGAAAATGTAGAAAAAGCACTAAAAATCACACTGATGTTATTATAATTGTGGCAATCTGACAAATATATTTGTATGACAGCCAAAAATATATAATTAAGCACCATCTGCATTGGATGTTTGTATCACCCTGTCAGGGTTTATTTTTAAAATAACGACTAGCTGACTCTACATTTTCAACATTGTCATTTGACTTTGATTGCCGTGTATTTCTACTGTTGACTTAATTTTTGTTGACCACTACAATTTCCCTTGAGTGATAAATGTTGATTATGGAATAAATGGTGAACCACAAGGCTAGCTCTTTGACACCTTTATTACCAAAAGGATTAGGAATAGAACAGAAGAAAATATAAAAGAACTAGACAAAGCAGAGATGCCAGCTGACCATGTGAATTGGCCTCTTTCCAAGCTTCCATTCTCATACGTTATCAGTCACTATCCAAGCATATAGCTCAGGCTTTTCTACATGTTACTCCCTTTGCTTTCCAGAATTATTTATTAGCCCTCTTGATTCTTATTTTAGTGGGATTTTACCCACTGGTTTGTTTCTAAAGATAACTTATTTAACCCTCTCCAGGTGCCCAGAGGCATATATTACACATGAGCTATCGAGATTAATAATCTTTTGCATGCAGTGTACACATTACTCATTTCTGCACCCTTCTCATTCACGTAGGCCTTTAAAATGCATCCGACTCTCACGATAGCAAAGCATCTTCTAAAAGGTCTTCTATAAGATATTTTTATCCATTTCATTCAATAACCTTCCAGTTTTCAGATTTCTAACCACCCACTACACCACATGGAATTAACTGGATATGAGAATGTGACTTACACAGATCACGGTAGCAAAGCAAGTACGGATACTTCAGAACTTCAAACAGCGGGAAACGGAGACGGTCGTGGAACTCTGCAGGTGAGATCTTTGACACTGGCTCCTCGTGATCATCTTCGATAATAAAGATATCATCCTCCTCCAGCTCCTTGTCCAGAGCAGTTCCCAACAAACGCATGAGTCGAGCCTTCTCCATTTCCCACAAACACTGCAAGAAAGCACAAATTAATGTCTGGACACATGCAAGATCAAAGAACACAACATTTATGCATTAGCAGATGCTTTTAACCAACATGAATTACAAGAACAAAAGCAATTAGTCAGTCAAAAAGCCAACAATCTTCATAAACAAATGGCAGATATATTAGACAACTAGATTAGGAAGCTAGAAAAGAGATGTGCAGAGAAGAAACATGGTGAAAACACCAAGGTCTTCTGTTCTTCAGAAAATGCATAAGCTGAACTTATTCCACTTCCATAACTATTTGTTAAATGCACTTTAGACCTTTCTGCAGCATACACTTAAGCATTTCAGATCAAGCACATATGACATGGATTTCTTTGCAAGTTTGTTGTGATTAGAACAACTTTGAAGTCTAGAAGTGCCTCAGCCATTTAGTGTACGAGGCCCAATTTTTCCCTCTTTAACCATGTACAAACTCAGCAAAATGTATGATGCCTATTAGGGATGGGACAAAAAAAAAAAAAAAAAATTTCATTTCACTAATCGCAATTTATTTATTATTTACAATTTTAAAATAGATTTTTATTTTTTTTTTCCCCAGAAGGACGAGGTTATGCTCCTCTCTTCGGGACACATGAGCACTGAGCGCCCGGTGATCGCGTGGAGCTCACATCTCCGAAATCGGCAAAGTACATTTTCAAATAGGCGCCGTTTTTATAAATAAACCACAGATTTTAGTTTTAAACAACTACATTCTGGGCTGAAATACACGCGTCCAGTGTAGGCAGACTTTACCTGTTGCGTTGCGGCGCGGAGATACGGCGTTACTCACCGATCGAGAAAAAACAAAGCAACCTCGGCCTCCGATCGCAGGCCTTCCGCTCTGAGTTCTCTCCAGCAACTGGAAAGCTGATCCGATTTTACACAGGTCCTATTTCTTGCCTTATCGTTCCGCAGTAGTTTTCCTCTGTTTTTTATCTGCCATCTTTGTCGCTCGGCTGTTCACTGAACGCTCTCTCCTCTAGATCACGAGTAGACACGCCCCTTACTGCTGATTGGCTACACGTTTGTTTTGGTACTCTGCCCCGAATCAGTTTTCTAAAACGTTTTTGAAAAATTGCATACCCTGCCTTTAATGTTTTTCTGATGCAAGACTTATTTTAAGAGAC
Organism: Barbus barbus; assembly: GCF_936440315.1. Taxonomy (NCBI): domain Eukaryota; kingdom Metazoa; phylum Chordata; class Actinopteri; order Cypriniformes; family Cyprinidae; genus Barbus; species Barbus barbus. The sequence goes on from NC_136721.1 coordinate 23,453,405, forward strand.
GTATATGAAAGCGGTTGGCACTTCTGTCAGATGCAGTTTAAGTAAAGTGTGCCTGAGAAAAACGATTCAGTATCTGCGGTCAGATGAGACGTTAAAAAAAAAAAAAGTCTAAATAAGTCTAATAAAAAGTCTCTCACCTCAGACAAACGAACCATCCTGTCCTGCCAGATTTTATACCGTGCTTCACTAAAGCGCAGAAACTACGAGCATGCAACGCGTGAAATAAAAGTACAGTACCGACAAATCACATAACTGTACTTCGTGTGTTAGCTGGGAAGGATTTGCATGAAGGTATGATATTCATTCTATTTGGGAGCAGTTTCCACATTTCATTAACAGTTCACGTTAGTATTGTATATTCACCATGGTAACTGTTTCCATAACCCAAAAATACCACTTTTCACTTTGTGTCAAAAACTAGTTTGGCACTGCTATTTAATAGCCTTACCTTTGCCATTTATTCAGTATTAATCATTCTTAACAGCCTTAATTTTTGTGAAATAAATTTGCTTTATAAAATATGGTAAGTGGGTCACGGCTTATACATTTCATTTAGTCCAGTATTTAAAATAAAAGCTTTCAAGTTAAAGTTTGATGTTAAAGAGAGCCTTCACTTATTTTATTAATGGAACTAGTTTGATGGGCACTTTATTTCAAAAAGTATTTTTCTATTGGACTTTTTGTGGCTGTTTGTTTGTTTAAAAATCTTCTACATGCAGTATGTAGTATGAGTTAAGGCTGCTCTGTGCCTGCTCAAAATTCTGTGTAAGAACAGACAAATATGCCTGCTCTCACACCTCAGTAAGAAAGAATCGAGCTGTAATTGCTGTGCAAGTGCATTTATACCTCCTCCGAGCTATATTAAACAGTTTGTGTACAGACAGCTAAATGAAAGCACTTCTGTTAAACCTTAACAGTGTGACTTTGGAAGGCTTTTGCTCAGAATGTTTTTGTACCTTGTGCAGATCAGGGACCTCGTCTCTAGCTCGATGGTACTCCACCACACACTCCAGACAGCAGCTGAGGTCTTCATTCAGAAAGTCCATCTCTCTCTCAGACAACTGTCCTGAACCGTAGCGACGCAGTATGGCAACTATCGCCTTGTCATCCTCCAGGGAGGTGGTGCACCACAGACACTTCTCCATCACGATCACCTGTGCACACAGATACGGACAGCTTAATAAAACACATTCTTAAAGCCTCCATGTGTTTCTACAGCACTTCTCTCTTCATTCTCCAAAATGCCTTCAAGCTTCTTTCTAGCAGCTTAACACTCATGTTGATTACACAAATACAATATATTCTTGATCGTGGATTTCAAAAATAAGTGGATTAAAAAGGGACACGTCACCCCAAAAAAAGCCATCATTTACTCACCATCAAGTTGTTCCAAACCTGTACGAGTTTCTTTCTTCTAGTGAACACAAAAGATGATATTGGCAAGCAAACATTGGTTAGCAAACAGTAGCTGGTAGCCATTTACTTCCATAGTGTGTGGATACCTGCTGCGATTCTTCAAAACACAGTATCCTCTTTGTCCTCCACATAGGAAACTCTCATACATGTTTGGAACGGTTGTCAGAGTCAATTCATTTTTAGAGTGAACTCTCTTTGCATGCACAGTCATAATCAAGACTGTTCTTAAAGAGAATGACAAGACTTCAGCAAAGAAGAATAGTGGGCAAAAACAAAAGTAAATGACAGGGACTGTCAGACACCAGGAAGGATTGTTCCTAAATAGAACAGAGATACTGAAACCTAAATGTTCACCATAAATACCCTGTTTATATAGTATAATTTTGATTTACAGTATATTTTGGTGGAAGCACTATGAACAGACAACAAGTTTGGCACCATAACTGAGAAACTGGTGTAAACACAGACATGTACCAGCCTCTCCACTGTATGAGCATTAACAAAAAAATAAGAGGATGGGGAAAGTGATTATTGTAGTTAGAGACTAAGTATGATCAGGGAAGAAAGAGGAACACCTGTGATTGAGGTCAATGGTTTTGAAATGTATAAAATAGAGCTGCAGCTTGTTTGATGTTCGTCAGGAATCTCAGCTTTGTCTTGACCAATAAAGTCTGATTTCTATGACAAAGTGAGATTTTCTACAACATTTTCACAAATGCTAACTATAGAGAAATGCACAAAGCCAACATCCATGAAAGAGCTGCAAATGTTAAAATGTTAATCAGGTACACAAGTGCCAAAATTGCCTAAAAGATGGTATCATTATAAAACATGGACGGTTGGAGCACAAAGATGAACTTCAACATCCTGGCCAAACAAATCACCCAACACTCAAAAAAATAATTCATTGGATGAACTCAATTTAATTGGCAGGATTTCCATCCAATAAATAGGTGTAGCCCCAACTCATAAAAAACAAATTCATGCAATGAAATGTAATGGAGTTGGACCAACATTGGATCAAATATAGTTTAAATAAAATTGATACAAAGTAGTGATTTTTTTTTTTTATGCTTGAACTCAAACATTTAACTGGAAAATTAATTCAGGCAGACATCCTTCTAGACAAAAAAATAAATAAAAATAAAAATAAACTTAATTTACTTAACTTTAGGTATTAGCCAACTCGTTAGACATGGTATAAGATGGGATTGTCACATCCATAGCATGCCCATTGGTTTTTTTTTTGTTTTTATTAAAACAACTTTGCTTCATGTTAGCAGGTCCTCAACCAAAGCACATGTGCTACACTTTACCACAACGGTAACCCCCAAAACACTGACATACCAGAAACTCTTAAATACAAACATAAAAGGAGCATTAAACATTAACAAGTCTCCCAATTTTACCATCTAAATAAAACATGCCTACAATAACATTTCATTTCAAGATTTACTCTCCTTATCCAGCCCTGTGCAAAGCATGATGGGAAGGGGACAATCCACTTCCTAGTTACACAAGTAAAATCGTTCATGTTCTTTCAAAATGAGAATATGGAGTTAAGCCAAAAGAACTGTTTCAAGTCAGTTTAACAACGCAATTGTATAAATGGGAAACCTAACATAACTGTGTTCAGTTTATTTAATAAAATCATTTTCATTTAACAGTGTTGGAGAATCATTTTTTGAGTGACCTTGAATATTATAACACCACTGTGGGCAGTTTTGGGGAGTGAGAGGAAGACTCCTCCAGCACTTCAGAAGAAAACTGGCACAGGTTTTGATAGATAACATTCAGCTGGAGAAATAATGAAGTTGCATGACTATTCTAAGGTGCTTGGAAGTTGTATTAAAAGGCAAATATTGCCCATTTCCCAGGTGCTGACATTTTTTGTCTTTGCCCAACCCTTGTAGATACCTTCTTGAGTATTTGTGATTAGTTTATGTTCTGATTAATTAACATACTCTTTGCTCTTCAGTGTTTGTACTGTTTTTGTTTTTCCTGTTTTTTGTTACTCAAATACGATCAGTTTTACCAGGCATGACCTGCTGAACATTCGGCAGAACACACCACAAAGTCTTTTACAGGATTTTGACTATTCAGACGTTTTGCTGGACATTGTAGTTGGCGGAGCCGTAGCTCTGGTCAAACGCTTTAGGAGCACACGCAGACGGGGGAAGCGAGCCGGCACGCTTGTGAAGCTCAGACAGCGCGGACTTCGAATGCCGTTGCCTAGCATCCATCTGGCGAATCTCTGCTTTCTACCCAACAAAACGGACGAACTCCTTCTGCTCTCCCGGACAAACAAGGATTTTTCTAACTCTGCTGCTCTGTGTTTCATGGAAACCTGGCTAAATGGCGACATTCCGGATAGCGTGCTCCATCTGGCTAACTTCCAGCTGATCAGAGCAGATCGGGACACGGAATCAAAAGGGAAAAATCGCGCGGCGGCGGAACGTGCTTTTACATCAATGAGAGGTGGTGTACAAATGTAACTGTTAAAGAAGATGTGCTGTTCAGATCTATAAACGCTATTCATTAAATGCAAGCCATTCTATTCGCCGCGGGAGTTCTGCTCGTTCATTTTCATGAGTGTCTACATTCCACCGCAAGCGCACGTGAGCTCAGATTTACAGAAACTCGCTGATCTGATCACAGACACAGAACACCACCACCAAGACTCTGCTTTAATCATTCTCTGGGACTTTAAAGCAAATCTCTCCAGCAAACTGCCAAAATACAGACAGCACATCACATGTCCCACCAGAGACAGTAATATATTGGATCACTGTTACACAACAATAAAGGACGCAGATCACGGTTCCACGAGCAACTTTAGGACTCTCTGATCACCGTTTGGTTAATCTTATTCCGACCTACAGGCAGAAACTTAAATCTGCAAAACCTGTATTAACATCTGTTAAAAGATGGACTAATGAAACCGAGCGGGATTTACAAGCCTGTTTCTCTCTCACTGATTGGATTGTTTTTGAAGCTGCTGCCATCGATCTGGACGAGCTCAAAGAGACTATAACATCTTATATCAGTTTCTGTGAGGATATATGCATTCCTACCAGGACTCATTTAACCTACAACAATGACAAACCATGGTTCACTGCAAAATTCAGACAGCTCCGTCAGGCCATAAAGTCTTGTATAAACAGGCCAAATACACACTGGAAAAGGAGATCAGAGTGGCAGAGAATTTGTTCCTTAGCTTGTCAGAATAATTCCTGTGATCCTGCTTCAGTGTGGAAAGGCATGAAAGATATAACCAGTTACAAGTCACCATCCCCCAGCGCTCTGGAGAATCAACAGCTAGCAGATGACTTGAACGAGTTTTATTGCCGGTTTAAAAAACAAAAAAACCCACACCCGCCCTGAACACCTCTCCACGCAGCCAGTCACACCTCCAGCAACCCCCCTCTCCCCCACACCTACAATTCAGATAAGCGAAGATGATGTGGGCCAGGTCTTCAGGAAGAACAAAAGGAGGAAAGCACCAGGCCCAGACGGTGTGTCACCAGCCTACCTAAAAACCTGTGCTGACCAGCTGGCCCCCCCATCTTCACACAGATCACTGGAGCTGTGCGAAATCCCCTCATGCTTCAAACGCTCCACCATCATCCCCGTCCCAAAGAAACCCAAAATTACTGGACTTCATGACTACAGACCCGTGGATCGAACATCTGTGGCCATGAAATCATTTGAAAGACTTTCAAATGGTTTTGGCTTATCTGAAGGACATCACTGGACCCCCTCCAGTTTGCCTACAGAGCAAACAGGTCTGTGGATGATGCACTCAATATGGGACTGCACTTTATCCTGCAGCATCTGGACAGACCAGGGACTTGTGGGGATCCGGTGTGTGGATTTCAGATCCGCTTTTAACACCATCACAGATACCCTTCAGAATAAACTGAGACAGCTCTCCGTCCCCACCTCTGTCTGTCAGTGGATCAACAGCTTCCTGACAAACAGACAGCAGTTAGTAAAGCTTGTTAAATTCACATCCAACACCCGCACCATCAGCACTGGAGCTCCTAAGGGCTGCGTTCTCTCCCCACTGCTCTTCTCCCGCTACACCAACGACTGCACATCTAAAGACCCCTCTGTCAAGCTCCTGAAGTTTGCAGACGACACCACACTGATCAGCCTCATTCAGGTTGGTGACGAGTCTGCTCACAGACAGGAGGTCAAGGAGCTGGCTGTATGGTGCAATCTTAACGACCTGGGCCCGTATTACTAAAGATTCTAAGAATCCTTTTGGGGGCTCCTAATTTATCTTAATTTCTAACTAGGAGTCTTAGCTTAAAAGTGATTCAGGACCAATCTGAGAGCAACTCTGAGCGAGGAAAAGAAAAACTTTTATCTTAGTGAGGAGGCGGGGCTGACACATTGACTCGTCAAAAAGGCCCAGTAGAGGTTGTACTTCCTTTGTCAGCTGAAGAAGTTCAACCAGCCACAGGAGCTGCTGAAACAGTTCTACTCTACATCATTGAATCAATCCTCTGCACGTCAATAACTGTCTGGTTCAGCTCTGCTACCAAATCTGACCTCAGAAGACTATGGCGGGTAGTCCGGACTGCTGAGCGAATCATTGGTACAGCCCACCCCAAGAACTGTACTCATCCAGAGTGAGCAAAAGGGCTGGTAAAATCATTCTGGACCCCTCACATCCAGCACACTCCCTCTTTGAACTGTTACCGTCTGGTCGACGCTACAGAGCTCTGAGCACCAGAACGACCAGACACAGAAACAGTTTCTTCCCTCAGGCAATCCATCTCATGAACACTTGACAATAAACGCGGAACCCACAACTTGTTACTAAAGCCCCCTGTGAAGCCCATGATGTGCACATCGTCAATTGATCTCAGAATTGTTCAAGTATTTAACTTTTTTGGAACTACAAAAGTTGTGTTGTCCTTTGGTGCGACACCCCTAAATTATATTTAAATCAAAAACTGCATGTTAAACTACATAATCATGGAAAATTATGCAAATGAGTCTTGCTAACTACTAATGACAGGTTAGCTTTGTATAGCAAGGTCATTAATTTAGGCTGAAATATCCTAAGGTGTAACGCCTGTACGGTCACACCACAGGACAAAGATGTCACATCAGAGAACAAGGTCTCTTTAAAAAGCATTTTAAATAATTAAGATTTGTTTAACTCCTTTTTAGATCATTTTCTGTGTTCTTAAATGTGTCAGCCACACCACATGGAAACATTTTCTATGCTTTAATTTGAATGAAAACATCATATCCTTGTGGTGCAGCTGACACAGAACAGCGTACGCCATTTGAGTCCAGCAGATATTCTCCAAAATGGCACTACGCTGATGCAGAGGAGACGAATTGAATAAAGTCGTTAATTTAATTTCTTTGCATACAAAAAGTATTCTCGTCGCTTCATAACAATCAGATTGAACCACTGATGGCAAATTTTGGACTATGGACTATTTTGACAATGTTTTTCATACTTTTCTGGGCCTTTACGGTGTTATTTACTTGGCAGTCAATGGGACAGTCACAAGCCTCCCAGTTTTAATCAAAAATATTTTAGCTTTGTCTTCGGAACACAATTTTTTACAGGTTTGGAACGACATTGGGGTAAGTGATTAATGACAATTTTCATTTTGGGATGGAGTAACCCTTTAAAAAGAGCAGCCACAATTTAAAAAATTTCATTCGAATATAGTTTGAATATCAATCATATTTAGCTGTGCCGCACATGCAGCGGGGGGCTAGAAGAGTTTCAGTAACACACTGATTGACTAAGAGACCGAACTTTGTTGATAAATTATTTTTGTTGTTTAAAATACATGTTGATATTGTTTGTATCAAAATTAAAACTCTTTCTCCTTTGACATGTTCAATATTAAATAGAAATAATTTAATAACTAATACACACGTGCACACAGACAGAGAAAGAAAGAAAGTAGTGAGTTATAATCCAATACACACCCTCAAAATCAAAAGTATAGCTAGGAAAAACAGCAAAAATAATTAAATCAAAGTTAACATGCTTTTACACTCTAACCATGAGGGCAGTTGTGGCCTAATGATTAGATTTGGTAATCTGAAGGTTGCAGGCTGGTGGAATTTTGCAACCCAAAGGTCACGGGTTCAAGTCTCAGTACCGGAAGGAAATGTGGGGGAGTGAATGAACAGTGCTGAATACCACGACTGAGGCATCCTGCAGCACATGAGCAGGGCACCAAACACCTAATTGCTCCTCGGGGAACGCAGCAAATGGCTGCCCACTGCTCCATATGCGAGTGAGTGAGTGTGTGTGAGAGACAGAGAGAGTGAGAGAGAGTTCAATACAGCCAGAAGAGAAGACAAGTGTTCCCACACAGTGGAAATCTGTGGCTAAAAAGTACACAAACCAAGGTCAAGAATATGCCTGTTCTGCAGCCTCCATTGTATGTCTGTACAAAGATTACATTATGCATACAGCATAACAAGGGTGTATAAATTATCATAGTGTTCAGCTGCAAGTGCATAGTTTTACATAAACCTCTTATTTTTTTAAAAGAGCAACTATTTCTAATAGTCTGATCAGTGGCTAATCCTTTATTTGAATTATATGAACAGAAGAAACGAAACTTATCAGACTCCACCTCTGATTTACACAAACTAGAGCCATCAAGAGCAGACAGCCACTCACTGACCAAACATAATAATAGCATTTAATTCACACAAATGCTTCTATGGTCCACTATCAAGAAAGTATAAGCTGAACTACATCAGAGAGCTGCCAAATGTCTACTAAAAACAGAAGGTGGATAAAACAGAGCATTTACTTTTTAACTCAAGGCCTCGCAAAGCCATAAACACTGAGGTCCCTGCAGGAGGAAGAGTGAACTTCATTTGCGAGCCACAAAAGTCAAATGTAAACAAAAACAACAAACGAGTTACCCGCAAAGCTCCGGTGGAGGAAAGTTTGAGTCTGTCAGCGCTGCTTCATCTAATTTCCACTCTGACACGGTTGTAAATACCTTAAGTCCACTCAACAGTGTGTTTTACATGGTGTCTTTCTCTCGGTCTTGTGCTCGACTCTGCTCTCCGAGTCGCGCTGCGGTGACGTAACGCTGGGGGCGGGTCTATCCATTGCGCCTGCGCAGCACCAGAGCGCGGGAGCGGCGAAATATAAAGGGCTTGAGGAAGACACGTGGTTAAAGCTGCGCAATAACGCGCAGGAGGAAGATAATTATACAGTAATTGTTCGAGTAGTTGTTTATGGAGTTTATAATCTGACAAAACTTGTGTAAATTTGAATTATTGACAAGTATCATTTAACAAAGTTAAAACATAGTTCTGAATATGATTTGATTTTAGCTTAGGTTGAAATAATAGCTTTGAATTATATTACATTGATTTAAGATTTTCTCCAAAAAGCACTATTAAAATGAATATAACTGTTAATTAAATGAAAGCGTTTGTACTTTAATATTCAAGCATTAATGTTAGTGTATAGTGTTGATAAAATACAGTACATAGATTTAGTAAATAAATGGTGAAATAACAAAATAGAGAAATAATAGTAACATCCACATCTGCTCAGACGGACACAAATAAGTGCAACAGTCATACATAAACATATTTAGTTTTTTATTCAGCCTGATATGAATTACACATGATTATCTTCGAGTTATGTAATAACCTCCCTTCCCTTTATATAAACACCCGTCACAGACAGTTTCTACATCATCCTAAAAGAACAGGCCTCGGTACATGCTATAGTTCACCTGAGGTTTGGGTTCTGATTATTTTTTTAGTCCTTTTCGTATTTCCATTTGTCATGTGATCATGTTGTAGCAGTAGCAAAGGCGTCCTTAAATACTCAAAAGTGGTATTATGGGAAAACCAGAACAGCAAGGTCAGGTGTGAAAACCCACATCAAATGGGTCAGAAATATATATATAAAAAAGAAATACAATAAACATTAATATAAAAAGCTGAGCATTATTTTTCCTGTCCCGTCAGAACCGCATCCTTTGAGATGTTTATTGGTATTAATAAAAAAGCAATGATGTTTTAATTATTTGTGCATGTCATGTGCACATGGAAACAAACATTGTGCAGTGGAGCCATCAGCTAACTTAAAGCCCAATAAATCTGTAAAATGTGTTATCAGAATAGTCTAACACAACATAATGCAAATGGGGTTGAAACAAAAGTACATCATTCTAAAAACAGGCACTATATTTGTTCCCATGACCTAATTTTGTTCCCAGCACCACTTGAGATAAATAAATCTAGTTGTAACACCATGTTCTGCAATGCCTTTATGCTCATGATATTCAAATGCAAAAATTCTGCTTGGGGGAAACAGCCTGTCGGTGGACAAACTTTAACAAAAGGAAAAAATAGTGTTAAGATGATTTGTTTAGAAGTCAAATCATTTTAGTTTACATTACATGTTTTAACAGGAATCTAAGGCGAATAACCTGTCAAGAACATGCCAGGGTCACGTTTCTACAGAAGCCCGTTTCCGCCACAGAATAAAACAGGAATTTTCTTGCAAAACTCAGAATTGCAAGAAAAAGTCAGATGCAAGAAAAGAGGGAGAACTGTTTGATGTAAACTTGTTGAATTGTGAGATATAAACTTGCAATTCTTAAAACAAAGTCAGGACTCTAACATTTCAAGTGTCAAAATAAAAATGGCAGAATTGCAAGGTATAAACTCAGGATTTAATCATTTGTACAAAAAAAGTCTAAACTGTGAGATGTAAACTTGCAATTCTTAGGAAAAAATGTCAATTGTGATAAAAAAAAAAAAAAAAAAGTTTTTTTTAAATCTGCTTCCATGTGTTCACCTCAAAATTGAAAAATAAATATTTATTTTGCCAAAAGGCAAAATGTCTGGACACATGACGTTAATGAGAACTTGAAAAGAAAATATTCTTACCCCTCATGAAATTAATCACAAATGCAAATAAAAATGCCCTAAAAATAGGCTTGCATTTCTTTATTAATTTGGCGTGAAATGTGACCTGGACAAATTTTGCAATGAGTATTTATTTCTTAAGATATACAAACGAGCAAAAGCAATTTTCATCCCCCCACCCTCACCCGTGCTGCATTTGTGTCTGCATTCCTCCCCTCCTCCTCCTCTCCTGTGTTTATTACCCAGCATTCCTGTCCCTGGTCCTTTAACGCATTGTTTAAATAAAAGTAATGCCATGCTGATAAGTTTGTCACGTCGTAAAACTGTCATTCACTTCCACCTCTTCCCCCCTTTACGCCGCTGTTAAGATCTTCCCTGTGAATGGTAATGAATAAAGTATATTACATTTGTCATTAAATAGTTTTCGTCTCTTGCACGGTCCGCATGCATTAGGAGCGCAGGGGCAGCCTAAGGACGGGGGGGGGGGGGGGAGAGAAGGCCATGTTGTCGTGCGAACGGTTGGGTCATGTGATAACGGTCACGTCTGCGATACGAACTCGCTCCTTTGGTCCACAAGTACACTGTTCTGTGCGTTCACATCAACCAGAACAGTCCAGACTATGAAACTCCAGTGTGTTTGTGTTTGTGTGTGTGCGCGTGCGTGTGTGCGGTCCTTTCGGTCAGTTTTCACTGGAGAATCACTGAAGCTTCGTTCCCAGCTTTCGTTGTCTGTTTCTGTATAAGACGACGACAAAAGAAAAAATGTAAGTCAAAAGTTTAGAAGGCACTTTTCACTAGGATAAGCCAATAAACAAGTTCAACTATAATCTAACGTCACCTATACTTATTTTTAAATACCAAAATTTCATTTCAATGCAAACCTGTCACTGCAAGATTTTCCCACTAAAAATATGGAACAAATTGTAACACACAGGAAGTGACATCATTATGGAATGAGTAGTCTTCCCGTCATAGTCTCTCATCTCATTCAAACTTTTCATTTTTTACACACATTGTCATGCTAACTGCATTCAACAAGCTCAACCAGTCAGGCCTGCTAATAAAGTTTTTTTTTTTTTTTATAGCTTTTGTTTATAGACATATCCCAAATTAGTTGCAAGAACTGCAAACGTCATACAAAATAAATGAAAATCAAACAAGCTAACATAATATTTAGTTCTTTTAGATATTTAGGCTAAATGAGGCAGGCATCTTTTATTTTATTATTTTTTAATGAATATATATATTTATTTTTTTGTATTTATGATTTTTAGTTTAGAACTTTTAGGTTTATTTTAGGTTTTAGGCTACGTTTAGGCTATGTTAATAGCTTTTATTTTTAAGTTTTTCAAGTCTTATTTTGTACCCTTTTTGGAAAGTGCCAGAACTATCTGCTGTCCTGTAGCTCAAACAGTAGAGCAATGCTAAGGTCATGGGGTCGCTTGCCAGAGAAAGCAACTGATAAAGTATGTGCCTTGAATGCAATGAACAAGGCTTTGGATAAAAGAGTCTGGCAAATGCGTAAAATGTAACTTTAAATGCAATGAAAATGAATGTGTACTAGGGCTGTTGAGTGACAAAAAGGACATAAAAGTAACATAAAATGACTATAAAAATAGCCCAGAAGACTCATGTGAAACACCCTCGGCCTGATTTTTAGCAGTGGATGCTCTAGGTGAGTTTACCTGGCTTCTGATCTGGTTACGGTGTATTCAAACCACAGGATGTTGGGAATGAGACTTGTATCTCTCACCAGAAAAAACTCTGAGATTGGCCTGAGACGAAAAGAGAAACACAGATAATTAAAATATAGCTCTGCATGTGTAAGTGACTTTGTAAATGAACATCTGTGCATGTGCTTGCATCATTACCAGGCTGCTATCTTGGGAAAGAGTGGCGTTAACACCTCTTGGGTGATAAAAAACCAAACCACTCCCATCACCATCCCGGCCACACCCCCATAAATCACCTGACTCCAGGTGTGGTACAGGAGGTAGACTCTATGAGGACAAACATGAGCAATGCATCAGAAACACAGTAAGACTCAACAACTGTACTTAAAGGGAAAAAAAACAAACAAAAAAACACTCGTTACCTGCTGTATGAAACGGAGAGAGCCACGGTCAGTAGAATGATGGACAGTATATGCCGCCATAACAGTTCAACACACCTGGCATTGTTCGTCTGATGCATTCTGGAGAAAAAGACAAAAATCAATCATTTAGATTCAAATATATTATATATTCTATTCATCAAAGAATCCTGAATCAATTTCCATAAAAATATGAAGCAGCGCAACTGTTTTCAACACTGATACTAATCAGAAATGTTTCTCGAGCAGGCAAATAAGCATATTAGACTGATTTCTAAAGGATCGTGTGACACTGGAGACTATATATATATATAATTTTGCCGTTTTTACTTTATTTTTGATCAAATAAATGCAGCCTTGGGGAGCAGAAGAGGCTTCTTTCTGATCCCAAACTTTTGAATGGCAATGTACAAATATATTAATGTAAATAAAGTTATGTTTTCCTAGTAGTTTTTCCAAGTAAATAGTATTAAAACACAACTAAGAGCAGCGAGAAGTTCTCCTTTTCTTGTCAATTCTGTTCTTTTTAACTTTAGTAAAATGTTATCAATGAAAAAAGAGAAAGTCTTACCTTAAATAAAGAAAAAGAAAAAAGTATACAACAAAAAACCAGATGAACTGAGAGTGACTGGAAGGCATCCCGTACTCCGTTGTGACTGAGGTGTGACCTGTTAATGAGACACGACACTATTATGTAAATTCACAAAATAGCAGAGATGTGCACAACGTTGTCAACTAGTCATGTTCTTTCAAAATTTTTGCGTGATGGGTAGATGTACGATTTGTACAGTACAAAACCATTACGACTATGGAGCGTCCCCAGAAAGCATAAAAACCAACCGTGTGTGTGTGTGTGTGTGTGTGTGTGTCAGTTAGTGGGGATGAGAAGCGCTCATTTTACTGAGAGTTAGACGTAAAAAGCTCTCTGCACTTCAAGATCAGAATAGCGCTACAAGAAACTCAGTCACGGTCCAGAATTATCATTATTAAGTTAAAGTAAACCCATTAAATAATAATTCTCATTACTTAAAAAAAAACCTGTTCAGTTATGTTATTAAAAAAATATTTTAAAATTATTTTTCAAAGTTGTAAATGATTATTCAAGTGAAATTTACAAAAAATAAATATTTATATACACTTTAAAATTACACATTTAAATCAAAGTATTACTAGTCATTTCTTGCTTGTGAAATTTACTTGCAATTGTTTTCACACCATATGTAGTTGCCAAGGCAGCATTTTTAATTTTCGTTTAGTTCAACTTGAAGTACTAAAACTAATAAATAAAATTTAATAAAAGTATCTAAAACTTTAACTAAAATTCAAAATATTAGCAAGAAATATAATAGTATATAACTGATCCTGTTGCAGTCACAACTGTAACCTAGATTGTATTAATATCGCTGAGCTAAATTAACAATGTGTTTGAATGTGTCCTTTGAACTGAACATGTACTAAGTATGTTATTTTCCGTTAGTTGTTTTTAACAGATTGCAGGTGCTTTTTGTTATCAGACTGCCAGAAGATACGAACTAGGTCGACTGGATGCGGCTGATCTCACTGAATAGTGCTGCAGCATAAAGGTTAACAATCTGGGCTGGTAACATGACAAGCTGCATGTCAAGCCCCAGGGTTAGTTCATGAACTACCCATTGTGTTTTTTGAGCACGGTCTTGCATTGCCAGTATTGTGTCTATTGGCATAAAGTCTGGTCCAGTTTTGCAGACTATTCTGGCCAAGAACCGCCTACTCAGACCGTCTGGCCGACATGTAAATCAATAAAGCATAGTTTGTTTTGTTTTTACATGCGTTTTGTGGCGGAAAAACTCACACGGCAGTCTACATAAACTTCGATTCTCCTATAATGATGTAGTTCTGTATGAAAGTTTGTTTAAACAAACAACACGCCGATGACGTTACTCACCTCCACACGGCCGAGGCTCCTGTAGAATGTGTTTGAGCAGCCAGTTTAACCCCTCGTTCATGATCAACCCCCCAAAAAAAGAGATCTGAGAGAGAGAACGCACGCAAGGGATGAAGAGCGTAATGAGAACAAGGTAGTATGCAGTTTGGGATTTGATCCTATACCCTGCTGGATTGTGACGTCATGTGACTCACCGTATGTAGCTCTCGCTTAAAGACGATCAGAGTGACGAACCCGACGAGGATCGCGATGGGCAACAGGCTCGTGCAGGCCAATACCTGCCCCGTCAGCTCACCTGGACAAACAAAAAGCGTAACATTTAGCAATTTAGAGTCCTTCTTTGCACGCAGAGCCTGTCAAAACAAACTAGGGCTCCGTTCAAAACAGCTACTCTGCGGTATGCAACTGACTTATTAAACCAAACTGCCAAAAGTCAGACATATTTACACAAACTTGGATTAAAATGTTTATTTCTGAGACAACATGATAAATGGATGCTACTCAATTGAATTAAATTGTGCATTCATGCCATGCCACAATTACTTTAATTACTAACAACATTCGACTCAGAGCAGTTCACTTCCTTAATAAACTCTGAATTATGCATTAAAATAGTGGAAGCACTAATAAAGTTGGCGTGAAAGATTCATCCCATCTATTTCTATTATAATGCATGTTATAGATTATGTTGTGAACAATTCATCCATGCGTAGGTGTATATATATATATATATATTTTTACATCATAATGTTTCATTAAAGTTTGATCGCTGGAACTTCTGGTGAAAACGATGCAAGCAGGACTCATCCAATCATTTAGTCTGATTAAACTCCTCCCCCACAAGTTCACTTTCATCTGCATCCACTTTTCAGGGCCACGCCCACATCTCAACATCCAATCAACCGCTGCATAGAAATAAATTCCGTCCTACATTTGTTCTATTTTGATAATCCATTACACTCGGATGTACGTCACAATACAGTCATTATGGAACTTTTTTTTGTTTTGTTTTCCAACATTTTAAATAAAGCATTATAAAAAATCCAGATAAATAAATACAAAAATTAGATTTCGTTAAAAAAAAACAAATCTTGCCGATCCAAAATTGTTAAAAGGCACTTTAAAATAAAAAATAAAAATATATAAATAAAATTAATTTTTTGTAATAATGTTTTGCATTATTACAAAATTGTTTAATGCATCGTTGCATTATTGTTTTGCATAATTAGTAAACCCACACTTAGTAGTCTCGTCAACGCTGTGATTTTAAAGCGGTATAAATAAAGAGAAAAACCTTTCCTTAAATAGTGGAAAAGGCATAACTAAGCACACAAAATATCGAGTCCTGTAAATTGCAAAACAGCTTCAATTCAAATCATGAGGAAATGGACAATGATCAGAGAAAGTGCAGGAATTAGTACTAAACTAACATGAATAGCAGAGAATTCCAGAAGAACGGTCTCGGATTGTATTTAAAACCTTCCTTCCCCTGAGCATAAAGCACTAAAAGTGGGCCATTTCACAACCAATAGAGAGCCATATTTCACATATGCATATATAAAGGTTGATTGCATGTCAAACCAATATTGCATTAGCCAAACTGCACATACAGGCTTGCTTTATCTCGTGCATACTTATACTGGCATGTTTTGCCAACTCATGCACGACAATTTAATATGCAAACACAACCAACTAATGTGACATTAGGTTAAACACGGAAGATGTTCTTGGTTTTCTTCATATCCCACAATCGGCTGTGTGTTTGCCATTAGCGCAGTATATTTTAGACTTGCTTTGACATGTTCCAGGGTTTTGGGGTCAGTTTATATACTTCCAAATCCAGGGAGACCCTCAAGAACAACAGGACCCAGAAAGGGTGTGATGCAACCGGGATTGAACTGGATTAACCCACCAGAGCCACGAGTCTTGCCTGAACCTTACAGGAGCTGTTGGGGCTCGTGTGCGTGTATTAGACGCATTCACATGCATGTAGTGCTAGTATTGCTCATGAGATTATCGATTTAACCTTCAATTAGATTAATGTTTTAACAATAAACCGTGAATATTCTGAGAAATTGAGGGTAACAGCCAGAGAGCGTACAGGACCATCGCGCATGCGCAGTATTTGGCACCCCAGCCCTGGCCGTGTCCATTCACCCGCGGCGCGAATAAAGCGTCGTATGATGATATGAACGGCTTTGAGGGGAAAACAACGAATTACAAATGCTCTTACCAGCCGGATACTCTACGTGGGTTAAGGATATCGACCGCCATCGAGGTGGTGCCGAGCATTGCTCTTCCGACGCCATCTTACCCGGACACCGGGCATCGGTCGTCGACCAATAAAAATAAAACGCCCCGACGCGTTCGACCAATCAGATTCGCCGGACGCTGCTAAAACGCGTGGCCATTCACCAAGCGCATTCTTAAATGAAAAAAATCTGCACGGGAACAGTCGGCCAATCAGAGGCGTGTGGCTTAGGGGATGGACCAATCAGAGAACGTTTGGCTGGACATATGAAAATTGGATTTATTCAAATGAAAGAAGAAAAATTAAGTGAATGGGGAGATCCTCTTCAATTGATATCAGCTATGTGAAGGCAACCAGCGCCACACACTCACTCTGGTCCATTACATGCTTTTTATAAAGCTATTACAATTAAAAAATTCAGTAAAAAAAAAAAAAAGTGCCTTCGATTGAAATGATCGATTTTTCTTTTATGCCAAAAATCATTAGGATATTAAGCATAAAAAGATATTTTGTAATTTTTGATTAGTAATATGCATTGCTAAGAACTTAATTTGGACAAATTTAAAGGTGATTTTGTCAATATTTAGATTTTTTTGCCCCCTCAGATTCCAGATGTTCAAATAGTTGTATCTCGGCCAAATATTGTCCGTTCCTAACAATGGAAAGCTCATTTATTCAGCTTTTAGATTTATAAATCTTTAAAAAATTATAAATTGACCCTTAGGCCTATGGTTTTGTGGTCCAGAGTCACATATATGTAAAGCCTGAGTAAATTTTTTTCACTTTTTTTTTTTAAACCTGGAAATATATCTTATTTGTTCAAGCCATTGTTAAAAAGCCAGTGGGTTTTTAAAATAAAGGTAAATAAGGTCTGTGGTTCATTACTTGAAGACAATTTTATTTTATGTCATGATGTACAAATTTGAATTTGCTAATTAAGCTGCTAAATTATACAACTATAGCTGTAAAAACAACTACTTTCGAATTGGACAAAAGTTGTAGTCCATGTATTGCAAATAGCAATACAGTCTATGAGTCTATTACAGTTAATTAAAATGTTAAGTTTGCTTTAAATCCATTTAGCTTCAAAGAAACTGTGTGAGGGTCCTTTAACCCTTTAAGCCATAGAGACTGAATTAAACGTACCTAGAAAATGCCTAGGTTTAAAATGCTTTGGGTCAAAAGTCAAAAGGCCATTGTTCCTGAGAAATTTGATATGTAAATTATAATAATGACACGTTTTAAAGACATAGAAATAAAGACTTTATGTTGACAAAGGAAGGCAATACAGTTTTCAATAATAAACTAATACAATAATTGAAACAACATTCACTTGTAAGAACATTCAAGAAAAAAAAAAACACAAAGGCAAGTGAGGAACACAAATACACACAAACAAGTAAATATTTCAAAGATAAAAAAGACTTAATTTGCTTTGCACCACACGATTCATCTTCTTTGGCCATCGTTAGACACTCAATTCCAGCTAAAACATTTTCAATGAAAACATCCCATACAATTCCATTCAGATCTACATTTGTCTTCAATTTGGTGCTTTGCTTTGAATCAGTTATTACATGAGAAATGGCACATCTACCAGGACCTGTACCATAAGTTAATATTAAACCATCAGAGCCAGTCAGTAACTCTTTTAGCACACTGGTGAATCTTTAATAATCACATCAAATATCAATAATCTTCAGATGGACCAATGTGATTCAAAAATGGGACACGGACACAATGAGTGATTGTTTCAGAGCTTTAACAACTAAGAAGAGTAGGGATAGCAGCACACGTCAAAACATTATTACATGACGCCTTCATCCAAACTCGTGCAGAATAAACAGCGTGTTGGGAAATTTAATCATTGGAATGATATGAAATTAATCAAATATTTACCTTCTCCACTTATACCTTCAGCCTGGTCTTGTTGCACTAATGCAAGCATGCATAAGTTCACATTTGAACACTGAAAAAAAAATTAAATTGGAAAAAACGCATTTATGATGATGAAATTTGAGGTGCACAATCTTGGTTATCCAATTAACATTAATAAACAGGCGTTTGGCAAGTTATCACTATAAGTTATTATATCTTTGCATCCAAGTAGGTGCATATAGTTTTTGAGTTATGATTAATAGTAGATCTAATAGTGTGTGCGCACTTGTCTATTCGAAGCACATTTAATAAAGGCAAAAAGAATATATTGATATTAACAGAGGCACAACCAAACACTCATGATCCCTCAAGTATATCATCCTTATAACTGTCAGTTATAACCAATGTCTTTTCCACCTTTTTAAATGAGAAAAAAACCTCAACCATTCACATTTGCAGCTTGCTATTTTCAATACATTTTCATTTCAGTTTTACATAAATTACACATCTGCCCAAAAAAATAGCATTTGATGAAACAGAAAAAAAATCAAATGCACTACAAATAAGCTAATTAAACAACTTTAATTAGCAATTTAACAATTTCAAAGAGAAATCTGCATATTTTTCTTTTAACAAATAAAGTGCAAGACACCCAACACTGGCGGAACCAGTTTTAAATAGTCAATTTGAGGAGGAAAGAAACACTATAACAATCCTAATACCTCATTTCACAATCCCTCCTGTGCACAGTTAAGGTACATGGTCAAGTTTCGTAAAGGCTCGGCAGTTTTCAGGATTGTTTTAGGCATTTCATACATATTCAGTTTAAAATGACCAGAATTTGCCTTATTTTCTAAAACGATTAGTGCATTTATTAGCTCATTTTGCTTGCTAATATGTTTTTGCAGGTAAAGTTCATGACTACGTTTGACCAATCAAAAGACCTGCAAGATGCCGTTTAGTTGCTTGTTTGAAATTTTTCTCATGGGATGAATACAATTTAAACACTATCAACAGCATCCATTGTCATAGAAAAAAAATGTATACTATATTAATTATAATATTTTATAGAACAAAAAATCCACTTGAACTGAATCGGAGGTCATTTTCCCCATAGTCTTCAAGTGTAAAGGAATAATGCATGTTTTTGTTTGTTTTCAAAAATCACATTGGTGACGAAATGACCACAATGGCACAGATGTTGCTGATAAAGGACTGAAATAACAAGTTATAGCGTATATATGCTCTACAATTACTCTACAATTGTGACCTGTTTGACTCGATACCACTGCTGTACTGAATTTATAATGCATAATATATATATAATAGAATAGTAGATAATCTGAAATTTTAGTCCTGAATATTGATGGAGATCAAAAACAAGGTGTATAAATCATGAACAAAGTATGATGCCAGAAAATAAAACACACCAAGAGACTATTAAATATCGCTCTGATGAACACTGTGAGGGTGGGAACAAATGCAACTAATAAAGCAAACCACAAGGGCTGCAGCAGCTCTCAAAGGACACAAGTGAGCTCAGCTAATGTGATCCGGACCACTACATCCTGTTTTACTCTTGAATGATGCACTTCCTGTGCGAGTCTCTCATCGAAACGCTCTCAAACTGCTAAAATGTGCTGAGAGACTTCCACTAAATCTCACAAATCTATCTCGCTTTTCTCTCTTCACTGTGTTCAGTGCTACCCAAGATTCAGTGCAAGACTTTACTTGGCCATTCGCACATGCATAAAAGCTCAACGACACACAATCACACTCAAAAATCTGCAGCCAACCCATAAAACAAACAAAACCTAGCGTTTCGGCGTAAGAGGCATTGGTTGATTCAGAAGAGCTGCAACTCAAAACCAGGCTGCAAGTTTGGCTAAAAGACAGTTGTATTCAGTTCCTCTAGGTCATGATGGGTTCTTCAGAAAGAAAGTGTTTCCAAAGCATCAGGGTTTTTTTAAATGAAGGTGTCTAAATAGCAGCGATGGATATTCGGTGGCAAATTTGCAGAAGCAGATCAAGAAAAGGCCTCGGTTGACCTCAGATGAGTCAGTAGTGGTTTATCTGTCTAAATAATCAATCTTTTCAATGTCTTTTAAACTAATCGTTGGTCGATGATGACAAATAGCTAATGAGACCAGATGTCTCTTTCAAAACGAACAGGTCTAGATTAGTGTTGTGCACCTCCGTCCTGCTCTCCGCTGGCGTCCGGATGCCCGCTGTTGGCTTGGCAGGGGCTCTTGGGTAAAGCTCCATTGGTCTCAGGTAGACGGTCGATGCCCAGGTAGCCCACCAGGATGTCCGCCCGTCTGTGGGACAGACTGAGGATGTCTTCAGCCAGAGACGGGACGGACGTGAAACGCACCTTATCATGATCAAACATATCCTTCAGATACTGAACAATCTGTTGCTGTGGAGATCAAAGGAGAACGTGATATTAATTCCGGGTTGTTTTGATTATGATAATGAAAGATAAACCTTTACTTGGATAAGATTTCGATATCACTTGTGAGTCTCAGTGTGTTTGTATCAACTGGTGATTTTTAGTGGATGTATGAAGTCAGGCAAGCATGCATTAAATTGATCAAAAGTGAGAGTAAAGACCTTTATTACGTTACAAAATGCTTTCAAATCCCCAAAAATAAAATGTACCACAGTTTTCACAAAAATATGAAGTAGCACAACTGTTTTCAACATTGAAAATAATGAGAATTGTTTCTTGAGCAGCAAATCAGCATATTAGAATGATTTCTGAAGGATCATGGGACACTGAAGACTTTATACATTTAAGATTTTCTGCTCCAATTGAACACCTTTTTAGACCTTAATTTATGGTTGTGTGAATCTTTTTAGGTTCTGCAGAAACCTTGTATCTATTCTCCGACAGGGTTCACGTTCTGATCGCAGGCATCAGTGTGTCACAGAGATCAGATTAGCATCAGATTATGTTCTGATCTGGATTACAGGTGTTTCTGGATTACCGGGAGGGTTAGCTCAGGTATGACGGAGGAGTGTGGAGAACACTGGGAGCGTCTTACCTTGAATACGGTGCACACCTCGCTGAGGTGCTGTCGGGGGCCCAGAAACCCGAAAGCCAAAACTGGACTCACGTGTTCAGAGATGGCATAGAAATGGGCAATAAAACCATCGGGAACCTGAGCAACAAACACAAAACAAGCTGTGTGATCTGATTCTAGACATGGTTTGAGAGATGTGTTTTGTTTTTCACACTCACCATTAACAATCTCCTTTTGGCTTTTAGCACAGACCAACAGGCTGTAGCCAGTGCCTTATACAAATAAAGAGAGACACAGAAACAGAAAATAAGAACTACAGAGACAGATCAAGACGGACAATAAGAAAAATATAATTTAAAAATGATCTTTAAAATAAAGGTTCATCATTGCTTTTTAATTTGAGTAAATAACCCCTTCTTATAAAGAAGCAGTGTTGACTTTTAAGGGTTCTTCAGATTTTCCTAAACAAATTGAGAATAAAATTCTTGTGTCGCTTAAGAAATGATTTTATTCTCCTTTTTGGTTCTAAATGGAATGTGTAGATCCAACATGTTCTAAGCATTAATATTTGTGTACCGTTTCTTTGAAACTGTCTGAGAGCCATCGGTTCCTCAGAACCGCCACCACTGAAGTCGGAGGACCTTCTAGATCTTCAAACGCATCCATGAGGATAAAGTCCAGCACAATGTCAAAGAAGTTCATGCAGACCACCTAGAGCAAAGTCAAAGGTCAGACTCTTGAAGGCCAAATAGCGAGCCAGGAAGTCAAGAACAATCAGTGTTATTTATATATTATTGAAGTATTAATATTTTAAATTAGCAGAATTTTTGCACTTCAACAAACTTATTTCACTTCAAAATTTACATTTTTCATCTAATATTTATATTTTATTTTATTTAAACTAAGTACGTTTTAGTGAACAATAACAACAGTGGAACGGTCAAGAATGCCAGCTTGCAATCAGACTGTAACACAGAATATGATTTATCCAATGGAAATGGATGGAATGACAGACAGAGAAACAGGACAAACCCCTCGTCCTTCCAGCTCCATCTTGGTGACGGGCCACGTCTCTTCTCTCTGTGTGTACTGCAGCATGTCTTCATAACTCTCCAGAAACGCCTTCGGACTCTAAATATTCACACACACACACACACACACACGAAAATAGATAATAAGTAAAATAAAATGACTGTTTTTACTTTAGAAATGACCGTTTATAGTCATACTGTGCACAATTTGTCAATGCATGTGGTATTATGAAAAAAATGTTAAAGAAATTCAAAAGTTTGAAATAATATTTTTTTTTAATACTTAATAGTTTCTTCTGCTCACCAATGCTGAATTTATTTGATGGAAGAAAAGTAACAGTAATATTGTGAAATATTCTTACAATTAAAATTAAGTTTTCTTTTTTAATATACTTTAAAATTTAATTTATTCCTTTGATGGCAAAGCTGGATTTCCACAAAATATTTAGCAGCACAATGCTTTCAACATTGATAATAATCAGAAATGTTTCTTGAGCAGTAAATCAGCATATTAGAATGATTTCTGAAGGATCATGTGACACTGAAGACTGGAGCAATGATGCTGAAAATACAGCTGCGCATCACAGGAATAAATTACTTTTTACAATATATTCACATAGAAAACAGGTATATTACATTGTAATAATATTTCACAATATTACTGTATTTTGTGATCAATAAATGATGCCTTGGTGAGCTTTCAAAAACAAACATTTTAATTATTCCATTCATTTTTGAAGCACCTTGTTGGCTTTGGCCAGGAGTCCCAATATCATCTGCTTCCCTGTATCCATGAAGAACGTCCTGTGTGTTTCATCCAGCAGCAGCACCTACAGATACAACAAACACACACAGATCTCACCAACAGCCCCGTTCCGTGTGTGTGTGTGTAATCGTGTGTGAGAGTGTGCTGACCTGGAAGGCCTGGCGAACACAGTGCAGTTTGGCAAGGAAGTCCTGATCGCTGTAGCACTCCAGAAGTTCGGTTCTGTAACAGAGGCACAAAACGACACAGAGTGTGTTTTCCCTTCAGTCCTTGCTCCCTGAGCTACAACGGAAATCCTCCAGTCCCAGAGGAGAATGTGTGAGGAGAACATCTGTACTGTATGTGCAGTAGTACACTGGGTCCCGTCTCATTTTAGAATCAGTGCTAATGGAGTGGAGTATAAGGTCTAGGAAATTCGTTTGTAATGTATACGGTTTAGGATATTTAAGGTCCTATAAAAACTTTACCAATTTAATCATTTATTAATGCTTTAATAATATGAGCCCCATTAAATCGGTTTTATTTTTCTGTCTTAATTTTCCTGATTCCATATTTTATATTTTAATAATTAAAAATGTTATCAAATCAATTGAATTAATAAACCTTTAAAATTTTTCTTTCATTTACTGACACAATAACACAGCCCTATCAAATGTGTTTTATTATGTGTTTATGTTTTATTATTAATGGTGTAAAATATACGTAAAAAAAAAAGAAAAAGAAAAAGTGGTATTGGTAGCAGTATGTAGTGTGCAGCATTTATTTAGATGTGTAGCATGCTATACCTCAGTGATCTGCAAGCCACGCTTCCATCGTTCACCAAAGTCAGGGCTTCTTCATACAGAGCTGCTGGCTTCAGCGAGTGATACGTGTCCTCTAGAGAGAAGGTCTCAAACAACTATAGAGACAAAGAGGGAAGTGACATCATACACATGCACGAGAAAACACACAACACCCTTAAGAGAGAGAGAGAGAGAGTGTGTGTGTGTGTGTCCTGACCTCAGCAGCAGAGAAAAATGAGTCGTCTGAAGTGACCGTCATGGCATCGTCGTCTTGGATGGGATGGGAACTCCCTAGTGTGGGCAGGATCAGGGTTGCTTCACTCTCTGCACACAGAGGGATTGATTTAGGAAGCTGAAAACACACAGGTGACATCAGCATGTGTTTGTGCGTGACTGCGTGTCTCACCCAGGTCAGCGAGGAGGCTGTCGGGCGGTATGGTGCTGCCGAAGTCTTCCTGTAGGTGATAGGCTCGGTGCAGCAGAGACTCAAGCTTCTCTGCAAACTCATGACCGCGAAGCTCCGGCTGAAAAATCAAATGATGTGCTTTTATTTGTGACCCTGGACCACCAAACCAGTCATAAGGGTCAATGTTTTTAATTTGAGATTTATACATCATCTGAAACCTGAATAAATAAGCTTTCCGTTGATGTATGGTTTGTTAGGATCGGACAATATTTGGTACAACTATTTGAAAATTTGGAATCTGAGGGTGCAAAAAAATCTAAATATTGAGAAAATCGCCTTTAAAGTTGTTCAAATGAAGCTCTTAGCAATGCATATTACTAATCAAAAATTAAGTTTTGATATATTTACGGGTAAGAAATTTACAAAATATCTTCATGAAACATGATCTTTACTTAATATCCTAATGATTTTTGGCATAAAGGAAAAATCAATCATTTTGATTCATACAATGTATTTTTGGCTATTGCTACAAATATACCTGTGCTCCAGGGTCACATATAGCAGCTCCTGCCATTCTTCTGATGCTTATGAATGACAGATATTTACCGAATGGCGCTCCAAGAGTTCTGATCCTTGCGGGGGTAGACTGTCTGACCCAGATGCACAGGAATGAGCTCTGTGTCTGATGTTTAAAGCCAGTTCCCACTTGCGCAGGGCTTCCTCAAACAGCTCCATCCCTGCAGGAGGAAGAGACGAAAGAAGACCAACATCAGCTGCACACATTTCTGCACTTATGGAGGCTATATTCAGAAAAGACTACTTATTGCATTCTGTGCTGTATACGGTCAATTTAAAATTGTACATTTAAATTGAATGTTTAAATGTAAATGTAATATTTTAAAATGTGTTTTAATATATCATTGTTTATACATTATTATTTTAATATTTAAATTGATTTTAATATATAAAAATTACAATTACATTTTAAAATACATAATTTGTTTTTATGATTAATAAGTCTCTTATGCTCACCAAAGCTTGAATCAAAAATACAGTATATTGCTAAAAATATTAAATATTATTACAATTTAAGAAAAAAAAAGTTCTGTTTGAATCTATTGTAAAATGTAATTTATTGCTGTGATCAGAGCTGAATTTTCAGCATCTTTACTCCAGTCTTCAGTATCACAGGATCCTTCAGAAATCATTCTGCTCGAGAAACATCTGATTATTAGCAATGTTGAAAACAGTTGTGCTGCCAAAAGAGCAGCATTTATGAGAGAAAAATCTTTTAAAAGATTATAATTGTCTTTGATATCACTTTTGATCAATTTAATACAATATTTATTTGTAAAGCACATTTAAAAACAACCAAAAGTTGACCAAAGTGCTGTACAGAATAGAATGACACAGAAATGGATAAAACAACACTATCAAACTTAAAACACGGCACTAACAAAACAAGAATTGAATCAATGATCAAGGGGTATTGAAAGCTAGAGAGAAGAGATATGTCTTTAGAGCAGACTTAAAAGCAGAAATAGAAGGGGGCTAATCTGATTTGAAGAGGTAGACTGTTCCAGAGTTTCGGACCTGCAGTCCTTGCTGAATAAAAGTATTAATTTCTTTCAAAAAAATACATTTGTACCGACCCCAAACATTTAAATGGTAGTGCAGCATGTGAAAAAGTATGCTGTATGGAAGAAATAGTAAACTACATTACCCATGAGATAGAGGTTCTCAGCATTGGCATCCTCTCCGACTCCCGGCTCCTCTGCCACTGGCTCCGCCTCCCACGGCATCCCAGTGTTCACTGATTGGTTGGGAGAGGAGGGAACTCGCATCTGAGGCGGATCCAAACAAAATGGTTAAAAACGTACGGTTAGGCCTTTTGATAGGTGTTTGTTGATAAATAAATAGGCAGACGGTGTGTGTATCTGTGAGATTCACGCACCGAGGCGATGCTGTGTGAAGAGCTCGAGTGTTTGCTCTGTGCGAGAGACGAGACGCCGCTGAGAGTGTCATTACTGCGGGTGCTGGGACTCATCATCTGACGCCCTGGAACCGGACCTGGAAACACACAAATGAACAAATTAATAGAACTGTATAAATTAAATCTCGTATCTATAAAATTATAATTTCATGTTATAAAATTATTTAAATACTCATGCACTCACTTAAAGTAGCCTGAATAATTTCATGAAAATTGTCCAAAAAAAAACCTAATGTAGGGCCTGATTAATAAAAAAAAAAAGGGTCACAAAATCTAATTTACAATGGTTTTTGATGCAAGAAACCTTGACTAAAATTCTATTTTTATTAGTGCTGTCAAACTATTAAATCGCATCCAAAATAAAAGTTTGTTTACATAAAATGTGTGTATTCTGTGTATATTTATTATGTATATATAAATAGACAGACATGCATGTATATACTTAAGAAAAATATGTTATGTTTATATATTACATATATAATATAAAATATAAGTATATGAATATATAAATGCATAAACGTGTAAATATTTTCAAAATATATACTGTATGTGTGTGTATTTATATATACATAATAAATATAATATATAATGTAAACAAAAACTATTCTGGATGCGATTAATTGTGATTAATTTTTTATATGATTTAAAACACACACATATGGTAACCCTTTACAATAAGATGTCATTTATTAACATTAGTTAATGAATTAAGTAACATGAACAAACAATGAGCAGCACATTTATTACAGTAGGCATTTATTAATCTTTGTTAATGTTAGTTAATAAAAATACAGTCGCTCATTGTTAGTTCATGTTAATTCACAGTGCATTAACTAACGTTAACAAACACAACTTGTGATTTTAATAATGCTTTAGTAAATGCTGAAATTAACATTAATTAAGGTTAATCAATCTTAGTTCATTCTTAATTCCATCTTAGTTCATGTTAACTAATGGAGTTAACTAATGTTAACATATATTATTTATATTAATATATATATATTTTTTACAATTAAATAAAAAATTAAAATACGACAAAATTGTATAACACGGTATCTTTAAAAGCAAAACACGTGAATCTGCTCACCTCTCTTGAGCGAGGTTGGCCGGCTGGTGCGGAGCAGCTGCTCTGGGATGCCCACAGGTTTCTGTGCTTCTTTACTAACTGTCTGCTTCCTCTTCCTGCCCCGTCTCTTTAACTGATGCGCGGTCAGTGCCAGAGCAACGCTGCCCAGAGCCGTGGCGAACAGCACCTTCTTCAGACTAGGGCTCAACTTCATCTGAGAGAATATAGACTGAGAGAAAAACAGATGTGACGGAGAAATGAGGGATGTCAGAACGGGAAAAAAAGAAAAGGAGAGAAGAAAACAGGAATCATTTATTAGCTGTTTTCACTATGCATTTATTATTTAAAAAACAACACTTTATAGGGGAAAGGGAATGAAATAAGAATAAATGCACAGAATAGCTGCAAGTATAATTGTAAAAATAAATATTTATTGTAGAAACATGTTAAACTAAAACCACAAAAAAAATTTTGAAATAAAAATAATTGAAATAAAGCAAAAAAAATAAAAAATAAAGTTTAAGTTGCAGGACTAAAATTACTAAAACTAACACTGATAAATAAAAATAATTGAAAATCTAAATAGAAATATAAATAACATATTTAAAATATTATTTAAAAAAATATTACTTTAAAATGAAAAGATTAAGTTGCTTATTCAAAATAATGACATACATTTTTTTTTATTCTTGCACAAAGTAACTTGATTAATTTCATGAAAATAGTCACAAAAATTAAAATTATAATTTTGTTATTTTTGCATGTTTTTATTATAATTTAATCTAATATTTTATATTACAATATAAAATCGTAGACATTGAAAAAAATGAAATACTTGCACATTCACTCAAGGTATTGTATTTAATATGACTTCATATTTCTACAATTATAATTTAAAATTATAATATTTTAATATTACAATATAACATTATGGACAATAAAAAATATAAAATCTCACACACTGACTCAAAGTAGCTGGAATAAAATGATCACAAATTGTAAAAACATTAAAACCTGTCATTATTGTAAACTAAAACTAGTAAAAAAAAAAAAAAAAGGTAATTAAAACAAAGCATAAATAATATAAAATATTAATATTAAATGAAGACTGGTAATTTACTGAAATAGTTTAGTTTAAGTAGTAAAATTTCTAAAACTAAAATTGAAAGCTAAAAATATAAATATAAAAAAGCATTAAAATATTCATAGATAAGTGTAATTGTTACAAATAAAAATGATAGAGATAAATAGATATTTATTCTTTTTTTTGTTGAGGAAAGCATTGTTGATGCTAGGGTGTTACGAGAGGTATCAATAGTGTTATACCTTAGCTTTTATGACAGCTAACACACAATATAAAGTCAAAGACCTGTGCCGTATCAGCATTTTTCTACATGTGTGTCTAGCTGCAGAGTAAGAAGAGAGCTTGTTGTGTGTAAGGAGCAGCTGTGAGGCGTGTGATCAGATATACAGAGGGGTGTTGTGCTGTGTACCTGTCCAAAGGTGGAATACAAGAACACCGGTATCTCAGCCACGGTCATGGCTAAGGCCTGCATGATGGACACGCCCTCAGCGCTTCTGATTGACATCTCAGCTCCGCCCCTTCCTCCTGCAGATGCTTTCACATCCGAGTGGCTCCAGACAGATCCTGGAACAGCTGGAGCAGGAGTTCAGTTCTGCAGATCAGCAGGACTCATCCACAAACACAGCTTTCAATTCCACGCCACAGCGTTCCCGAGCTCTTCATTGCTGTTGCCTTGGAGACGATGAAAACACGGTTCATCTTGTTCTTGTGTTTGAGATTAGATGCTTTGCTTATATAAACAGACTGATAGACACCATATGCAAAGCATGAGTCAATACTGGCAATTTAGAGAAGACATTTAGTTAGACACCTCATATTCTGGCATTTACATACAACAATAAAAACTTAAATTGAGCTATAAATAGCTGATCATTGTTTTATTTTTTTATTATTATAATCACTTTGACATCGTATAATACAGATTATAAATAGATAAACAGACACACACAGAGACAAACATAAAAGGAAGGCAAAAAATGACATTTTGGATGATGAAATGTCTATTTCAAAGTGTTTTTGAATTATCTATATTAAAATAAATAATCATATTAAGCTCACTTCCCCTCAAAATTCTCATTATTGTATGTAAAATCACTCCCATTACTATAAAATTAAAACACAATTATTAATAATTACATATTATATAAATATCTATATATATAAATATTAAAGTATTCCACATCCCTTCATCTGTCATCTTACAATCTTACAGCAGTTCAAGACATAATTACATGAATCATAATCATCAGCTGCTAGAGGAAAGGGTTTCTTGAGAAATCAGTTTATCGATTCCTGCAACTATAACATACATCATAAATCAATATCAGAAGCTACTAAATCACATAGATTGTGAACGAGCAGATTTTGTTTGTTTTAAAGTAATTCCTATCATTATTATCTGTTGATTTAGTTATTCTCACTGAGTTTATACTCATTGATCTCTGTGTCCATGACACCAGCAGCACATTAGCTTAGCTCAACACACAAACACCAGGCTCTTTTAAGACCATATACAGTCATATATGCATAAAGTCGGAGCTAAATTCAGACACTTCATAGCAGCTTCAAACGCAACATTAAAAGTGAAAGAGTGAAAAGCAGCCCAAACTCACTCTCTCCTGGTTTGGAAGGACATTTTCATTCCGCACTGCACACACTAACCTGTGATTTCCTGGTGGGCGGGGCAGAGTTTTGAGTGACAGCGCGAAAAGCCTATAACAGCTTTAGATTGTTCAGCGGGAACCAATCGGGGAAGAGGAGGATGGACGCAACAGTCGCGACTCTTGCTCCTCCATAAACTGATATCTGACTGCACCGAGTACATTTTAATAATAATAATAATACAGTTTTGAAAATATGAATAATATTACGAGCAATATACATTGACAAAGTGTTCCACAGTCATCAAAAATGTAACTAATACAAATTAAAATTAATTTTCCAGTAGCAATATAGCATTTTAACGGTTATCATGATAAAATATAAATATGACGACGGTAAAGTATGATAACGATTTATTTTGTTTTGTTTTATTCTTCTAAAATCTGTGATGTTTAGTTGGGCCCTGAGTCATTTGTTAATATCTCGTTTAAATAATTAAATACTTGTTTTTCCTTACTTTTTTCTACGTAGTCCAAAATGTATTCCCATATTTTCCAAGTGATATACAATTTAAGTAATTGTTGTTGTTGTTGTTGTTATTCCTCCGGCATCACACTGAGAGGCGGAACTAAAGTCACAGCAGGGTTTTCCCATCGGAACGTAAATATCAGCGTGTCGAGGAAAATGTAAGAAAGCTAATCTTACAGCTAATTATGTTGTTATCTATTGTTTTGGTTTTGGTTTTGCTTTGTGCTCTCCATATACTTAAATGCCATTACAGTTAAGGCACATAAAATATTATGTAATGGGTTGTATACTGATGTGTTTATTGTCGTTCCGCTGCGATAAAAGTTTGTCAGCAGGTTTATAACTGTAGTCAAAAGTCACGTGTGGGTGTGTGTGTGTTGGTGTGGGTGTGTGTGGAAGTGGGTGTGGGTGTGGGTGGGTGTGTGTGTGTGGAAGTGTGTGGGTGTGTGTGTGTGGAAGTGGGTGTGGATGGGCGTGTGTGGGTGTGTTGTGTGGGTGTGTGTGTGTGTGGGTGGGTGTGTGTGTGGAAGTGTATGTGTGTGTGTGGGGGTGTGTGTGTGGAAGTGGGTGTGTGTGGGTGTGTTGGTGTGGGTGTGTGTGTGTGTGGATGGGTGTGTGTGGGTGTGTGTGTGGAAGTGGGTGTGTGTGGGTGTGTTGGTGTGGGTGTGTGTGTGTGGATGGGTGTGTGTGGGTGTGTTGGTGTGGGTGTGTGTGGATGGGTGTGTGTGGGTGTGTTGGTGTGGGTGTGTGTGTGTGTGTGGGGGTGTGTGTGTGGAAGTGGGTGTGGATGGGTGTGTGTGGGTGTGTTGGTGTGGGTGTGTGTGTGTGGGTGGGTGTGTGTGTGGAAGTGTGTGTGTGGGTGTGGGTGTGTGTGTAGACACAGCACTCACTGAACACACATTGTATATACACATACTGTATACATTCACACGTGTGTGTGCATTGAGTGCTTGTTTGAGGAAGTAACATGATTTTTCATATTTTCTCAGGAAAATTAGGGTTTCCTCCCCAGTTGAGCGCCTGGGTTGGAGCTTCAGCCTCAATAGGACATGAAATCCCTGGTATTGCTTTCAAATTTTATAAAATGACTGGAAATGTGTCAAAAACTGTTGACTCTGAATGAACCTCTCTGACATTCTTCATCCCTCAGAGGTTTCCCTGGATCTGCCTCCTCCTCCTCTCTGTTTGTCTGTTGCTGTGGTACAATCATGTGATAAGGTCTGGACTTGCCATGAAAACAGGTCTGCGTAGTTATGTGAGGGTTTATCCCAAGACTCACTCAGCTTCATATGTAAGTTGCATTCCACACTTGACCCTTTTTGTAAAAGTTTTAAAGGAACAGTCCACCCAGAAGTTTGTTTCTTCATCAGATTTGGAGAAATGTAACATTGCATCACTTGCTCACCTATGGATGCTCTGCAGTGAATGGGTGCCGTCAGAATGAGAGTCCAAACAGCTGATAAAAACTATTGATAGAGGACTTGTATTTTAGGTGGAAGCAACAGTTATGGATTAGTTTCTTACAAACATGCAGCTTTTTCCTTTAGTTTGGACTCTCATTCTGACGGCACCCATTCACTGCAGAGGATCCATTGTTGAGCAAGTGATGCAATGCTACATTTCTCCAAATCTTATCTACTCATCTACATCTTGGATGGCCTGAGGGAAAGTAAATTTTCAGCAGATTAATGTTTGGGTGAACTATTCCTTTAAAATGTATGCCTACATCATAGATGCAAACTCACCTTTCAGTGACAGCTCACTTTTTTGAGATCAAAATAGGTCACCTATGAGATTTGATTAGTTCCAATGAGAAAGTGTTTTTATGAGGAGGGGTCTTGCATGGGTACTTGTGATCTTACAAGCGTAAATAAAGAACTGTTGTTTCAATAAGTTTTACATAGCATTTTCTTTACTCTTCACTTCAAAAACTGTCTAAAAAGGGTAGTATTTTATGTACAGTGGGGCAAATAAGTATTTGATACACTGCCGATTTTTCAAGTTTTACCACTTACAAAGAATGGAGAGATCTGTCATTTTCATGGTAGGTACACCTCAACTGTGAGAGACAGAATATAAAAAAAAATCCAGAAAATCACATTGTATGATTTTTAAATAATTAACTTCCATTTTATTGCATGAAATAAGTATTTGATACAATAGAACTTAATATTTGGTACAGAAACCTTTGTTTACAATTACAGAGGTCAGACGTATATCAGCCAATATTGTCTTCAATAGCCTGCATAGCACTTCATCTTTTATAACGTGCGATTTTGACCAAATATATTCAATCTTGATTTTTGTAAAATGTTGCCATTTTTTTTTTTTTTTTTTGTGAAAAATGAACACATAAAGCAAATATCTTAAAAATAATTTCCGTGTGGAGCATGCCTCCGATCTGTGCAGTGTTTTTTTTCCCCCTTCCCTGTTTGCATCTCTGATATATCATGTGTTTTTAGTTCCTGGACTTCCGCTGCGGCCACTGTGCCGTAGTGTCCAGTTCCGGGCAGATGCTGGGCAGCGGACAGGGTCAGGAGATCGACGGACAGGACTGTGTGATCCGGATGAACGCGGCGCCCACCGTTGGGTACGAGGCTGATGTGGGGAACAGGACCAGTCTGCGTGTGGTGTCTCACACCAGCGTGCCACACTTGATACGCCAGCAGGGCTATTTCTTCGGGAGAGAAGCAGAAACTAGATACGTCATTTGGGGACCTGAGAAAAACATGAGGGAGGATGGAAAGGGGAAAATCTTCAATGCACTAGTGATGCTGGCCAGGAAGTATCCACAATCACATATCTACACCGTCACCAGAGAAAAGGTCCAGTACTGCGACAGCGTCTTTCAAAATGAGACGGGCAAAAACAGGTTAGTCTTCCTCTATTCTATCATCTTTATTATGTATAAAAGTAAATGTAGTAAATGTATCGCTCTATTTCTGGCAGGATGAAATCAGGAGCGTTTCTCAGTACAGGGTTTTTTACGATGATTTTAGCTCTGGAGGTGTGTGACAGTGTTCAGGTTTATGGAATGATTGATGGCTCTTACTGCAGGTAAGTTCAGTTGTTTGAGTTAAGTTTAAGAAATTCAGTCATTTTTGCTTTGCCACTAATTATGGATCTGAGATTGTATATATAGATATATAGAATTGCGTCTCATCTGCACAGAAAAAATTTACAGAATTAATGGTCTGAATTTACACTTCTATTTATAGCTCGCTATATTATATAATCAATAGATTCATATTTTGTAGTGAATATTAATTTTATTGGGATATATATATATTTATTATATATTTTTTTTTATAATTGTGTATATTTTGTCTCAATCTTCCTCACATATACAAAAAACTATTTACAGAATTAATGGACTAATGGATTTTCTTTAAATACATTTGTTTACACGTACATATTTATGATTCATATGTAGAAGTGAATATTAAATTGAAGTTTTTGTGTATATCTGTGTATAAATATACACAATTATTTTAAATTAAAATAATTAATAAATTAATATAATTATGTATGTTTTGTCACAAACCTTCTCACATTTATAGGAAAGCATTAGACTGTAGAATGTATGTATAGACATGTTTAAAATTAATAATTTAATTACAATAATTGATAATGTATGTTCTGTCACAAATGTCCTCACGTGTGCAGAAAATAATTTACTATTGTTGCTTGTATTATGTTTACTCAATATATCATGTAATTGACAGATTCATATTTTGAAGTGAAAATTAATTTATTAATATAATATTTATGCATATCATTATGTATATTTTGTTATGAATTTAACATCTGTGAGCTTGATTTAGACAGTGTATATTTATGGACTGTGTGTATACAGTATATCTAAGCGTTTATGCATTTTTGCATGCTGCCTAACTTCTGTGTTTTGATTGTAGTAACGCCAACCACTCGTTTGTGCCATACCACTACTACGAGCCGTCGCGTCTGGATGAGTGCCGCATGTACCGCGCTCACGAACACGCCAAGAGGGGCGGCCATCGCTTCATCACAGAGAAGCTCATTTACAGCCGCTGGGCGTCTCAGGGGAAACTACGCTTGGTTTACCCACCCTGGTCACAGCAGGAACATCAGCACGACTAGTTTCAAGACTCTGTGTGAAGCTGTAGGTTGTGTGTCAGTTTATGAAAAACCACTGCGGTGCTTTTACTGTGTACATTCAGCCGTCAGTTTGGTGTTTGAATCATGCTGCTTTGCCTTCGTTTGTTCGGTACAGTTTTATTCCTTCTGTCTTATACAGAATTTAGCATTATTGTATTACTGATAAAAATGTGACTGTTTGTTTTTTAATGTGTTAATCTGATCTCTGGTTTACTAGCACTTTCCATGGTCAGCCACTGAAATACTGAACTCGTCTGCATGAGAGGATCTGAATTCAGAGCTCAAATGACATTACAGTATATTTACGTCACATAATACTTATATCAAACCTAAATAATCGGTCGAGTGAAACGAGTGTTTCACTGTGTGTTCATAGCGATGATCATTTACTACACGCTGATCTGCTTTAACCACTATAGTCTGCTGTAAACTCAAGCTTAGTTAACAGAAATCAGAGATAACTATGTTTTTATTATTAACACTGTGATTTTCTAATACTTCTGATCAAAATGTTTTTTAAGCATTTCATATTCTCATCGACAAAATTGTGTCCATATTTCCAAGAAAACTTTCTTTTTACATTTTGCTTAGATTGCACTTTTTATTTTCTTATTTTATGTGTGTGTTTATAGAGAATTTTATAATTCGCCACCTAACCCAAGGTTTTCTGTAAGGGTGACAGAAAGGGTACTGTGCTTTTATGATTATAAACATTTATTTGTGTATTTATTCCAAGGTAGAAAATGTAACTGCAGACAGAGCCAAATTCTGTTATTTTCAATATCGCATGCATGTGTTGCCTTAAAATGTTTATCTTTTTCATATATTAACCCGAGATAATGTAACTACATTTGTAAATTCATATATAATGAGGTCACATTATGGATTAATATCTTACGATGATATTCAGTATAATGTTTTTTTTTATATTGTCTTATTTTCAGTTATGTGTTTTTGTTTGTTTGTTTTTTAAATATTCCTTAGGCCCGTCTTGCTGTCTATCTGAAATTTAAATTGGCAGATAATAAACTAAGCAGTATTGTAATTTAATGTGTATGTGGTTTGTATTGCCTTATTTATTTAGGCCTTTTTGTCAATTTAATATTATTATTATTTAGTCATTTAGCAGACGCTTTTATCTAAAGCGACTTACAAATGAGGACAACAGAAGCAATCAATTGTAGTATTAAAACAACTAAAAACAGATCCAAAACTAAAAGCTAAAACTTTATAAATACTACATATACACATTTTAAAAATAAATTAAATAAAAATGACAAATGCATTCAACAAAATTTCAAAACTTAACATTTAAAAAAAAAAAAATATTAAAGAACAAAAGGTATGAGTATAATAATGATTCTGACATAACACTAAGCCAAACACCAAAAAACAACTACACGTGTATGTACAACCACACACACATACATACACTATATTGCCAAAAGTATTGGGTCACCCCCTTCTAATGAACATGTTTGACTACTTTAGTAATTTCTAGGAGTACAAATCTTAATGTTTAAGCATATAAGGATATTCTAGGGAATTGTGTGCTTTTAATTTTATAGCAACTGTTTGGACAGCACCCTTTTCTATTCTAACATGACAGTGCCTCTGTGTATAAGACACGGTTCAAAAAGACATGATTGATTGAGTCAGTGTGGAAGAACTTGACTGGTCTGCAGAAAGCCAGCTGAACACCTCTGGTGTGACTTTAAATGCAGACCTTGAGCCAAAAACTCATCACCAAACACCAATGACATGTATAGACACTATAAGGACAAAAGTATTGGGACACCCCCTTCTTTTGAACAGAAAAAGGCACTAACAAAACTGTGGCAACAAAGATGGAAACATAATTCATGTATTTAAAAGCTGTATTTCCATCTCTGTTGCAACAGTTTTGGACGTGTTTAAAATGACAGCACCCTTATGTACAAGTCATTGGTTTGCTGATGAGTTTTTGGCGTGTTCATATTATATATATACACAGTGGTGTGAAAAAGTGTTGGCCCCCTTCCTGATTTTTAATTTTTTTGCATGTTTGTCACACTTTAATGTTTCAGATCATCAAACAAATTTAAATATTAATCAAATATAACACAAGTAAACACAACATGCAGTTTTTTATTATGAACGGAAAACAAAATCCAAACCCACATGGCCCTGTGTGAAAAAGTGCTTGCCCCCTAAACCTAATAACTGGTTGGGCCACCCTTAGCAGCAACAGCTGCAATCAAGCGTTTGCGATAACTTGCAATAAGTCTGTTACAGCGCTGTGGAGGAGTTTTGGCCACTCATCTTGGCAGAATTGTTGTAATTCAGTCACATTGGAGGGTTTTCGAGCATGAACCGCCTTTTTAAGGTCATGCCACAGCATCTCAATAGGATTCAGGTCAGGACTTTGACTAGGCCACTCCAAAGTCTTCATTTTGTTTTTCTTCAGCCATTCAGAGGTGGATTTGCTGGTGTGTTTTGGATCATTGTCCTGCTGCAGAACCCAAGTTCACTTCAGCTTGAGGTCACGAACAGATGGCCGGACATTGTCCTTCAGGATTTTTTGGTAGACAGCTGAATTCATGGTTCATTTATCACAGCAAGTCTTCCAGGTCCTGAAGCAGCAAAACAGCCCCAGACCATCACACTACCACCGCCATATTTTACTGTCGGTATGATGTTCTTTTTCTGAAATGCTGTGTTACTTTTACGCCAGATGTAATGGGACACACTTTCCAAAAAGTTCAACTTTTTTCTCGTCAGTCCACAGAGTACTTTCCCAAAAGTCTTGGGGATCATCAAGATGTTTTCTGGCAAAACTGAGACGAGCCCTTGTTCTTTTTGCTCAACAGCGGTTTTCGTCTTGGATCTCTGCCATGCAGGCCATTTTTGCCCCGTCTCTTTCTTATGGTGGAGTCATGAACACTGACCTTAACTGAGGCAAGTGAGGCCTGCAGTTCTTTAGATGTTGTTGTGGGGTCTTCTGTGACCTCTTGGATGAGTCGTCGCTGCGCTCTTGGGCTAATTTTGGTCGGCCGGCCACTCCTGGGAAGGTTCACCACTGTTCCATGTTTTCTCCATTTGTGGATAATGGCTCTCACTGTGGTTCGCTGGAGTCCCAAAGCTTTAGAAATGGCTTTATAACCTTTTCCAGACTGATCGATCTCAATTACTTTCTTTCTCATTTGTTCCTGAATTTCTTTGGATCTCAACATGATGTGTAGCTTTTGAGGATCTTTTGGGCTACTTCACTTTGTCAGGCAGGTCCTATTTAAGTAATTTCTTGATTGCGAACACGTGTGGCAGTAATCAGGCCTGGGTGTGGCTAGAGAAACTGAACTCAGGTGTGATAAACCACAGTTATGTTTTAACGGGGGGAGGGGTAATGTAAACGTGTTCGATAGAAGTTCAGGATAGAAGGGATGCGTGTGGCGCTACTGGGCATGCGCGCATCAATATATAAATTTTTGTCTCACTGTACAATAATAGTTACTATTTTTTCATTCCTGTATGGGGTAGGTTTAGGGTTGGGGTAGGTGTAGATGTTAATAAAACACAATCTAATAGGTAGAAAATTAATTTAATTGTTCATTTCCGATCGGAGCTGTATCCCTTCTAGCCATAACCATGTAAACACGGTGTGCAGCGCATGCGCAGTCGCTCCTCCGGCGAGGGATGATGATGATAATGATGATGATGATAATGCTGCGCGGATTCAACAGCATCCAGAATAAAGCCCTGGCGCATCGGTAAGAATCTGCTCGTTTATAAGCGCGCAGGTGTCACGCGCCGTCAATCGGTTTATTCTGCTTTATCTTACATGAGCAGCACACACAGATGATTTATGATGTGTTTTCATCCACGCAGAGCCATACTGTGTGTGTTAAAAATTAATTTTGATTGACAAGACTGTAATTCTGTACATATATGTTTATTTCGGATAAATGGCCTTTGTAGTTTTAAAGAGGCCCTGGAGGTATGACTTCTTGTATCAGATTTTAATATAACGTTATATTTGTTGCAGTATGCTGTTCAGAACAAAAAATTTGATTTTTCCAACAAATAAATAAATATTAAGGCTCTGCTCATATCTTAGCTTTATAACCTTGTTTATATTTAAAGTAACTGGTGTCCGGTTAAAGGATAATGTAATGTCCTGGGTGTTTGTCTCCTGTCAGATTAAATATTAAATTGTTATTTTCTTGTGTGATTGTCTGCCGTTTGCATGGACAAGCTGTTTTTTTTTTTTCATATTTTTATAAAGAATGGCTTGTGCAAATCTTACACATGGGAGATGGGTTATTATAGGATCGGACAATATTAGAAAATCTGGAATCTGAGGGTGCAACAAAATCTAAATATTGAG
Organism: Barbus barbus; assembly: GCF_936440315.1. Taxonomy (NCBI): domain Eukaryota; kingdom Metazoa; phylum Chordata; class Actinopteri; order Cypriniformes; family Cyprinidae; genus Barbus; species Barbus barbus. The sequence continues at coordinate 23,492,648 of NC_136721.1, forward strand.
AAAATCACCTTTAAAGTTGTCCAAATGAAGCTCTTAGCAATGCATATCACTAATCAAAAATTATGTTTTGATATATTTACGGTAGGAAATTTACTAAATATCTTCATGGAACATGATCTCTTCTTAATATCCTAATGATTTTGGCATAAAAGAAAAATGGATAATTTTGACCCATACAATGTATTTTTGGCTATTGCTACAACTATACAGCGACTTTTATACCTCACTGGTTTTGTGCTCCAGGGTCACATATAATTTACACGGCCGGTCTTAAAGGTGTCAGTGTTTTTTGGCACAGAAAACCGATCCAGTTTCTCCGTCTCTCTCTAGGCATGAGCACTGAACCCTGATAGAAGAGGAGCAGGAGAATGGGACTGCGGTTTGTAGATAAAGTGAGTAGAAAAACCCTTAAAAATATGATTTAAAATTATTTACACTACTGGTCCAAAGTTTGGATTAATTAGAATTTTTAAATGCTTTTGAAGTCTCTTACAAATGTCATCACAGGAATACATTCAGGGTTACATTTCAAAATCTATTAAAATAGAAAACAGTTGTTTGAAATTGTAATATTTCACAATATTACTGTATTTTTTATCAAAAAAATGCAGCCTTGGTGAGCAAAAAAGACGTCTATTTTTTAAAATTATAACATATACACACACATATATATAATATGTACTGGATTTGCACTTTTTTGTATGCGTATTGTTTAAAACAAATTAAACATTTGCATTTAACTTAAAATGTAACTTTCTATAAACACTGTTAGATGCATTTATTATGCCATAAATATTTGGGGAAACAAAGTATTCAGCATTTAGTAATCAATATAAAATACCTGCTGCATTTTTTCAGTTTAAGCAACATTGAATTAGTATATTTAAATATTATTTATATACACTAATAAAACATATAGCAAAACATACAGATAATGCTCATATATAAAGCTTAAAAGTGTCTTTTATTTGTGAAATGATCGATGCTAATCTGATTTCCTCCAGTGTTTATGTATGAAGTGAGTCTCAGTCATTGGTCGGTTAGCTGATGAGCTCATCTGTGTTTCCTCAGCAATCGCAGCAGGGGCAGCGGATGGTGATTTATGGGGCGGTCTTCCTCATCATGACCCTCATCATCCTCTACAGCTCCAACAGCTCAGCTGATCTTTACAGCCCCTTCAAAGTCAACGAGTTTCGCCACGCTGTCAAGCACACCAACCTCAAGAAATGGGCCGGGAAGGAGGGATACGTTCCTATTTATGGCAACAAGGTGCTCCCAAAACTTTTACAAATAATATTTATAACCCATCCAGTAAAAAATAAATATATATATATATGTGTGTGTGTGTGTGTATGTATATATATTAGTGCTGTCAAAAGATTAATCGCTATTAATCACATCCAAAATAAATACAAGTTTTTGTTTACATAATATATGTGTGTGTACGGTGTATATTTATTATGTATATATAAATACACATACATGCATGTATATATTTATGTTGTTTTACATATATTTATATTCATGTAATATAAATATATGCATGTATGTATTTATATATACATAATAAATATACACAGTACACACACACACACACATATTAGGTAAACAAAAATGTTTATTTTGGATGCAATTAATCCCGATTAATCATTTGACAGCACTAATATATATACAGTGCCTTGCGAAAGTATTCATAGCCCTTATTTTTTTCACGTTTTATGTTGCTGCCTTATGTTAAACTGCTTTAAATTACTTTTTGTTCCACATCAATCTACACTCCATACACTATAATAGTAAAGCCAAAAAAAAAATGTTTTCAACATCTTTGCAAATGTATTAAAAAATAAAAAACTTAAATGATTTCCCTGCATAAGTACTCATACCCTTATCTGGGACAGTTGGAATTTAGCTCAGGAGCATTCATATTGCTTGTAGGAATGTAGGAACCTGTGGCAAATTCAATTGAATGGGTATGATTTGGAAAGGCACATACGTCTTAATAAAAGGTCTAACAGCTGATAATGCATATCAGAGCAAAAACCAAGCCCTGAGGTCAAAAGAACTGTCTGTAGAGCTCAGAAACAGGTTTGCGTCAAGCCACACATCTGGGGAAGAGTTCAGAAAAAAATTCTGCTTCATTGAAGGGTCACAGAATCATGTAGTGTCTGTTACCCTTAATGGAAGAAGTCTGAAACAACCAGGATTCTTCTTAAAGGTGGCCTCCTGGTCAAACTGAGCAACTGATGGAGAAGGGCTTTGGTTAGAGTGGTGACCAAGAACCTGATGGTCACTCTAGTTGATCTCCATGATCATATGTGGAGATAAGAGAAATCTACAGAAGGACAAACATCACTGCAACACTCCACCGATCTGGGCTTTATGGAGGTGTGCCCAAACTCAATCCTCTCTTCAATGAAGACAAAAGAAAACACACTTGGAATTTACAAAAAAGCACCTAAAGGACCCTCAGACTCTGATAAACAAGATTCTCTGGTCTGATGAACCTCAATTCTAAGCATCATGTTAGAAGGGAACCAGCTCTGCTCATCACCTGCAGAGTAGGGGCTGTTTTTCAGTGGCAGGGCCTGAGGGACTCATCAGAATAGAAGAAAAGCTCAATGTACCAAAATATCGAGATAGCCTTAATGAAAACCCAGTCCAGAGCATTCAGAACCTCAGACTGGGCAGAAGGTCCACCTTCCAACAGGACAATGACCCTAAGCACACAGCAAGAGCGGCTAATAGACAACTCTGTGAATGTCTTTGAGTGGCCCAGCCACAGCCTGAGCTTGAACCCAATCAAATATTTCTGCCCCCATCCAACCTGACAGAGCTTGAGAGGTGAAGAGGCGAGGAGAAGAATTGCAGATAATTGCCAAAAGCTGATGAGCAAAGCTTGTCGCATCAAACAAAAAAGACTTGAGACTGTAAAGGTGCTTCAGCTAAATATTTAGTTTTATGTTTAATAAATTTAAGAAGTTGTGACAATTCTGTTTTTGCTTTGTCATTATGGTGCATTATGGTGTATTGATGTGGGGGAAACAAGTCATTTAAAGCAGTTTAGCAGAAGGCAGCAACATAAAACGTGAAAAATTTGAAGGGGTATGAATACATTCACAAGGCACTGTATATATGTATATATATATATATATATATATATATATATATATATAGAGAGAGAGAGAGAGATTCTGTAAATATCACAGCTAAAGTGAATACCAATTTAAATAGTTTTTCTTATAAACATTCTTCTTGAAAACCTCCTTCTTAAAATACATCTTGGGTGAATGCAAAACGTATTTAAAAAATACAATTTGTATTAATATACATATGTTTACTTTGAAAATTAATGACAAATTGATATAAATGTTAAATAAATAAAAACAAAAAAACATTTGTCCAAAAAAATGTATGAAGAAATTAAGTAAATTAAATATATAATTAATTAAAAACAATGGGGAAAAATAAATATATTTATATAAATGTGTAAATATATTTTAACATCTATATATTTTTAAAAATACATCTGATATATTATTTGCTGAATGGAAAGAAACAGTTGAAGTCTTCATTAAATGATGGATTAATAGCTAATTAATCAAATAATGATAATAATTAATAATAAAAAGAACTTAAATTAGAAGCAAGCAAGTCATCATGACATCTTCTCATAATCAGGCAGAAGCAGGCCTCACTCTTAAACACTCATATACCAATTCCTAATATCAAAGAAATATTGTTGTAAATATATGCACTAGCATCTTTAATCAAATAAATGACGGCTCATGCAAGTTGCTGCATTGTTGTTTCAGAGCATGCACCTGCGCTGCCATCAGTGTGCGTTAGTGACCAGCTCTAGTCACGTGTTGGGGACTCACGCCGGAGACGAGATCGACCGTACAGAGTGCGTCATCCGCATGAACGACGCTCCAACCTCCGGCTACGAATCAGATGTGGGGAACCGGACCAGCGTGCGCATCGTGGCTCATTCCAGCGTATTCCGTGTGGTTCGCAAACCCGCCGAGTTCCTCAATCGCTCAGAGAGCCCTGCCATCATCTTCTGGGGCCCGTCGACGAAGATCGGCCGCGACGCGAAGGGAACGCTGTACCGGCTGATCCAGAGAGTCAGTATGACCTACAGTAACCTGTCCTTCTTCTTCATCTCACCCAGCAAAATGCAGAGGTTCGACACGCTCTTTCAGAAAGAGACCGGCCGAGACAGGTAAGCATCGTCACTTCCTTTTGGCTACTTTCGTTTGACATGTTCATGTAAGTATTTAAAAAAAACAAAAATATTCATTTTAATATTCAAATGCATCCCACATATTTGTAATACTTCAAAGATGAATGTACACATAACTTGTTTGTTTACAGGTAAGCTACCTTTTAATTTAGGGCACCATGAAATCGCTTTTATTTTCCTCAAATTCTTTGTTTTCCTTTGATTTTTTTTCTGGATTCTGTGTTTTACGATTTAATACAAAGTTATCTTCAAAAATGGTCTAATAAAATAAATTTATAAAACTATGGAATATAAACGATTGAATCGCTCTTTTAAAATGTGATGAAATGAGAACAATTATTTTGCAACAAACACTGCATTTTTATTGCATTCGTCAAAAACAGAACTTATATACTACAAGTATACTATTAGAGTTTTTGTTAATATTTAAATTAGATTTTATTTTAAAATTTTAAAATATTTTTTAAAATTTTCTGTTAAATGTTTAGAATTTTTTTTATTAGTTTGAAATAGTTTTTTATATTTTTTGTTGTATTTAATTGTTTTTATTTTTTTTTTATTTTTTTTTTATTGATTAATAAAACCCACTACAGCATGGTTAAATATATATTGGTCGTATAATATATTAAAATAACAATAATAGATTTATTTTTTCAATAAATATCAATATTGATTTATCGCCCAGTTCTAATACAATAAAATACAACTTTGTTGTATTTTTATATATACAATAGAAATAAAAAAAATATTTATGGAGAAATTACGTAAGCTTAAATATGTAATTAAATATAATTGATAACAATTAATAAAATAATTACAATTTAAAATTATAATAATTAAATATGTGATTATATTTTAACATTTACAAACATCCCTAAATGGTTCTTTATTGTATTGTTTGAACATTTTTGAAATGATTGATTCACAGAAAAAAGTCTCAGTCCTGGTTAAGCACGGGCTGGTTTACCATGGTCATTGCCATAGAGATGTGTGACAATATAACGGTTTATGGGATGGTGCCACCAAACCATTGTGGGTAAGATGACATAATTTGACCTTCTTAAGTTGTAGTTTCTCTCTAATGCTGATTGGGCAACAGTAAATTTCATCACACCATTATAAAGAACTATTTTTCATTATTTTAAATGTGTCAATAGAATATAGTCTCTGAAATGTATAGTTTCCTGAATTGTGTTTCCTGTAGGAAGCGTCCTCAGCCCAAACGGATGCCCTATCACTATTACAAACCCAGAGGAGCAGACGAGTGTGTGACGTACCTCCAGAACGAGAGGGGGCGCCGTGGATCTCACCACCGCTTCATCACTGAGAAACAGGTGTTTGCGCGCTGGGCCAAGCAGTACAACATCAGCTACAGCCACCCGACGTGGTGAGACACACATCCAACACCAGAGAAAACACTCCATCTACCTGGTCAGTTGGAGCCAACATGGTGGCTTCTGTGAGCTTCTGATCCAAAATGGCTACCATTTCAAATGCATTGCCTGCTCAGAAACTTACCCAGAACGGCTGCTGGTTTCTCTTTGATCTGGATTAGTGACTGAGCCAAATTGGAGGCCTTGCAGGGATCCAGGAACAAGTTTTCCTTAGGAACACGAACAGATGATTGATCGTTTATTGTCTTAAGCATGACAGTTTCAAAAACATCTACACACTACTGCCGTGAAGTTTTCCTAAGCCGTCCCTCACAGTTTTTCACCCATAACCGGTCATTTCTCAGAGAACGAAGGCCTTTTGGATGGAGAATGAAAGAGAAATCCTTTATGTCCGTTGCCAAATGGAAGCTTCATTTAGATCAACACATCTGAATGTTAGTCATGTGAAACTACCAGAGAAAAGGAATGAGAATTCAACAACTTTACAAGATTAAGAGTATGTTTTATTGTGTAAATAAGAACTATGTAAATTGTTATTCCAAAAAATATATTTTTACAAGTTTATATGTTTTAAAATGCCCTAAACAAGACAATATTACAAGAAAATACTAAAAAAAAAAACACATTTTTAAATAACCAGATAAATGGTCATTTTAAATCACATCATTTTCTGTACTTTTTGGGAAGGTGTTGATATGGAGAGCTATTTATGCCTTTATGAATGAACTTGACCAAATGTCAGTCAAAGTTCTAGAACATTCTATAATTCCATTTAATATGCTTCTAGAGCTTTACTGAATCATCCACTACAAGAACATGTCCGGGTCAATTTTCACCACAAAATTAGAAGGAAAATAAAGAAAACCAGGCCTATATAGGACCATTAATGTGTTTTAAAGTATTTAAACACATTTCACAGCCAATTTTCATTAGTGAAATGAAAATGAATTTAAATTGCACGGTACATGTACATTATGTAGAGTATGCATCATAGTAATATTTGATGCACTAAATGCAATATATGCTTAAGATAAAGTCAGTATATTGTGATTATTACTGTATTATCTCATTATACAGGAGTGTTGTAATAACTATATTACTTTATATGCTACATTTTTAAAAATGATTAAAACTGAAATTAATTAGAAATATAAAAAATGGTAATAAAATACACAACAAAATTAATAAAACGTAAACTAAAATTAAAACGAAAACTGAAAACAAAAAAATAAAAGCCAATTAAAATCTTGAAAAACTTAATTGAAAATTAGAAACTAACTAAAATAAGGTTTAATACTAAAATGACTAAAACTGAAAGCCAAACAGAAATAACTAGAAAATATTCAAACGTATAATAATTAAGGACATTTGCAAAACATTACTGAACCTAAAATAGGTATCATGTAAAAAATAATTTCTTCCTTTTGATTATGGAGTGAAATATGACCCGGATATATCATATAACCCAAGAAGTAAACAAAATGTACTATTATTCATAATCAACACCAAAAATCACTAACATACTGTATCGCCGTTTAAAATGTGTTGAGGCCTTTCAATTTATTATGACCTTTTTACCAAGCACTTGTCATGTTATTGATCAATTGTACAACCTGAATTTTTCTGGCTACAGCTGTTAGTGTATAACACACATCTATATATCACGCTATGACTCGCTTCTGTTTCCAAAGTATTTCATATGACTGTTGTAAATGCTCTGCTCTCATTGGACGACACTGTTTCTGGCACTGTGCTTTTATTACAGAACTCAAGTTGCCATTGGTAATGGGTAGTGGTAGTCTGATTCATTTATGTGCTGCTTTGAATGTCTTGCCTTTGATTTGTACAAAACCCATAAATAACGGCTGATAAATAACACAACTGCTCGGATTCATTTGCTTTAAAGAAATAGTTCACCCAGAGATGAACATTTACTCCCCCTCAGGCCTTCTAGATGAGTTTGTTTCTTCATGTAGCATTGCATCACTTGTCAACCGATGGATGCTCTGCAGTGAATGGGTGCCGTCAGAATGAGAGTCCAAACAGCTGATAAAAACATCACACCACTCCAGTCAATCAGTTAATGTCTTGATTAGCCAAAAACTGCATGTTTGTAACAAAATAAACCAATCAAAATGTTTTTTTTTTTAATTGAAACCATTGCTTCTAGCTAAAGCATGAGTCTATAATCCATAATAACACTTCCTCCAGTGAACAAATCCATCCTCTGTTGTCCTCCCACATAAAAATCCACCAGCATAATAGTTTAGAAGTGTTTTGGCTTGTAAACGGTGCTTGATCTGTGCAGATTTCTCTTCTGATTCAGACAAGATGGCGTTTCACTGAAAAAAGCAATATTATGCATGGAGGACTCATATTTTAGCCAGATCCAAAGGTTTGAAGTTAAAACGTCTTAAAGATAGATGTTTCACATGTTGGCTTCTCAAGACATTACCTGATGGACTGGAGTGGTGTGGATTACGGTGATGTTTTTATCAGCTGTTTGGACTCTCATTCTGACTGCAGAGCATCCATTGGTGAGCAAGTGATGCAATGCTAGAAATCTGATGAAGAAACAAATTCATCTACCTCTTGGATAGCCTGAGGGTGAGCACATTTTCATTTTTGGGCGAACTGTTCCTTTAAATTGAACGTGCATTGCCAAATGATGCTCATATCGCCTCTAAGTGTCAAAAATCAACAAGCATGAGACGAACTCAAAATTTTGAATGACATATTTCATTGTAAACATCCCAAGTATTACATTTTTAATTTTCAAATCATGCTCGATAATAATCTCAGTTATCCCCCATAATGTCAAATCCTTCAGAGAATGTGTTTTTTCTTCCTTTATTTTGTTATTGAAAATAGACCATCTGCCCGAGCACAAGAGCAGAGGGATTGTGGGTAATAACCATCTGGGGCATTTGTATGAAGATGCATTCATTCTGGAAGGGTTGCAGACTGAAATCAGTATTATGATGATAATTATTACTCATGACTGCAGTGATTTGACAGTATAAGATGACGGTTTTGCTCGTTTCTCATGAATGTTCTTTACATGCCTGTCTGAAAAAATAAACGTATACATTTGAAAACAGACTTGAGTTTCATGATTTGTTTGTTTATAGTTATAAACACAATATGCATGGCAGTTCAGTGATACACACTAATAATTCAATACAAAATGATTCACAATAAATGTACACTGATATGGTCTTGACAGCTGTACTTCCGCAAGTGTACTTCCTTGTGGTCATCCTTTGGATTGGTCAGGAAATACAGCTGCGATTTTCTGCCTGAGTCCTGATAAACTGATTAATATGGCCTCCTGTATGAAAGAAAAACATTTCCTTAATTTCAACTGAACAGAACGATAACTATAGCGATTACTATCCACATCAACACATGATAACATCTCGTTTATTACAAGCATATGCCGCAGTTTTTGTCATCTGCCGCTTTAAATGTTTAAGCTCTTTAAAAGTCAAGAGGATTCTGACTGAATGTCAGTTTTTATCATTCATCAGCAGGAAAAAAAATTTAATTGACGAATGAAAGTGACATATTATATGTTGTTATAGTAAAATGCACAATATATGTACAGAAGTAAAGTATACATCATAGTAGTATTTGTTGCAGCAACTGTTAGTGCTGACTTTTATTACTGTATCATGCTGGAGTGTTGTTACTGTTAACTAAAAGTATTAAAATAAAATCATTAATTGAAATAAAGCTAAAACTAAAAATATTAGGGGAAAAACAAATGACAATTAGAAATGTTGCCTTAAACTAAGTGAAATAAAAATGCCCAATAGAAATATTAAAAAAACAAAATACAAAATTGACAAAAGCACATTACTAAAATTAATACAACTTAAATTAACAAAATATAAAAGCTAATCAAAAATGTTAGAAATACTACAATAGTATATAAATAATACTAAAATAACAAAAGGCATGTAACAGGATTTATTGATAGAATAAGAATGAAAAACATCTTTCTGGACCTAAAATGTAAAATACTATTTATTTTTTCTTCATTTGTGCTTTCTTTAGATTGACATATCTTTGTGAGATTCACCTAACAAGTAACGTACTATATTCATAACTGTCACCAACAAACGTTGTAGTGTTGATTTTCTTTATTCTCATACAATTAGTGATTTTTTTTAACTTTAGAGTTACAATCATTTCTTTGGTGTGAACAAGCCTTTAAATAAGAAAGAAAACATTAACTTTGCCCAAAAAGGATTATAGGGTAAAAATATGTCATTTTCACTATAACAAGGTTTTGTTAAAAAGAAAACATGTTTCCCTATGGACCCCTTTATATAAATGCATTTTCTGTCTCACCTCGGTGCGGATGGTGCGACTGCCCTGCCCAGGACAGGTGTTGAGGTAAAGGTCAAAGAGCACGCCGGGATCAGTGACGTTCAGGTTCTCATCGGCATCAACACTCGCTTCTAAACCCTGAAGACCTCCAAACACCACCAGCATGTGCCTGACAGAGAACAACACTGAGCTTTATTTCTCACAGCATATTTAAAGGAATAGTTCACCCAGAAATGAAAACAGACTTACCCTCGGGCCATCCAAGATGTGGATGAGTTTGTTTCTTCATCAGATTTTGAGAAATGTAGCATTGCATCACCTGCTCACCAAATGATCCTCTGCAGTGAATGGGTGCCGTCAGAATGAGAGTCCAAACAGCTGATAAAAACATCACAATAATCCACACCACTCCAGTCCATTAATTAATGATTTATGAAGCCAAAAGCTGCATGTTTATAAGAAACAAATCCATCAAGACGTTTTTAACTTTAAACAGCTAAAATACGAGTCTATAATCCATAATACTGCTTCCTCCATTGAAAAGGTAGTCTGGTCTGAATCAAGAGAGAAATCTGCACAGATCAAGCACCGTTTACAAGTGAAAGCATGCTCTGAACAAATGTGTGGGTGGATTTTGATGTGAGAGATTTTTTCATCTGGAGGAAGCGTTATTATGAATTGTGGACTCATATTTTGTCCTGAAGTGACGACTTGAGGTTAAAAACCTCTAAATGATGGATTTTTTTTTTTTTTTAACAAACACAGCTTTTGGCTTCACAAAACATTACCTGATGGACTGGAATGGTTTAGTTGTGGATTATTGTGATGTTTTTATCAGCTGTTTGGACTCATTCTGACGGCACCCATTCACTGCAGAAGATAATTTGCTGAGCAAGTGATAGAATGCTGCATTTCTCCAAATCTTATGAAGAAACAAACTCATCTACATTTTGGATGGCCAGAGGGTGAGGACATTTTTAGCAAGTTTTTTTATTTTGGGGTGATCTATTGCTTTAACTAAACACATTCTTCAGCACTAAAGTAAGACATGGGCAAAAACTTGTGCAAAACTCACTTGAATGGAGAAAGTGTGACGTGATCTGTGTTTTTTCCTTTCTCTGATGTACCGATGGTCAGATCATATCCATCTTTATACGGACATTCTGCGAACACAGCACCTACACACACACACACACACACACACACACACACACAAATACAGAAAGACAATTTTTAGTTGTACTAGTTGATGGAAAGTAATGGATGAAATGAGGGGAAATAGATGAATAAATAAGCAGAACTCACTGAGACAGGAAGCCAGACGGACGCTGTAGCCCCAGTACAGCCCACCCTCTGTCCTCGGGACGTGAGGAGCCACAACAACCCCTTTTTTCACCTTACCCTCTAAAACACACACAGGATTCAGATAAACATCACGGAAATGTCTGGACAACAGGTCTGAAAACAGTTTTAACTTCATGGTGTGATACATCTCTGAAAACCTGTGTTGTTACTGTTAACTAAAGCAAAAAAATTAAAATAATAATAATATTGTATGCAGCGTGTGTGTCTGTACCTTTGTGTTGGCTGTTGTTGAGCTGTACAGTCACTCTCAGTCCAGCTTGTAGCTTTTTATCGATCTGAACTTCCTGTCGACAGAATAGACAGACTGAGGTCATGTCCTGTTCAATGAAAGATTATTTAGTTTGTGCATCTTCAAACACACACCTTCCTCATCCCACAGTTGACGAAGGACCCTTTCCCCGGTTTGGTCAGCCGATTGAGCACAACCCCCTCTCGAAACTCCATCTCCTCATCGATGCGCATGTGATGTGGGCTGTCCAGAGGATTCAACACACCTTAAAGGAATAGTTCATCCAAAAATGAAAACACACTCACCTTCAGGCCATCCAAGAGGTAGGCGAGTTTGTTTCTTCATCAGATTTGGAGAAATGTAACATTACATCACTTGCTCGCCAATAGATCCTCTGCAGTGAATGGGTGCCGTCAGAATGAGAGTCCAAACAGCTGATAAAAACATCACTGTAATCCACACCACTCCAGTCCATCAGTTAATGTTTTGTGAAGCCAAAAGAAATAAATCCATCATTAAGACTTTTTTAACTGTTGCTTCTGGCCAAAATAGGATTACATAATCCATAATATTTCTTTCTTTCAGAATTTCGTTCTCAACAAATGTGTGGAATCTGATGCAAGAGACAACAGAAGATTCATTTTCACAAGAGGAAACGTTATTATGGATTACAGACTTGTATTTTAGCCAGAAGCGACATTTTAAAGACAAAATTGAAATGATGGATGTTTCTTACAAATACACAGCTTTTGTCTTCACAAGACATTGACAGACTGGAGCGGTGTGGATTACTGTGATGTTTTTATCAGCTGTTTGGACTCTCATTCTGACGGCACCCATTCACTGCAGAGCATCCAATGGTGAGCAAGTGATAGAATGCTACATTTCTCCAAATCTGATGAAGAAACAAACTCATCTACCTCTTGGATCGCCAGAGGGTGAGCACATTTTCTAGAAATTTTCCTTTTTGTGCGAACTATTCCTTTTCCTAAAATAAAATCAATATTAGATTCTCATACTCACCAGCATACTGCAGGTCCCGATGCGTCGGGAAGAAAGATTTCCGCAGATACCTGCACACATCACAGATACAATGCTAAATCTGTCTAGATGCACGCTGATATGACAGAAATGTGATTGCGACAGCACTCACTGTGGACACTCGAGGTATTGCAAGATGCGTGCGAGCTGAACGCACCCCTGGCCTTTCTTACCAACGCCTCTGAACTCTCCCTCTACGCTCCTGACATATACAGATAATGTTTTGAAGTGAGTTCCTGACAATTTCAATAGCCAGCAGATGATAATCAGTGACAAAACCTAAAGTATCAACTTACTTGACATCCTCCCTCAGCTCATCGAATATGACCACCTCATCCACACAGAACACACAGCAGGCCCGGGCGATCTGACCCGCCAGATACGTACGCAGCTCTGGTGACTGAGCGTTGTCCATCACTGACCCGGGCAGAGCCACGCTCAATGTATATGAACGACCTGATAAAACAAAACAAATAAGGAAGGTATAGCACTGCACATAGTTCCAATGTTATTTTAGTATCTTTGATATATTATTATAGATGTGTTATAGTTGCATTTTTGTTGTTTGTTTTTCAAAATATGCATATTATATATTTGTATTAATCTTTATTTAAGTTTTAGTTGTCAATAGTATTTAATATTATATTTGGTATATTTTCATCTAGCCTAAATTAAAATGTTGGCTTGGCAGATAACTGAAATAAAATATTTTTTCTCATATTTTATTTCAGTTAACATTTATTTTATTTCAACTAAAATCATTTTGAAAATGAAATTAATAAATACATACTTAACAATACCACAGCGAGTAGAAAAACCTAAGAATGTAACATTTATATACTATGACATAAATTTGATTTATTTATACATGAAACTATAGTTGCCTTTTACATTTAGGATGGGGTCCCTTGCACAAGGATGATCATATTTGAGAGTTTATGGTTTCTGAAAGACTGAAAACTCCTAGTATAGTAGGATGTACACAGTCTAGTACACTTGCTGCATGAAAGTGTGTGAATATACCAAACCTCTGGGCCCGTATTTATCAAGCTTCTAAGAATTACTCTCAAGAACACTGCTAAGAATTGACTTAAATGAAAAAAACAATTCTTGGCTCAAAGCTGCGCTTAAAAGTTAGCTATCAATCATCTCAATCACCTGTTGCTGATGTCTTTGACGACAGCGAGGCGATTATTATTATTATTATCTGTCAAAAATAGACTAGGTGCCTATCTTTAGTGATGCAGCGCAGAGAGCTGCGTCAGAAACTGGCTGATCAGCTCCGGTGGCCGTGTCGGAGGCGTAACGAGCTGCAGACGCATGCAGTGTAAATAAGGGGTAAGAGATTTATTCATCATACAGTGTAGATATAACATATAACAGTCGAGCTTGACTGAAGTCAGTTATGATGTTCTTTGCGCATTTTGAATAACTGAGGAAATGCAACCGTTTGATTAACTGCTCGTCATCAACCGTTTCAAGAACTAGGGATACAAACTCATAATGGGTGAAAAAGGTGACAAAGACATGCAACCCTTAACTTGACAGTTGTGCAGTAAAATTTACTTTTAATTCATGGAGGATGAAAAAATGTGCCAAAAAACCTTGTGGAAAAGACTTTTGAGATGACAATTACACATTTGACAATTACAGATGGCAGCAGAGGATCACTCAATAGCTCAGTTGCCATTTCCACTCTAGTTTTCAGGTCTTGATTTTGAATTTATTATAAAATGATGACTATAACAAATTTTAGGACTGTACTGAAGTAGTATAGCAAGTACAATTAAATAATAATGCATTAAATATTTTGCAGTAGTTTTAGATTTAATTTAAAAACTACATTTTTTTGCCTTAAAAAGGACACATCAGAAAGAGTGTTTTAACTGTAGAAGCTGCTAAATATTTTCAGCCAATACAGACTTGTTGCTGTTGTGGTTTAGTTACTCTGAATTTACTCTGCATCACTTAATGCAAAGGTCTATTTTTGACATCGGTTTGTCAGATAGATTGCTCCGTCCAGGGCAGTTATCACTGTCAATCATAGCAATGACTGAAGGAACAATTTAGTGGATTCACTCGCGTTTGTCAGTCTTGAAACAGTATACATGGATGATCGGTCCTCTTAGACAAACAGAACTTTTCTTCAAATTGTCAATGGATTATGTAGAGATTCTAGAGAAACGGAGCAAATCTCTTATAGCACAACTTACTGATAAATCAATGACTACACAATCAATCTCTTATTTATACCGTGTGTATGCGTTTCTCTATGATTATATTAGGTAGATTTGCAAGCATGTAGAACTCTGTAAACTTATGAAAACAAAAATTAGTTCTGATTAACCTACAGAAAACACCTCCTCTGAGTGGCCACCGCTTTCAACAGAGATGCATGTGATTGGCTACAATACTCAACGCTGCAAAAACACACAATTGTGGTTTTGTAATTTTGCATGCACGCAAAAACACACAGGAGCGTTTAAAAGTGGGTACAGACATGAATTGGTACTAAAGGTACTGTAAAAAGCCCCCCCACCAAAAACACTTTCTCATTGGTTCAACACAAATCTCATAGGTCACCTATTTTGATCTCAAATTGGTGAGTTTTCACCAAAAGCTGAGGAGTTTGCATCTATGAAGAACATTCTTCCTCTCCTGAAAGATTCGCGCACGTCTCTGTCTCCACAAGCAACTCCTAACCACTTGAGAGACCTCTCCAGCGGTCTTAAATAAATGTGAGAGTAAGAGAGATTCTTAGCTTTAAGAAATTTGATAACTTGCTTTTATACTTAAGTTTGGAAGTAGGAGTAAATTTCATGACTTCTCAGCACTTAAGACTAATATGGCACTTTGAGACGCTTGATAAATACGGGCCCTGCTGCTCACCTTTACTTTCCTTCTGTTCCTGCTGAACCTTCTGCTCATTTCCCTCCTCTTTCTTCTGCTTCTGTTTCTCCAGCTGTTGGATGAGGTTGCTCTCTTTGCGTTGTCTCTTCTCTTCTTTCTCTGGGGATGAAAACGCAGACAGCAGCAATTA
Source organism: Barbus barbus (assembly GCF_936440315.1). Classification (NCBI taxonomy): domain Eukaryota; kingdom Metazoa; phylum Chordata; class Actinopteri; order Cypriniformes; family Cyprinidae; genus Barbus; species Barbus barbus. The sequence continues at coordinate 23,508,295 of NC_136721.1, forward strand.
ATTCAACATTACAATATTACATTGATATACAAATTTCTGAGGCCTCTAAATGATCAAAAAAACTGCTGTACACCTTCAGCTCATGGTTTCTGCCGTGAAATCTTTTTTGATTTCACATCTGAAGTAAACATGAGAATAACTTTGATATTGTTAGTAGCATTTCAGGATGAACACTTGCTTGACTGAGATTATAATCCATCTTTTTTTGTTGTTCATCTCTCAGTCATCACTGTATTGCATCGCATTATTTGTTTTGATCATAACATAAGCATTTAAATAGCATAAGACATAGTAGTAAGACATATTATTGGGAAATAAAGAGTGAAAGCTAATATTTATATGCGTTTTATGTAGGTTATACAGTAATTCGTTGATTTACAAAACATGAGAGCAGAATTTAATCTTAAATGTAGAACATTTTAACTTTCACTTACTTTGTTCTTTCCATTTCCTCCAGTTTATTCTCTCTTCGCCCTGAAAATTATTATATTATTATAAACACGTGCTATTAAACCGGCATAAACAGAGCTTTTAACAGATTTAGACCACGAATGTGACACAAAACCGCCTGATTAGGCATATATATATATATATATATATATATATATATTCAATTTAAACGAACACAGTAATATGAAAAACACAAACCTTTATATTTGAGAGATTATTTGTTTTATATTTCTTCACAGGAGGTTCATCTGCCATGCTGTTCTATGTGTGTTACACCTACAGTGATCCTCCAGAGAACAAACACTCGAAATATGATTCCTAAGGTTTTCTCAAACACTGAATTAATTGTTATTTTGCACAACATGCATTAATCCTACAATAACAAAAATATACTTCATATATCTTGATTTTCAGAATATATATAAATGTTTAATACTCAACACAGGCGAGGTGAGAGTGTTGTGACGGACGGATTTCACAGACGCGCTTCCTCTTTAGAAAAGGCTCCGAGTAAAGAACACCGCGCGAGCTCGAGCCTCTAATAAAAGCATCAAAATATCACAACAGCGGATTAAACAACACTTCACCTCTCTATAAACAGCTCGACATCACATCATGGTAAGAAGAAAATCCAGCCAGTGTCGTGTCAAAGCCTTTATTAGTTCATGTGGCCGCCTCACATGTGGCCGTGTCTGTTTATGTTTCGCCTCAGTAATATTTTTATCTTATATATAAATGTACTGTACACACAAAAGAACAATCTGTGGTGTTTTTCATGAAAAACTTATAAAAATATCACATAAATATAATAATACTGTGTCTGTGACTTTTTGATATTATTTATTTATATTGTATCTATAATATTACATATAAACGTAACAATATAGTAATATATTTATTATAATGCACAATATAATAATAATAAATACACGTGCATGTAATCTGTTTTATTTTAGTTAAAGTTGAAGTTTTTGAAAATGTCTACATCATTTTTATTTTTGCTTATTTTAGTTCACCATAAGTTTGCGTATATTTTATTCCAGTTAACAATCATTTTATTTCAAGTAACAAAAGTGTTTTTGTAATATTTTATTATGGCCTACTATATAATACCATGTAATATATAATACCTTAGTTAAATTATGCAAGTACTATGACGCATTGCTGTGAATGTGGTGCTTATAATATGTGTTTTGCATTCAATGTTGTTATTACAAACCCCAGTGAGTCACATTCGCATCACATGTTATCTTTATGTGTTCTTCTATATGGCTGTTTGCCTGCACTTTGGTTTGTGATGCCTAACACTTGCATGCATGTTTCCCATGACTACCTCTATATTCAATATAAAGTTCAGTTATGATCATACTGTTGTAGTTTTATATTTGGGTAAACAATGATTTATCAATGTATTCCAATTAAGTGAATATATTACGAAATATTGAATTTCCAGTTGTGTTTGAACTAGTTTTAAAATGATCCTGTGTCTGTGTACAGCCGCAGAACGAGCACATCGAGCTACACCGCAAGCGGCATGGCTACCGTCTGGACCACCACGAGAGGAAGAGGAAGAAGGAGAGCCGTGAGGCGCACGAGCGATCGCACAAAGCCAGAAAGATGATCGGCCTCAAAGCCAAACTCTACCACAAACAGAGACACGCAGAGAAGATCCAGATGAAGAAGACGTGAGCGTTACTTACAGTCAGCTTCAGTCTGGTGACAATATAGGCAACAATCATCAAGGAGGTTTTGCTAAACTATTGTGTGTTTATTTGTGTTCAGCATTAAGATGCACGAGCAGAGGAAGAGCAAACAGAAGGATGATGACAAGACACCAGAAGGGGCGGTGCCAGCTTACCTGCTGGACAGAGAGGGCCAATCACGTGCCAAAGTCCTGTCCAACATGATCAAACAGAAGAGGAAAGAGAAAGCTGTAAGCATCCAGTCAGACCACAGATTTATGCTATTACACTAAATATTTCAAATCTTGCTTACCCCACACTTTTGAATGGTATTAGTAATGATTTCTGAAGGATCATGTGACACTGAAGACTGGCGTAATGATGCTGAAAATTCATCTTAGCAATACATTTATTTAAAAGTTATTACTGTATCTTTGATCAAATAAATGCAGTGTTGGTGAGCAGAAGAGACTTCTTTCATTAACATTAAAAAATCTTTATTGTTCCAGTCTTTTACCGGTAGTGTAAGTGTTGGTTCTGTTGTAGCCAAGTAAAAAAACTTCACATTTGGAGTGAATATATGAAACTTTTTAAGTAAAAGCTAGAAGGTTTTATTTATATTTTGATGTTTAAACACCAAATTTGACCAATCCAGTCAGTTCTCAATGGATTAAATCAAGTCCCAGCCTTCCTTTTTGTATTTTTCTCATTAATTATCCTATCTCGTTTGGTAGTGGCACATTACAGAAGTCAAACTGTTGCAAATACCGATGTAATGTTGTTGTTTTTTTAATCCATGCTCAGTATGAGGTTTGTTTTATGTGTTTTTTTAGGGAAAGTGGGAGGTTCCTCTACCGAAGGTCCGAGCGCAGGGTGAAACCGAGGTTCTGAAGGTCATCCGCACAGGAAAGAGACAGAAAAAGGCCTGGAAGAGGATGGTGACAAAAGTCTGCTTCGTAGGAGATGGATTCACACGCAAACCACCCAAATATGAGCGCTTCATCAGACCTATGGTAAAACATCACACATGTACTCTCAGGCTGGTCAAAATAGATTAGAAATAATACTTTGAGCGAGTTGTGACAATAGAAAGCCCAAAAAGTGCTATAATATTATTGTGCAATTTTTTTCTTTATTATTTAAAATTACAATTTTTTTAAAGAAAATAATCTACATTTTTATTTGCATTTTTAATTTAAAGGTAATAATTTTTGATTTATATTTTTTCTTGTTGTAATATCTTTTCCCATTGTGTTCTATGTGGTTTATATATATATATATATATAATATATACATATTTTTATTAATGTAAATAATAATGGAGTTGTGATTTTTCATGTCTACAGGGTCTGAGATTTAAGAAGGCACACGTCACTCATCCTGAACTGAAGGCCACGTTCTGTTTGCCCATCCTGGGCGTGAAGAAGAACCCCTCCTCCTCCCTCTACACCACTCTAGGTGTCATCACCAAGGGAACAGTCATCGAGGTCAACGTCAGTGAGCTCGGATTGGTCACGCAGGGTGGGAAGGTCATCTGGGGTGAGTGTTTAGATTGGCTCTTCACTTTGTCAATGCAGTCCTTGTGTTTCACAGAATGAAAAACAGATATGATCTTGTGTTTCAGGTAAATACGCCCAAGTGACGAATAACCCAGAAAACGATGGTTGCATCAATGCTGTGTTGCTTGTATAATGGAAACCTGAAACGTTTGATATGGAACTGTGCCTCCGAGTGCAGCCGGGAACGGCGCTTATGTGGAATACTGTTGGGCGTCATTTTGGAAAATCATAAAACAAGCTGATCTGAAGACAGTTGGAGTTTTGTCTTCACATCTGGACCCAAAGCTCACAAGAACATGTGGATCAGAAATGCTGTTTATTTTCAAATAAAATGTTCAACTGGTTCTCTTGGGTTTATTATTTTTCATGAATGGTTCTGTGTTAGGAGAGCAGCTGAAGTACTGCTGTACTTTGGTGTCCCAGCGATATCACTGTATTTACACAGTGTCCTGGGACACTTCACACCTATCATTCAGATGCCATAAAAAAGTAATCATTTACAGAGTCGTTATTTTAAGTGAGATTTAAAATACCATCAAATGTCTGTTACATTCAACATTGATGTGATAAATATGGCACTAAATGGAAAGTCTACAAATCTAGCAAATTATGATTTTTGTAATTACACATTGTGAAAATTATAAAATTGGACAGGTTCAATTAATTAGGCATATTCATGTGAACTTTTTTTGGTAATTCTGCAAATATCGGAATTTTAAAATTGTGATTTCTAGACTATCTGAGGTTGTAACGGCATTTTTAGATTCGGTTTATTTCTAGGATTGGTATCTGAGAGACATATCTCAGCAATAAGTCTCATAATTTTAAAACTCCTTATCCAGTTAATCATGGACCACTGGGAAACTCAATGAAAAGATATAGAAATTAACTTGTCAATGTGTACATTAATAAAATTCTCAAGACTGAGTCTGTTTACATCATTCAGCTTTATCAAAATCAATAAGCAGATTGAATCCTTCAAGTATTTCGCCATTTTATCTTGGTGCACCTCAAAAATAAAAGTTTAATGAATGTCTCTCAAATATGAAATTGTTTAAATCAAGTTTTTCTGTTAAGATAAACAGGTGCTTTGATTTGCTAAACATAACCTTCGATCAGAACCAGTGGCACATATTAACGACAAAAAATAAGAATCCTGAAAATGACAAATTGGAAACGCAAACAATCTTTAGGTTTCGTTGGTCAAAATGAGATTCGAGGTGTCTTCCGGATCTTCATCCTCAACTTTAAAAAAGGCAGACATGAATGCATCTGTGATATTTCAAGGTAAAGGCAAATTCATTTTTCCCATCATAATTAATACAGATAATTATAAAACAGCTGACAGCCAGTGTTTTTATGAGCTCCACAATGTGCAGAGTCATTTAATAAAAAGCCCCCTCTGCAGCTTCATCTAGAACAGAAACACCCTTGAGAACAAGGACTTCAGCAGCTGAGCCGACATTAATAAAACAGTCTCCATTACTGTATAAAACACCTGTGATTGAGTAAAAACATCCCCTGCTTTTGAGTCTTCATAGAGTGCAACATCGTATAATTCAGTCTGAGGAGCAACTCGGCAATTCCTTCTATTGCAGAAGAAGTTCTGTGGAAAGAAAACACACAGAAGATAACCAGTTTGCTGTCTTTGAGTCTTTGTTTTTTCCCCTCTCCATCAAATATAGAAGTCCAGTCTGGCGGGAATGATCTTGCAGCCCTGCATGGAGAAGACACGCTCCTCTTTAGGGAAGTAGTTCAGGTCGCGGGCCATTGTTTCAACCACTTCTTTATCTGGGGCGAGACCCTTGGAGACCATCTCAGACAAACCGCACTGAATGACATGCTTGTACTCCAGAGGAAGGAACGGCACAAAGAAATCCACCAGGTTCTTATCGATTAAACTTGTGTGCCAGAAACCACCTGCGGAAAGAGAGAAGAATGATAAGGCAAATAGCCTGAGATCTTCATTACACTTATAAATAAACTACAGTGAAACTAATGAACAAAATAACTTAATGTATATAATAATGCATAACGATCCGTGCCGTGAAGATTTTCTGCTCTATATATTAGCAAATGTGAAAGAGAAATGCTACGTACTGTTTTTGTTGTTAAAGACGGCTAGTGACAGTGCCGTTTCTAGATCCTTCAGATGGATCTCCTCTCGTTCTCTACCATCCTTCCAGAAGTTCAGAGCCACTTCAACGATCTTCTCGCCACCAGCGTTGCTATAAGAACAAAAACAAATAGGTTATAGAGGCTGTTTTCAACTATTGAAGATGGAGCCGCATTGAGATCCCTATATCGCTAGGATTAAACCATTCAGGGCCTTAAAATCAAAGATTCAAGAAGTAAAGTTTCTTATGAACCAGAACCTGAAAGGATATGGAGATATCTTTAATATTTCTTGAGTTGCAGCCATGCAAACATGAGGAAAATAATATTTGAGGACCTCAAACAGGTCCGTTCTATGCAACTGTTTCACAATATACTTTCAAAGTTTCAACAATGCATGTTCTTCAAGTATTCCTCTTCAAACACAATAACTATCAACTGAATGCATAGTGTTTTCAACCACTCAGAATGGCTAAAATTCAACATTTTGGACATGGAGCTGCTTTGGGATGCCCATATCTCTGGTATTGAACCATTTAGAGACTTAAATACAAAGATCCTTTAATACTTCTTCCTTTACAGGTGTGCAGACTTCAGAAAAATAACATTTTTGGCTCTCAGACAGGTATGTCCTATGCTACTGTTTTGATAGAGGGAAACAAGATACGTTTATAGTTTCAACATTATTTGTTCTTCACAAATTCCTCTTTAAAATAAAGAATCAACTGAAAGCAAAATGACCCACATTTGGTTTTTGGTCACTGAAATGAATGCAATTTAACAATTTACTCTTGGAGCCACATTGAAATCCCAGTGTCTCTGGAAATGAACAATACAGGGCCTTGCTGAAAGAAGCTTTTATTAAGAATCCATATTTAAAAGGATATTATGAGATCTTTAATACTTCTAGAGTTATAAGCACACAAACTTTAGGGGAAAACAAATCTAAAAGTGCTATTTTTCCATTTTCGAACTGCTACCACTGACATAAAATGCAACAAAGACTACTAAAGGCAACATATTTTACTAATAAACCTACCAATCTCTGGGTAAAAATAACATCTTTCTAAAGTCGTTTTTACACCCTGTAAATTGGCTCCGAATCTCAGGTGAAAGTTTTACTTTAATACAGTATTTTGGCTTTCATCACTATTCATGTTTGTCTTCAGAAAACATTTGAACAAAATCCGTTTTAATTTCAGTTTCTGCAGCTCTAAACATTGACGACTAGTGACCAACTGCATTAATTACAGATTAACAGAATTCTGACCACACTGACCTGAGGAAGATGAAGATGGCCTTTCTGTACGACACTCCGTTCAGGTTGTCATAGTAATCCAAGTAAGGTTTTATACTGTCGATCAGCCCGGGATGCATTTTATCCATTTCGTCAAAGATGAACATTGAACGCGGACAGATGGAAACATTCCCTCGTATCCACTCCTGTAGCTGGGTCTAAACACATATTTTGTACAGATATCACTATAATATGCTTAATTTAATCACCATACTGGATGATTGTGTCGGTGCAGGCAATATGTCATTTCCATGTATTTGCATTACCTTGTACTTGTCAATGTGAGCCTCGTGAGGAAAGTGTGCTGTCGCTGTAAACAGATGAACGAAGTTGCTCATCATCCCTTTCTGGTAGATATTTTCCGCTATGAGCTGGCTCACAAAGTTCTTCCCGGTGCCGGTCCAGCCGTGGAGGGACAGAACCAGAGGTTTCTTTGGGTTTTCATTGTTCATGAAGCCTGTGACGGCTTTCACGGTGACCTCTGCAGCGACGTGCTGGCCGTACAGCTTCATGCTGAGGTCATACTTTAGACCTGTGGATGAGAGCACAGATTTACAGCAAACATATGATTTATAAGCACACCTGCGTTTAAAACTAATTAATTATGCACTAGACAACAAAACATGTTTAATTGTTTGGAACAGGGTAATTATAGTTATCTGAAAGTAAAACTTAAAGCATTTAAAGCATTACTTGAAACAAAAGGTAGTCCAGACTAAAGCAATAAATAATATTATAACACACTATATATAAAATAATAAATTCCAAACATTTTGCACAAAAAAATTAAAGAAGAATCAATTAGTTTAATCATTCAAAAATGAAAATAAACCACTTTTTAAAAATATTCAAACAAAGACAAAAAAAATTGAATTTATACTTAAAATAAATTATTTTACAAAGATAAACATTAAATGAAATACAATAAAATAGACCAACTTAAAACTTCCGCCAAGATGAGATTTCTCATTTTAATTTAGTTTAACTAAAATTAATAAAAACTATATAGGCATATCTAAAAGAAAAACTAAAACTATTATACAATGACAAAAACACAACAAAATGAAGCTACTAAAATTAAAAAATAAAAACCAATTCAAAATATCAATAAAAACTATCCTCTCAATTAAGCAAAAAATAACACTGATTTACGAAATGAACTGTTACATGTTCATAATCTAATTATATCAATTTGATTCTGAATGAGCAAATCATTGAGATTTCACTGCAATCCTTTTAAAAATAATAACTAAAAATAAACAATTATTATTTTAATTAAAAACAGAATCATAACAAACGAGAGAGAAAGAAACAAATGCGTACAAGAAGCGTATTTTTTAGATGATGCACAAAAACATCAGCCACAGGACGAGCTTTTGACCTGTTGCATTAAAGTTGAGCCAGGTTTCATCACATGTTTCATATAAATATCGATAGAGTTTCCTGCCCAGCACAGCAGCTCCTGTCCCCAGCAGCAGGGAGGTGGACACCGGCTCTATGGCCTCCACGACCAGCCCTGACATCAGGATTAAGTGCAGTACGGTTTTCCATGCGCGAGGCGGCCGAACTTTCATTTTACTAAATAAATCATCGATATTTTAATTGGAAACTGAAAGGGACAAAACAACAACGAGGGATCCAACTCACAGCCCCGCCACTTCCTGCTTGGGAAGACTGACGTCGATTACGTGGGACGCATGCGCCCATCGTTCGGCCGAGTGGTGCATGGTGATATATTTATATACACATTGCATATATAAACTTTTTACAATGATATATATATATATATATATATATATATATATATATATATATATATATATATATATATATGCAGACGATGACTGGCGGAATTGTTTTTTTTTTTTTAATTCACGAGAAATAAAACTACTCCGACTCATATAGCCTATAATATAAGTCATTAATTGCAACCATAAACTTACTTTACTTTTGTCATTTAGCAGACGCTTTTGTCCAAAGGGACTTACAAATAAGAAAAAGTAACTAAAACTAAAAGTTACAACTCTATAAATACTATATACCCACATATTTAAGAAATTAAATAAAATTGACACATGCATATAACAACATTTCAATAATAAATATATAAATGAATAAACTAAAATAAAAAGCGATACGTAAACATATCCATACTTGCGTTCTAACACAACCAAATGAGACAAAGCAGCTCTTGCAAACCTGTTTTGTTGTATGAGATCCACTCCGGTCTGCAGCACTCCTGGAAGTAGTAGAGCACGCTCTGATAGCGGGCCAGGAATCCGGTGAGAGCCGCGGCTATACCGACCACGATACCGGTGCTGATGGGCTCTATCGCCGCCGTGATCCACACACTCCACAAAACACAGCCAGAGAACACCAGCCGACGTGTCACCCGCATCCTGCAGCCTGACACTGTTTTAATCCGGTTTAGTAAATAATGATGAGCAACTTCCGTAAACCGTATGCTGATTAGTTCCGCACTAGTGACCCGGATCAATGCTACTGTCACTTCATGGAGATTTTATGTTATTGTTCTAGTTTCTAATTTATCCAAGTTACTCCTCTCTCTCTCTCTCTCTCTCTCTCTCTCTCTCTCAATGGAGAGGTGAGGGTGATCGAGCAATTGATTTCACACCCAGTGTTGGGGGTAACATAATGCAAGTTATGTAATCAGATTACTTTTTTTTCCTCAAGTAACTAGTAAAGTAACGCATTACTTTTTAATTTACAAGAAAATATCTGCGTTACTTTTTCAAAAAAGTAATGCCAGTTACTTTGTTTTCCCATTTATTGACTGACAAGTCTCCTGTCCCCATGTTGGGAGAAATCAGAAGTGCAGAGGCGCTGTGTGAATTCCTCAGTTACCTTTTCCTAAGTTAAGTGTATCACCTGAAGTTTGCCCTGAAGCCAGTCAGGTTGGAAAACTGTTACATTTCGAGAGATTAAAGGGGATACATTTTCAAATAGCAGGGAAAAAAGAAATGTATCAAAACTGATCTTCATGAAAGATGTGATACAAAATCGAGGGGAAAACATATGATATTTTTCCTTCTTGGATGCTATTTTATAAAAGTCCCCTCCCAAAGCGTTCAGGTGATTTACAGTGGAGAATATTGCATTGTGTGCTAGCTACAAATGTTTTTGTTTCTAAAATTAACTGTTAATGTTTTGCCTTTTTGTCATTTCTGTAATGGTTTTTCATGTTTTTATTGAATGTTCAAGGTTGGTGCCACTTTTTGCATTGCTTGAAAGGATTAGTGTTGGATTGGTCTTTGATTTGAACAAAATACTTTTTATTTATGGCTGCAGATATTCAAAAGTAAACTCAGAACAATGGACTGTTGCCAATTTAATATTTGGGAAAGCAAAATTGGCTATTTGGAAGACTTGTACACTCGTATGTATAAAACTTCTCAGAAATGTCTTAAGCTTTGACTTAAGTGTTAAAAAATTCTTAAGTAGGACTTTTCTAAGAGTAGGAGACTTTTATGAAGAAGCTAAATGCAACTTTCAGTAAAGTCTAAGACTGATTCTTAAGTGTTGACTGAGGTGACATTTAAGTGTTGTGAACTAAGGACTAGACCTCAACCTCTGAATCAGCCGATAGTGAGCCTGCTCATGTGAAGTCAACACCAATCATTTAATGTAACTACAATAAAATCATTTCATTATGACACTGTTTTAATATTTAAATGTATTTCAAAATTATCACAAATTATTACCGATGCTTTGTTTTCTATTGGTACGTCTCCTCATTTACAGTTGGATCAATGATATGAACATGATTTCCATCAATGGCTCCAACAACTCCAGGAAAGCCCACAATGCTCATAAAAGTGGCTTGTTTTTGCAATATGGTTTGGCGGTCAGCTGGAAAGTCAATAAACTGCCATATCGTAGTGGCCAAAGTGATGTCCGGCCTAGGAAATTTGACATCTTCACCCTTAATTAAAAAAATAAAAATATGCAAGATTTTGTAAGCATATTGCATAGTTGCTTAGAGTCAGTTGTTTTATTTTGTGATAATTATACAATGAAACTTGCCAAATTGTGTGGTCATAATATTTGGCAATTCTGTCATACAAAGAAATTATGAACACATGCAAAAAAAGGACCAATGAAATGTAAATAACTTATGTTGTAGTCAGTGTGCCAATGTTGCCAATTTAGTGATTTTGTCACTAGATATAGTGACTTCCTCATACCTTTAGAGACTTTTTTTTCTTTTAAAAGCAAACATGGACAAACCTTATCTACATTCCGAGACTCTCCCATGACATCATAAAGGTGAATTCACTGATCTAAATAAATATAAATATAGATGAGTGAACTCACCTTTATGAGGTCATCTGGCAACATTAAGTGACCAGTTTTAGCTACTAACAGTTGAAAGCAATTGGCAACACTGGTCAGTGATTTTTGTCCTTTGTATTTTAATGGTTTAAGTGAAATGTGGGGTCATAAAAAAATCCACACATCACTTTTGGCCACTGTTGTGTTTGGTTGGGTTAGTGCTGCATTAATCACCTGTGCATTGCTGCATTTTTCCAATTTTCCAGCCAAAAAAATTTAATTACTGCTCTCATTTCTGCAGTTAGAGCATTGAATTGTGGCGTGGAAGAGGTTACTAAATTTTGACACACCCACCAAACAAGAGAAAACATATCCCAAACCCCGTTGCACACTGTTTCCAGGGAACATGAGCCTGAACGTGCCTTTGGCATCATAGAAACAACAAGAGTATCTTAAAGATACACTTGCACTTAAAGCAGTAAAACTGAAACTCAGTGTCCTAGTGGTGCAAGCTGAAACCACTGAAGAGCTAAAAAGAAACACATGTTTAATAATTGCATATTTATCATTTGCATTTCAGTAAATGAATGGTTTGTTAGTAACAATAAAGACATGCACTGTGCATAAATACAAACAATAATTTGTGTAATCCTTTTAAAGCTGCTTTTATTCTAATAGTGAGAGACATATATCACCAATTTCTCTGTGTATCATCAATGGTTGTACAACCATACAAAAACCAATAACAAGAGGGGCCTTAAAGGCCAAGACAGTTTAAATATGTCTCTAAAAAAAGGATGCAATCTGCTTTTGATTGTAACTAATGATGAAATCTATCACGTCACCAGCATCTGCCACTACTGCATCCTTCATTCATAATTCAACTGAGAGCAAAGAACCAGGAAATATATTATTTCATAGTGTAAGACCATGGCTGGGATCAATAAAAAAACCAAGAATCAATCAAATAATGTTTTGGTTATTCCTGATGTAAACCAAACAAAGCCCAAAGAAGCAAATCATGACTTTGGGGTTTTAATGAATAAGATGATGAGTATGATATTCATGATAATTCCTCATAATTAATTTATTATAACGTCTTAAATGAAATAGGCTACTATTTATTCTGGGGAGATAATTAAAAATGTTGTAATTACTGCATATGTTCTCCAGGTGGCTGCAATGCCCACATATTCCGTAATGAACGTTTTCTGTTCTGCACTTTTAACGATCCGAGGGTGTGAAAAAATAAATCTAGAGATATAGGTATATAACATAATAAAAGTAATAATTAATCTATAAATAATAATAACAACAACATCAACAATTATAAGAAAATTAAATAAATGACATGAAATATAAGTAAATATTAAGACGCAATAAAGTATAGTGCAATAAAACAGTCATTTAAATAACCATAAATAATAATAATTAGGAACACTTTTTAATGACACGAATTTAATCATATGGAACGTGACGTCATTTCCGGTTCTGCCATTTTGCGGTTGCGGATCGGTCTCGAGCTGGCGGTGCGTTTCTAACCGAATACCGATAATATAGTCTTTACATTAAAGCCCAGTTAAACCGGCAAAATGTCAGATTTTGACAGCAACCCCTTCGCGGACCCGGACTTCAGCAACCCGTTTCAGGTAAAGTTAATGTCATTTCAGCGGTGTTTTTATCAGCGCACCGCTTCTGTGTGTTTTTACAGATAAACTAGTCATTTCGACTTCGTCTATATTAAATAAAGTCATTTAATGTTTAATCTTAAGTGAAAAAATAACCTTTTTTAACCTGTCAGTTGTGTGTAAATGTCATTATTGGGTCTTTGTATTTGTTTGTTAGCTTTTATTATTATTATTACAGTGTTTCTGAAGCGGATTAGCTGCCCAGTTTGATGTTATTAGTCTGTCCAATGCACTGAAAATTACATCTGATTACATCAATAAATTCTATTTAATGGATTTGTTATGATTATTAAGATGAATGAGGCTTTAATTCTGGGGTTGGTGTCTAACCTGGGCTTTATTTGGCATGTTTTGGGCTGTGTATTGTATGTTTGGTGTGTGTTATCTAGTGAATTATCTGCTGTCTGTGTGTGAAATGAACATGATCCTTTACAGTCTGAATGATGATGTTTAGAGCCAGTAAAGAATGATGTGTGTGTGTGTTTGGGCTGCTGGGATGGATGTAGGCCACCCTGTTTTGATCAGTGATATGTGTTTGTGGCTCTGGTCAGCTGAGGGAATTACATCCCTGACAGCCTGATTTATTTTTTATTCTGTGCCGCTACATTGAGCCAAACGTGGAAGCATTTGTCGCCTTAATGCAGCAAAGCTGATGATTTGTTGAAGTAACACTGTTTTGTAATAGCTTAATCCTGTAAAGCCTACTGTGTCATATATGATATGAATATTTAGGCCTTTATATTACCAACATGATAAAAACTTTGCTGTTAAACCTGTTGCACCCAGTCTACTTCACACTATAGCAAGCAAAAAGCCTTTTATAATTGTATAAACGTGCTTCATGTGTCTTTATGCTGAGAAATCTATGGATTTTTATTAAGTAAATGTAAGAATAGCTTTGATATTGTTAGTAGTATCAAAAATGAGGAACATTTATTTGTTCATCTCTTAATCATTATTGTATTGAATTGCATTGCAAGCTTTGATAATGAAACATATAATCTTAAGACATATTGTTGGGAAATACAGAGCAGCAGCTGATATTTATATTATTTTATGTAAGTCTTTGCTGTGCTGTTATAAACATTTCATTGATTTACATTACAAGCAGAATTTATAATTTTATGTCCGGATAAATATCGGAACCAAATTCCATGTTTTTGCTCAGTTTGGGCCTCTGAATATAGTTGAGGTGTTTTTCCTCCATATTCTCACTTTATCATACTGTTATAAACCATAAAAGACCATATGTTTCAAATATGATACTTAACACAAAAATACATGCAAACTATGCAAATATATTTTGTCTAAAGGTGCAAAAAACTGTTCAATTAAAAAAAAAAAAGACTTTTATTTCCTATGTCAGGCTTCACAGGTTAATACACAAAGGCCATCTGCCTTGAGTTTTTCCTCTCTCTTGTAGTCTCCGGGGAGAGTCTGTATATTTGACATTACAGGTGTTGTAGACTCACAGGTGGGATCGGACCCGTCTTGGAGGTGCAGGGGTACAAATGCAAATTCATGCACAGCAGATTGTGGCCTTTGTTCGGCCCGAAAGGACATGATCATTTAGACCTCTTAGAGAAAGAAGCTTTGCTTTTGATCACCCAGGTCTCTCTCTTTTGCTCATTTCTAATATCAAACCACCCATGTTTATATACACACACACACACACACACACACACACACATCATAGCCTAATCATCTCAGAAGTGTTTCTATTAAAGCATGCCTCTTAAGCCATCATTAAACTCAACTGGTCAGACGAGGTATTTCGTTAAGTGATCAGCAGTAATGGTATGCGGTCCATCATGGAGTTGCCGTGGTAACTCAACACTGTAGCCGACCAACTGTAGCGGCACGTCTCGATAATTAATGCGGCCTCCTGATTGCATTGTGTTTCTGACTCACGTCTTCAGTGTATATAGACCGTCTTGAGCTTGTAGATTATTATTCGCTTGATTAATTTGCTGATTTTGCTTCCAGACCTCAAAATAAAGCAGACATCAGCAAATACCAGACAATCCTGGGTTTTGTGTTTTCTCCATCTCAGCCAATCAGCATGCAGACAACAGCATCTCGGTTGAATGCTGTTATTTATGCAGCTGTTATGATGCCAGATGTTGGTGGAATTAGTTCAGAACATTTAAAAAGACTTGTTTGATTTGTTATTACATAGTGACCGTTATATGAACTTTCTGATGTATTGGCTAATTTATAAAGGCTTTGAACTTGGCTTATCCAGATTTTTGAGCTGGAAGAATTCATTTTCAGCCTTGTATTTGCACGTCAGGGGCTGTTTATATTTAATTATATTCTTTCTAAGTAATTGTGACTGACTATAATATATAGTATAGCCTCTCATGAAATAAAAATTCAGTCTGTATGTTTTTGCTCTTGTGATTTTCTTTTTTACTTTTCTTTTTACTAATTCTTTTTTTATGCACACTGATGACATATGCCAGATTTCTGCAATAATTTTATCTGCGTAATCTCCACCCCTTTCTTACATTTGACTGCAAGCTTGCATTCATATCTGCCTCCATCCAGTTAACCACCGATGAATTGAACCATGTCCCTCCCCTACATTTTGGGCCCTATCATAGACCTGGCGCAATGTGTTTTCTGCTAGTTTCAGCCCGACGCAGTTATCATTTTCACATCCTGCGCCACGTTGTTTAAATAGCAAATGCATTTGCGTCCATTTGTGTGCTCATGGGCGTGCTGATCTGAAATCGAGGTGTGTTCAGGTGCATTGTTGGCACATTGCTATTTTGAGGCAGCTGAAATAGACCACACCCTTGATCAACTAAAACCTGGTCTAAAGTCAATGGCGCAGTATTTGTTTTGTTATTTAAAGAGCACGTTAGTAATATGCGCCTATAGGCGGGTCCACAATGTGCGTACACTCTGCTTATTACACACACAGGGATGCTCAGGAGCACACAAACATGTCAAATATTACAAATTAAAGGATTACAATGTAAAAGATTATTATTATGTAGGCTACATAAATATAAAAATGCCTACAAGCCAACGGATCAGCTGTGTTTCCTCTCTGGAGCTCTTGCAAAGTCCGCCGTGTAAATAGCGAATCGGCCGTGGTGCGAGCGCAGCTGGCTCTTAAAGGGAATGGGAGATGAGGCTCTGATTGGTTTATTGCATGTTATACCCAGAACACACCCATTACTCATTAAGAGAATAGGGACAACCCTTTTAGACCATGCGCCGGGCGCGCCAACTGTTTTTCCCGCCGTTAAACTAGCAAAAGTGGATTCGAACACGCCCTAAGTGCACCTGTGCCATGCGCTTTAGACCTTGCGCTTAGATTGTTAAAGGGGTCATATGATACAATTTCAAGTTTTCCTTTCTGTTTGGAGTGTTACAAGCTGTTTGAGCATAGATAAGATCCCTGAAGTTGCAAAGACTAAAGTCTCCAAAGAGATATTCTTTATAAAAGTTAAGACTTGACCACGCCCCCCTAAAATGGCTCATTTAAACGCCCCCACATGTCAACGTCACGGTGTGGGAAGATTTGTAAAACACCGCCCAAATGTATACGCAAAGAAAGAAGGCATTCTTTTTATTCTGGCTGTAGTATTGTTGCTGCCACCGGCGCCATTAAATGACAAAAGTAAATGTGCCTGATTCTTGAACAAAGCTTTATTTTGAATCAGATCTTTTCAGTGAATCATTTTAGCTCACAGGGTGTGAATTATGAGTGAATAATGATGACTCAATATTCAAAGTCATGCATGTCTGAAATGATGTGAGGGTGCTAAATTATGACAATTTTTATTTGTTAACTTCTCCAGAAAAGACAAATGCTTTGAGTTTGGAGGCAATGTTATATAATGTGCCGCGCACATGCAAAAATGAGTTTGGAAAGCCATTTGATTGTATTCTAGCCAATGCAGACGCAATGACATGTGAAATAAAACGTCCTCATGTATTAAAGAAGAGTGGCTTGATTAAGTGCTAGAAATAGCGGATGATGGGCACAGAACAGTAACAAAACTCGGTAAGACATTTACAGTCACACACAGGTGTACAACTGTACTTCATAGCGATGTTTAGATAGCTATATAAGAATTCACGTTCACGTATTTTAAATTTTAAAAAAAATATTTAACTTTCAGATCTCAGTTTAAATGCTTCAGTTTGTTTTTTATTCCCTTCTATCAGTTTAAATGCTTCAGTTGTTTTGATATTATATTATGTTATGTTAGACCTATATTATACACCTAATAAATAATTGACCTTGTTTTTTAATAGTCACTTATGCTCATCAAGGCCGTATTTATTTGATCAAAATACAGAAGAAAAAAACACTGAAATATTGTGAACTCTTAGGCTATTGCAATTTCTAATATTGGTTTTATATTTGAATATATTTCAAAATATAGTGCATTCCTGTAAAGCAAAGCTGAATTTTCAGCATCATTACTCCAGTCTTCAGTGTCACATGATCCTTCAGAAATCATTTAATATTCTGATTTATTATCAGTGTTGAAACTGTTGTGCTGCTTAATATTTTTTGGAACCTTTTTTCTTTGATTCTTTGATTAGGCTAATAAAAAGTTAAAAAGAACAGCATTAATTAAAAATATAAATATTTTCTAACAGTATAAGTCTTTATCACTTTTTATCAATTTAACATCCTTGCTAAATAAATAAAAAAATTACTGACCCCAAACTTTTGAATAGTAGTGTATATTGTAACACAAAATTTCAATTTTGAATAAACACTGTTCTTTTTAACTTTTTATTTCTCAAAGAATCCTGAAAAATATCACTGGTCCCAAAAAATATTAAGCAGCACAACTTTTTCCAACATTAATTATAAATTAGCAAATTAGAATGATTTCTGAAGGATCATGTGACACTGAAAATGCAGCTTTGCTTCACAGGAATAAATTATATTTGAAAGTATATTCAAATAGAAAACTTATATTTTAAATTGCAATAATATTTCACAATATGATTTTGTGAAATAAGATTCAGTATTTTTTATCAAATAGATACAGCCTTGATGAGCCTAGGAAACTTCTTTAAATAATTTACTGATCCCAAACTTTTCAACGGCAGTGTATTGTACAGTAAAAAAGATAACCTAAAATGTACATCATTTAGGGTCAAATCAAATATAAATAGCACATTAAAGTTAAAAGTTACACTTTTTTTTTTTTTTGGGGCGCACTGTACAGGTCTGGTATAAAGAATGTTTTTGCTCAGGTGGCTGAAATGTCTACCCGATAGAGAAAAGTTTTGCTTGGTAAGAAAAAAAATTAGAGGGAACATTGTTTGGAGGATGAGTCATTCCTCACTAGCAACTGGCAATCATTGTTAAACATTTCTGACTATAAAGGCAGTTCCTAAATGAAACCACAGAGCAAACTGTCTTTATCCTGGATGAGATCCTGGTAGAAACGACTCTCACGTTGTGCTGAAATGATGCAGCCCCATCAACAAGTAGGTGTGCTGCAGGATGTTGCAGAACCGCTGCGTGCGTGTGTGTGTGTGTGTGTGTGTGTGTGCGTGTGTGTGAGACTAACTGAATACACGTATGCATATGGCCCTGACTGAGCATGTTTTACCTTATTACAGTGATTTCATAATGCAGCAGCTGTCAAACTCATAAAAGTGTGTGTATGTCACAGCGGTAAGAAAGTAGGCTGTCTAAATGAGGTCCGTCTGATTCTGTCCGTCACTTGGAGATCGTAATGAGAACACGAGAAGAGAGAGAGAAAACTAATGATCTGATTATGGATGTTTCTGGAGACGTGGGCCGCTCTGCAGATGCAGGGGAACCTATTACAGTGAGCCGCCGTCACCGCGTGTGTGTTTGCCTTCATTCACACTGTTTGTTGAGGGAGCACTGACTAAGAACAGAGTGGTGTTATTTTAGTTTCTCTCTGAATCACTCCTGTCATCGGCGGTGGAATGTTACTGTCACGGGACTCAAGAAATGATTTCACTGAATGAGAATTTCGTTAGTTTCCGTTCAGATCTTCTGATTTCTCAGAATGATTCAAGAGTTTTTATTTGTCACATACACAATTATACAGGGTATAACCAGCAGTGAAATGACCCTCTGTCTTTCAGCGACACTTTAGCTCTGTTCCAAAACCTAGTCAGCTGTATTCTAAGGCAGCATCAGAACTGCAGTGAAGCCTCAAAAGTGACTGATTTGGAACGGCACCAAACATAAATGGTGTGCCATACAGGATTGATAAGGAAAAGAAACCAGTCTGATACTTTAATAACATTTCATACACAAAGTGATTAAAAAATAAAATTGAATAAATATATTCACAAAAGATGCATAAGAAATAAAAACAATAAATGTAAAATACATATTAAAAATAATTAAAATGTACGTCAGATATATTTTATATATGTGCATGTTTGCATACTTTATATTCAAATAAATGGTGATTTAAATAATCAAAGTGTGCATAAGAAATGAAAAATAGCAAAAATACTAAAATAAATAAAATGCAGAGTTAAATACTGTGTACACGTACTTTTTATATTAAAACAAAAGTAGTTAAATAATCATGAAATGAATACGTAAGAAATGAAAAATAACTAAAATACTAAAATAAATAAAATGCAGAGTAAATACTGTGTACACGTACTTTTTATATTAAAACAAAAGTGGTTAAATAATCATGAAATGAATACGTAAGAAATGAAAAATAACTAAAATACTAAAATAAATAAAATGCAGAGTAAATACTGTGTACACGTACTTTTTATATTAAAACAAAAGTGGTTAAATAATCATGAAATGAATACGTAAGAAATGAAAAATAACTAAAATACTAAAATAAATAAAATGCAGAGTAAATACTGTGTACACGTACTTTTTATATTAAAACAAAAGTGGTTAATTAATCATGAAATGAATACGTAAGAAATGAAAAATAACTAAAATACTAACAAAACCTAAAAAAATACATTAAATACTAGGGCTGGGTAAAAAATATCTATTCTCCGATTTTAATGGATCTTCAGTTTAACGCAACGATATCGATTTGGGAAATCCCCGAATCGATTCTTAATGCGCGTGCTTCACGTAAGAGGATATGAATGTTCACCTCTCGTCCTGAAGGTGTCACCATCTTTCGAATTGCTCCACTAAAAAAAACAACTGTGTGCACCCTATTATTAATCTAGATGTGTATTTCAGTAATAAACTTAAGTAGGAGAGTTTCAGTTACCAGCATTTATATCAAAATATGGATCCCATGTCTGCAAAACTAACATTTTAAATGAAATATTGATAGCTAATCGATATCGAATCGAATCGAAATCGTATCGAATCGAAACCATAAAAATAAGAATCGAATCGCAGAATTGGTCACAATACCCAGCCCTATTAAATACTACAAATACACACACAACGCACACATTGGTTAAATAATAATCAAAAAATTTACATAAGAAATAAAACGCATAAATACATTAAATACACAGCAAAATGTATGTTTAATGTATATTTGTTTGTTTATATTTATTTTGAACTGAGCTGAAACATTGTTTATATGATGCCTTAAAATGCTGTTCAGGTAGGGAGCTTGCTATGTTTTGGACCAGAGCTGTTGTGTCTCTGCAACAAGATGTTTTGTCACTTTCTTGTCAGAAAGAGTGGGTGGATAGATTTTTTTTCCAGCATTTTGCTAGCAATGATACTTGGACACAGCTATTTCTGAAATATATTTTTACCTGCTAGATAGACAGGGGAGCAAGAAGCTGCATACTAATCTGCATACTATAGTCCCAGATGCCATGGGTTCTGTTTTATTCTCATATATTCTTTTTACTATTAACTTATCTTTGCCATTGGTTTCTTATTTTTAATTTCTTAATAATCATTTTTTTTATCTTGTATGTTTTTTATAAAGCACTTTGTAACCTCTGTTTTAAAGTGTGCTTTACTTTTTCACTTACTTGCGGTCTTGTAGGTTTCACTTGCATGTCTGTAAGGTGACATTTTAGGTTTCTTTTGTCTTCTAGCCCACACAAAACTGCATCCTTTTGTCTGTCTCTTCTCAAACATTTGCCCTTAAATGTGAACACTCACAGCACACTCATTGTTCAGATGGCCTCTTCAAGACAAATAAACCTGCGTGTAGACAATCTTCTCTGCATTAACCGCAGATGTGTCACACCAGCCTTACGCTCGGGTTTGTTTTGCATGTGCTCGGGAAAGTTTGCAGCAGTTGTTTGCGTTGATCTGATTTGCACCGTTTTCATCATAGCTGCATTTAACGCTAATCTTGTTACTGTCTAAAATAAGCTTTCATTCTGTGAATACTCGATTGCTGTGCTTTTCGAGCCTCTGCGTACATCCTGAAATCATCTGTAGTCATGAAGAAACGCAGCGCTGAAGGAGGTCAAACCCAAACGCGCTGCTGGGGTTGAGTTTCCCGCTTTAGAATCGGGTCACCGAATGTGAGCAGCCCCGATATAGAGTGATTCACAAGGACATATGTGATGTAAATGGTTGTTTATGTACTTTATCTTCACAGTTTGGGTTACATGTATCATACACTCAGGTAAACGAGCGGCTCACACTTAAAGGAGTAGTTCACCCAAAATGAAACTTTGCTGAAAATGTGCTCATCCTCAGGTCATCCAAGATGTAGATGAGTTTGTTTCTTAATCAGATTTTGAGAAATGTAGCATTCCATCATTTGCTCACCAGTGGATGCTCTGCAGTGAATGGGTGCCGTCAGAATGAGTCCAAACAGCTGATAAAAACATCACAATAATCCACACCATTCCAGTCCACCAGTTAACATCTTGTGAAACCAAAAGCTGTAAGATTTTGTAAGAAATGAATCTATCGTTGAGGTGTTTTAACATCAGATCCGAGTCCATAATACATAATAACGCTTCCTCCTGTAAAAAGGTTAATCTCCTGTTGTCCTCTTACATCAAAATCCACCTTCATATTTGTTTAGAGCTGCTTTGGTCTGTTTTGGCTTGTAAACTGTGTGATCTGTGCAGATTTCTCTCCTGATTCAGAGCAGACAACATGTTCACGTTAGAAAACAATATGAAGAATATAGAACTCATATTTTAGCTGGAAGCAACAGAGTAGTGTAGTAGTGTATATTGTAACACAATTTCAATTTTGAATAAACACTGTTCTTTTTAACTTTTTATTTCTCAAAGAATCCTGAAAAATATCACTGGTCCCAAAAAATATTAAGCAGCACAACTTTTTCCAACATTAATTATAAATTAGCAAATTAGAATGATTTCTGAAGGATCACGTGACACTGAAAATTCAGCTTTGCTTCACAGGAATAAATTATATTTGAAAGTATATTCAAATAGAAAACTTATATTTTAAATTGCAATAATATTTCACAATATTATTTTGTGAAATAAGATTCAGTATTTTTTATCAAATAGATACAGCCTTGATGAGCCTAGGAAACTTCTTTAAATAATTTACTGATCCCAAACTTTTCAACGGCAGTGTATTGTACAGTAAAAATGTTTTCTAAGATAACCTAAAATGTACATCATTTAGGGTCAAATCAAATATAAATAGCACATTAAAGTTAAAAGTTACACACTTTTTTTTTGGGCGCGCTGTACAGGTCTGGTATAAAGAATGTTTTTGCTCAGGTGGCTGAAATGTCTACCCGATAGAGAAAAGTTTTGCTTAGTAAGAAAAAAAATTAGAGGGAACATTGTTTGGAGGATGAGTCATTCCTCACTAGCGACTGGCAATCATTGTTAAACATTTCTGACTATAAGGCAGTTCCTAAATGAAACCACAGAGCAAACTGTTTCTTACAAAAGCAGTTTCTCACTTAACTGATGGGCTGGAGTGGTGTGGATTATTGTGATGTTTTTATCAGCTGTTTTGACTCATTCTGACGGCACCCATTCATCCACTACTGAACTAAGGGTGAGTACATTTTCAGCAAATTTAAATTTTTGGGTGAACTATGCAAATTGAGATAAAGTGTTAGTGTGCTGCTTACATAGATAATATTCTTGTGTGCTTCTGAATGTTTAGACACGCCTATAATGCCTAAAAATTCTATTTAGGTAGGCAGTTCACTAGGTTTGGAGATACAGACACGTGTCCATGTCAGGTGCTCACAACGTGTGACATCAGACATCACTGTCTCACAGTGTGTATATGATAACAATACCGAAGAGACAGACACTGTCCTCCTGCTAGTACAAATGTGCATGTATGTGTGTGTGTGTGTGTGTGTTTGATTATCCCATGAAACATTCATTGTTATACAGACTGAAATATTCATGTCTCGGGAGTCCTGACAGTCCGCCAGCCGTACGAAACGGATCCGCCTCAGGACCTGAGCGCTGCATACTGGGGCTGCTATGGAAACAAGGGATGGTTTAGTGTGTGTGTGTTTGTGTGTGTGTGTTGTAGTTAACCTTCTTTGGACCTTGTGTGTTAAATGAACCTCTGGTTCAGTCAGTGAGGGAATAGTCAACTGTCTTTATCCAGATACACAGGAGTTTAATAAAGGATCTTTCCTGCTGTGTGTTTGGAATGAATACTAGTGTGCATCAGAAGTGCCTTATGTAAAAAACAATAGGCTATGAAAGGATAAATGTTTGAAACCGTATAAGTCTGAATGAATATAGTGAGAGGCATACAGGATTTTTCTTCCAGTGATGACTTAACATTTGTCGAGCCGAGTACTGCCTCAGAAGGAGATTCTGGTTTATTCATCACACTGAAGTTGGGTCAAGTCAGGTGCATTGCATTGTGTGATACAGAATTTCACATTGTGTGTTCTACTGTATATTGGCAATACCTGACAAATGATCATTATTTATAAAAATAACAATGCCTGTTTTTATTGGTGCAGCAATAAAAGAGTGTGTTGGTATTCTGTCTGTTTATTGATTAATATGCAGACTATGCAGAAATATTTCTACTATTATTATAATAATAATAATAATAATAATAAAATGTCTGGTATCCAATATCCAGAATTTAAATGATTTTATTTATATATGTATTAGGATATTACTTTATTATTTATAATCATAATAATAACAACAACAAATAATTTTCCATGCAAATATATATTTAAAAAATATATTAAAAAGTATTTTAATTAAGAATTTTTCCCCTGAATATTTTTTTTTAATTTATATATATGTATTATTATTAGTGTTGCTGTTGATATTATTATTATTAATATTAATAATAATGTGTGTTTTTATTGTTGTAGTCTATTAAGGAATAAATAAAAACAATATTTTAATAATAATATAAATAAATCTAATAATAATAATGTGTTTAATAATTAATATGCAGAACTTAAAATGTTGCTTTAACCTTTATAAAATGTAATTGGTGTGATATTGGTCATAAAGAGGCCATATTGGTTATAATCTTTGCTCTGAACCCAGGGTTGATCTCTTCCCCTCATCTATTTATAGCTTTTGCTCTGTGTAAATTACAGGAATTAGGCAGGAGAAAATTACAGCTTCCATCTGATATTCCTGATGTTGTGGGCTGTGGAAACGGAGGACAGAATGTGTAGTATTTCCTCAGTGAAGCATGACATAATGTGTGTTTGCATTCTCTCTGTTGTTGTGTGCTTTAATCTTATACCGACTCAGCACTGGGCATCAGGATTAGTTTGGCTCGCTCCGGAGTTCTCTGAGTTCTCCGACATCTGTGACATTAGTCCTG
Organism: Barbus barbus; assembly: GCF_936440315.1. Classification (NCBI taxonomy): domain Eukaryota; kingdom Metazoa; phylum Chordata; class Actinopteri; order Cypriniformes; family Cyprinidae; genus Barbus; species Barbus barbus. The sequence goes on from NC_136721.1 coordinate 23,533,089, forward strand.
AATCCTGATAATCATGCCTTTATCAGCAGCACGTGAGGGGAAAATTTGAGTTTGTTTAGTGCCGTTTAGATCTTAATTTATGGTTGTTTTACAGCAGCAGTTCAGCTGTTTGTTGTCAAACCATGTTGCAAATGTTGTCATAATCATAATGATTTCTGAATGCCTTGTTTGTGCAGTTTAGTGTGTCAGCATAACTTGTGTGTTGTGTGCACACACACAAGTTTAGCACACATGCAACACAAACTGTACAATCTGGATATAAAAGTATTTGTATCTACTGTATACACTGTACTGTATTCCATAAAGCCAAACCAAACATCCGAATAAGCTGTATTTGCTAAGTGCAATCACACACACACAAAGAATTTGTTTTGGTTTACAGGAGCTCTGAGCCATTGCATAAATATGCAAGAAAATGCATAACAAGAAGATCCGTCTCTTCTAGACAGCAAACCCACCCCTAGTCTGCGTACTAAACGTCTGATGCATTTCACGTGCAGAACCAGGAATCGCTTTCTTGATCTAGTTAGATCTGCTCTGATTGGCTGAATTTACTCAGGGTTTTTTTTATCAGTCTGTCTGTTGTCAAAGTCATGTTGACAAAATAGTGTTAGTCTGCCAGTTTTTTTTTTTCTTGTTCAAAACGTAATATTTTTTCTAATAAAACCATGCTGTATCTGAACAGCAACTTCTGACATTTATAATTCCACATGAACTACACCAAAAAACCAAAAAATGTGCTATATGATCATACCCTTTGTTTCATGTGTTTAATAATGTTTAAAGTGTTTAATGATGCTGATGTGTTGTCGTCTTTATCTCATGTTATGAAAAAAGGTCATCAACAAATGTATTCATCATAGTTTTCATTAATAAAATTGACTATTAAAATGTACCAGGTTGATTGTCAGGTTTCTGTTTAGACAACGTAAAAAAGTCAGACAATCAGATTTAAAGCTTGTTAGTAAAAGTAAACTGAATACATTTATACAGGTGTGTGCAAATTGTGTAAAAAAATATCTAGGTGAAATATCCTGAACAGTCAAATACTTACAGGCAGTTTTCTCCCTCTGTGTTTTTGCAGGATCCATCAGTGACACAAGTAACACGGACTGCCCCACATGGCTTGGAGGAGTATAACCCTTTCACAGACACAAAGCCGGTGAGATGCCCAGGACAGAGACAAACTCACTCTTATATGAGATGCTGTAAATGTACAAAATGAACAAGTGTACAGGTTTCCTAAGGACAATAATAATTAGAACGGCTCGAAAATACTCTGAGAAAAGAGCGAGCGGGAGGCTGGCTGGCTGGCTGTCTGTGTTAAGAAATGCTTTTTACATACCAGTGTTATTTTGGTACTATTGAGATACTATTATAGTTTTTATTAATATTTTAAAGTTAATAAAAATGGTCGGAAATTTGTTTTATTTATTGAATTTCAAGTAACAAATGTTTTATGGCTTTAGTTTTAGTTAACTGTAATAACACGTATAAAAAATACTACCTACAATTTGAGAATAGTGTATTATGCAACAAACATTATAATTTTATTAAATATCTCAAAAATATCTTTAAATGATATTATAATGTTCATATTAGTCTCAGAAACAAACTGCTGATTCAATCCATTTTTTTAATGAAAATATCTAGAATTTTTTGCATGCAATCGAACAATGAGATTGCGGCTGTTGTTAATTTCTGTCATCACGCTGGTAATGGAAGGTCAATTCAAGTGCATTGCATTGTGGGATGCAGTATTTCATGCCGTGTGCTCTGTTTTATACTACACATTTTGCCAAATGTTGTAGGTCATCCAAATGTGTGTATAAGGTACGCTGTGAACATTCAGACTTAGTTTGAGTAGTATGTTTTTTTCTGAAAAAGAGATAAATGCAGGCAAGGAAACAAACTGCATACATTCAGTACCAACAAATAACATCATTCACAGTGTGGTATAACTAGTGAAGCTGTACCAGCGTAGGGCTCGCTGCCCAGAACAGCCCACACTTACAGGACAAACCCATCAGATTGCCAGTCAGCCGACTGAACACTTTTATATTACATTTTTCCCTTGCCTTAATTGTGCACATGAACTGATTCATTTCTAAATGATCCACAACATTCAAAACACTGACACATTCAGTCAGTCTGGATTTATGAGTGAAAGGAAAAGATGTTATGTTGGTATTGTTGCACATAAGGTGAAAGCGTGTGGTGTTTTGGACTACAGTGTCTCACATTTTATTTTGTGGCATTATAGGTCCCGCCAGGCTCCGCCCCTAAATCAGTCCCACCCACAGCCAACACACAGCCGGCCATCATGAAACCTACTGAAGAACCGCCAGCTTACACTCAACCTCAGCAGACACAGGTACATGCACCTCACTTGATTCTTTATTAAATTCACTTCAAATGGAAGTATAGCAGCCAAAGAGTAGAAAAAGTTGCTCTTGTAAAAGCTGTCTAAATTGTTCTTTTGACATAGCACTAATGCGCTCAGGGGATGAGCAGTGCTTTATAGATGGTTGCATCATGTTCCTTTCTAACATTACAATGGTTTGGCTAGGGCTGCATGATTAAGGGGGAAGAAAAAACTTTTTTTCTTTATGTATTAAAAAGTTTTTTATTTCTGCTTGTTATTAGGGCTGCATTGATTTGGTCAAGAATTTTGTGATTATATATCAATACAGCTGTAATTGTATTATTATTATTAATAATAATAATATAAATAATATAATAAATAATAACTGTAAAATTAAAAATTGATTATTCAAGTAAAATAGTAATGTAATTTATTTCATAGTACAGTCTGTAAAATTACAATACTAATATTTAGGGTATTTTTAAATATCAAACCAACAAACTTTTATTTTGCTGCCGTACCACGGGTGCAGCAGGCGCAATGATATTACGCAGCACCTGAAAGTAGTCCCCATCTAGGGAACTAGTTATGCTATAGCTGGGGACTACTGAGAAAATCGCAACTTTTAGTTTTCCGTCAGTCTTGGTACACGATGTAACTACAGAAGAGTTAAGTCTTAAATAGGAAAAATATCAAAACTCTTTGGTCATTTTTAAGCGAGATGCTAACGGTCTAATCAGATTCAATGATCTATGCTAAGCTAAGCTAAAAGTGCAGACCCGGAGATCGGCTGAATGGATTAGAAAAGGGTAAAACTCAACTGTTTAACTCTTGGGGAGATAGGAAAAGGAGCCTATTTTCAAAAAAGTGGAATGTTCCTTTTAAAGCTCCTCTTTTGTTGACAACAGCCATTTTCATGTTGATGAGTTGCTCATTTGTAAATGAACACAGTGCCATGTTTCACTCTGAAACACGCAGCACATAGTTTTTCTATTAAATTGTGGTGGTGGTTATATTAAAGAAGACGACTGGGCTTTCTAAATGTGTTTCCTGTTCATTTATACACACTGAGGGACGAGTCTGGATTATTTGATGTGTTAATCGACTGCATAAAGTTCCTTCAGACGGACTTTCTGAAACCTTAAACCCCCGGTTGGGTCCGTGTGAAGCACAATCCCTGATGCAAACATTGATGTCAGAGGGTATTCGACATGGAAAATCCTCCTTGATTTCACAGAAATATCCTCAGTAGGACAACAGAAGCTTCCAGCAGGAAAGAGCTGCGAGCTGGTCTGCTCACGAGTGGGTTATACTGTATAATTCAGCAAGCCTGAGGGACAGGGACGCCTTGTTCCACACATATGGACACACAGGCACACTTTGGGTGTGCGTCAGATGCCTCACTCGCTCGGGCTCCACGTGTGACGTCTGATGCTTTGAGTTAGGACACAACAAGGTGATCCAGATCTTCAGGAGGAGGCCGAATCTGAAGCTGCTGTTGTTTAGCTCAGGGTCTGTTGCTGTAGTCTTTAGTTTGTAGTTGCAGCAGAGGGGAGTTGAGCCTCAGGGTGATAACAGAAGGCTTGTTAAAGTACTTGTTGCCCACTGACTTTATTAAGCCGTGCTTGTCACATGATGCTGCCTTCAGGGAAAGCTGGAGATTTCTGAGCCCTTAAAATGACCCAGAAACAAGGGCAGAATCCGTCAACAGATTGGCTTAGATAATAGTGATTCTTAAAATTATAATCTGTCATAACTGGGACGCTGCTGTAATGAGTGCAGGATGTGTCGCCACGATGTTCAGTGCGGTCGGGACTTTATTTATGGTTGAAGCGTCTTTCCAGCAGTATTCATTCATATCATTCATGCAGGCGTGCTTAAAAACTAATTTTCAAACTCTACCGTGTGTGTTTGCTAAACAGTATGGAGTGCAAACAATGAAGTCTCACATCCCACACAGTATTTACATTGTAACCAGTTCAGTTTATGGAAGTAAAAGCTTGGAAAGTTCACTGTAGCGTTCATATTTATGACCAGCTAAAAGTCAAGTTGGTCTCACAAGTGGTTTAGTTCCTTACCTGCGATATTGTATCCGACTCTATGAAGTAGTCTTTAAAGGTGAGTGACAGATCAAAACTTTCATCACTTGGATTCAGCGATTGTGGTTTTATAGAAGAGCTTGTTTCTGGCACTGGTATTTTTTTATATTGTGACTGTGGATTATATTTGGTAATATGTTTTACTTTTTTTAATGATAATAAGAATCAGAATCAGCTTTATTGACCAAGTATGTTTACACATACGAGGAATTTGTTTTAGTGACAGAAGCTCCATAGTGCATCAGAGAGACAGCAAAAGGACAGGACACAGATGATAAAGAATAATACAAATATCCAAATAGGCAATGTACAATGTTTCTGCCTGTAGGATGGAATAAGATGAACCATACAGTGATCCGAGAGTCCTAAAGTTGCTCGTGGAACCGAGTGATATGCGTCCTTTATTGTTGTGTAACAGTGATCCAATATATTACTGTCCCTGGTGGGACATGTGATGTGCTGTCTGTATTTTGGCAGTTCACGGGAGAGATTTGCTTTATTAAAGTCCCCGAGAATGATTAAAACAGTCCGGGTGTTGTTGCTCACTCTCTGTGATCAGATCAGCGAGTTTCTGTAAAGCTGAGCTCACGCTCGCTTGCGGCGGAATGTAAACACTCACGAGAATGAACAAGCAGAACTGCCATGGCGAATAGAACGGCTTGCAGTTAATGAAGAGCGTTTCTAGATTTGAACAGCACATCTTCTTTAACACAGTTACATCTGTACACCACCTCTCATTGATGTAAAAGCACGTCCCGCCGCGCAAGTTTCCCTGTTGATTCTGTGTCCCGATCTGCTCTGATCAGCTGGAAGCAGAAGTAGTACGCTGTCCGGTATGTCACCATTTAGCCAGATTTCCTTGAAACACAGAGCAGCACAGTTAGAAAAATCCTTGTTTGTCTGGGAGAGCAGAAGGAGTTTGTCCGTTTTGTTGGGTAGAGAGCGGAGATTCGCCAGATGGATGCTAGGCAACGGCGTTCGAAATCCGCGTTTGACCAGAGCTACGGCTCCGCCAACTACAATGTCCAGCAAAATGTCAGAATAGTCAAAATCCGGTATTTGAGTAAAAAAAAATATTGATATTGATTAATATTGAATTAATTTATTTTATATAAATATTTAAAATGTTATTAAATATTTATTTAAAGAATACATATTAAAACAATGGCATAAAGCTTTTAAGTAATACACAATTAAGACAACATTGCATTTTTATTGAAGTAATAAAAAAACTGAGCAGTTTTCTCTTGTTTGATCAATCAATATATTATATTATATCATATATTATATTTGAATATAGTAAATTAATATAATTCTTTATTTATTAACTAAATAAAACTAATGTCATTAAAAAAAAACTGATTTTCTTGTTTGAACTATATTATATTGTATTGTTATACTATATTATATCAATTTTATATAGTGACATTTCAAAAAATTACTTTAATTTTGTATTGATTTTTGTACTAAAATCAAGTATATACTTACTACTGTTAAAAAGTTTGAGGTTTTGTTTTTAAAGAAATTAATACTTTTTATTAAGCAAGGATGCATTAAATTAATTAAAAGTGACAGTAAAGACAATTATAATTTTACGAAACATTTCTATTTCAAATAAATGCTGTTCTTTTGAACTTTGTTGTCAAAGTTTTCAACATTGATAATAATCAGAAATGTTTCTTGAGCAAATCAGCATATTAGACTGATTTCTGAAGATCATGTGACACTGAAGTAATGATGCTGGAAATTCAGCTTTGCATCACAGGAATAAATTACATTTTACAATAGATTCACATAGAAAACAGTTATTTTAAATCGTAATATTTCACAGTATAATTGATTTTACTGTGTTTTTGATCAAATAAATACCGCCTTGGTGAGCAGAAGAGATGTCTTTAATGGTAGTATAGCTTTACATACTCGTACATAAGCCATAATCAGTTATCATATAGGTAGTCATATTCAAATTTACAGTGTATAACGACACGCCAGATAAGATATGCAGTGAGTAAACAAGATAAGACTTGCATTGTCAGTCAGACAGTGATCGGCCCTCACGGGTCTGAGTTTCAGATGTGTTTGTGATTGGTTCTGACAGCTGTGTCTCCAGAAAATGCCTTTGGTGTGTTTGGATGTTGACTCTCCTAAAGTTATATTCTGCTGTGCCTGTAAGCAGAATTACTTTGTGTTCATAACCGCTTTGTGTCTGTGCGTGTAGGATCAGGCGCGAGCCCAGGCGGAGTTATTGAGGAGACAGGAAGAGCTGGAGAGGAAAGCCGCTGAGCTGGACCGCAGGGAGAGGGAGATGCAGTCTCTCAGCGCATCAGGTGGTGAGTTATTAGCCTTGCGTCAAGCCTGTCTATGCTGCATCGCTTATTCAGAAACTGCCCACTCAGACAGGAAGTTACTGACATGTCAAGTTGCCTACCACTGCTAGGTACTTTTACACAACAAATGGAACAGTCTCATTTAGGAAGACTACAGCATAAAATCCCATCCACATTGCATCTTACTCTGACCAAAATTGTGTAGAAAACTCATAAAGTGCACAGATTACATCACCATGCATCATGTTTGATAAATTAAATCTGATGTGTTGCTTACTAATTTTAAGGTGCTGGTTCCAAAATAGTGCCTGTTTTGCTCAAACACATCAAACTTTAGCACAAAATAGGATGCATTTTGCTTTTGATGACCATTTGTAAGATCAAAAAGTCTTCTATCCTACCTTAATCAGTAGAAGAACACTACAAGGTCATGGCTTCTGTCTAAATCTAAGACAGATTACATTGATTTGTTAAATTCTCAGCCCATTTTCACATGCATGACATTATTTTATGCCTAATCCTTACTTCCACTTTTCCCACTACTTTGCAGATTGTAAATTAAATCATAATTCTGAGGACTTGTTTGTCGCTAAAACTGAAACTTTTAACAAAAAAAATAATTTAGTTTTTTGATAAATGCATTAAAGCTGATGCATATATAACTTGGAAAAAACTATGTAATGAGAAGGTTTTATTTATGTTTTTGAAATCATAAATACAGGGTTCCCACAGGTCATGGAATTTCTGGAATATCATGGAATTTTAAAAGGTCTATTCCAGACATTGAAAATCAGGGAATTTTATATATTTTTTGTCCAAGTCATGGAATATCAGGAATTTTTGTTTGTCAACTCCATTCAGTACTTGTGCGCAGGGCAACCATTGGGCTAGGCGGGGCTGAAGCCCCGGGGGGCCCGTGATTGGCTGTGGAGTAGATTAACTGGTCATTGATAGCGCCGATCGCCAAAGCCCCACCACGCCCCCCACTTATTAGCGCTATTATTTAGTGGAGCTTTTCCATCAATTTCATTCAGGTTTGAATTTGTTTAACCAATCAAATGCATTTATTTTATATTTTGATTTTGAATGATCTGTGTATCTATCAGGTGACCGCTGCGTCGGCACTCACCTCTCTTCACTTCGTTCTGACGTAATCTGGAAATGGTCATACGAAGAAAAATATAATGTCAACCGTTCTAAAATCAGGATCCAGCTATCAGGTTATTTTACTGAAAAGCTGATGATGGAGTGGAAGTTGTGGAACAGCAAGTGGACGGGACACATGGCGCAGATAAAAACATAGCGTCACCGTCGCCACAGATTTTAGGTTAGTTTGATTATTAATTTGATGGATGTATATTGCTTGTTGTGTTTGAACAAACTCTATAGACCTATATTCGCTTTTGGGTCGAGAAATAATACGGTAGAGAAATGTCAATCGTTTTGAGCGTCATGATGTTAGCTTATCATTTAAACTCATTTAAACATTTTGGTTTAAAAACAAATTTAACTGTTCAGGGACATTAAGAAGCAGGGCAGAATTCATTCTGGCATATGGCGCGCATTAAAATGAATTATTAACAAGTAATTATTAACAAGAATTATGAAATTTCAGTGCATCAAAAATGTTGATAGGATAAAAATCCAATTTAAAGCTATATATATATATATATAATTATTGTGATGGGGGGCCCTGCAGTAAGTCATAGCCTGGGGCCCAGTGAGGTCTTAATGCGGCGCTGCTTGCGTGCATCTTTCTTGCGCCTGAATGGACAAATACATACACAAGTATAAAAATGGCCGTCTTGGCAAATAACTTTGTAGCTTTAACAATTATTAATCTATATTTAATTTTTACAGTGAAGTACATGCACCCGTTCGACCGGCCATTTTTTGTTTTATTTTAGAGCATCTTTTGTTCCGTGCACACAAACTGCACTGCAATCATTTCCCCAAATGCTATTTGTGTGGAAATATTACGTTATGGTGTGTGTGTGTGTATGTATATGTGTATATATATATATATATATATATATATATATATATATATATATATATATATATATATAATTTTTTTTATTTTTATATATTTTTTTATTTTTATTTATTTTATTATTGTTATTATTATTAAATTTTTATTATTATTAATTTTATATTTTTTGTTTTATTATTTATTTTATATATATATATATATATATATATATATATATATATATATTATATTTTTTTTTTTTATATTAATTTATTTTTATTTATTTTTTTTTATTAAAAAATCTTTTTTTTTTGTGGCAAGGCTAGTGAAAATATTAACAGGGCAAGTAATAATTTTAACCACTGAAAAAATCCTTAGCATTGAGCCCTGGGCTATTTTTTTCAGCGCCATCTTATTCCCTTCCCTTTCGTCAACTGGCTATCACTACGTCAAATGCAGTCACCAGGCTGTACTAAGGTAAATATGCCAGAAAATGTAAATTTTTAGGAGCTTTGTACGGTGGCCGAGAGAGCTAAACGCGCTGCAAATAGAAAAAACACCTGCAAATTAAGAAAACAAGTTTCTCAATTTTACAACACACACGCTGCAAATGCTCACAACACAACCAAACAAAGAAACACACTGCAAATAAAATTTATTTGGTTGTATTGTGAGCATTTGCAGTGTGTTTCTTTATTTGTTTGTGTTGTGAGCATTTGCAGCACCTGCTGTCAAACTGATGAAGATGTTTTCTTTATTTGCTGGTGCCTTTTCTATTTGCATGTGTTTTCTGAATTTCAGCGCATTGAGCTCTCTCGGCCACTGTAGCTTTGGCTACAAAATGACCTCTTCAAAGACTTAGTTAAAAAAAAAAAAGTCAATCAAAGACCATTTAATGGTAAAAAGCAAAAAAAAAAAAAAAAAAGGCTCAGTACAATAGCAGCCTGTTTTTCCATTCATTATAGGTCATGGAAATTCAGCTTTTTAGTCAGTGAAAGTCAGGGAATTTGACATTTCACTTAGAGTGGGAACCCTGTAAATAGTGGAAAAACTGAAACTGTGACAAGGAATAAGAAATGGGTATTTTTGCTAATTAAAAAAAAATTAATAATAAGAATTTTAGGCCATAAAAAGTCAAAAACGTCCGGATTTTCCATACAAGGTCATAAATTACATTTAGCCACGTCTTAAATCGATATGCCTGTTCATTCATTGTTTCTACCATCGCCTTTCCCCCCCGAAAATGCGCAGGCGGCGGCATTCATTCGTTTCGCCTGTTGTAGTTCTGTCTGAGCGTTCCAGAACTACAAGGTCCATGTGGCAGTGCAGCAACATAAGGACTTTCACAGAAACCCGCGCAAACTGCCAATGTTCTAATGTAGCCTAGGCCTACAGTCTATGTTCGCACAGTGTTGCCAACTTAGCGACTTTGTCGCTAGATTTAGCGACTTTTCCAAGCGACTAGTGACAAACCTTAGCGAGTCTATGTGATTGCTGGTACTGCCGCAACGGCGCGAGGTCAGCGCGCACGCACCTCTTTCTCTGCATCTGCTCTGTTCAGTGAGGGGCTGAGAGGAGCAGCGCGTTCAGTTCAAATAGATATTATGTTGCTTCTCTAATTTTACATGCAAATATAGCCGAAATCACAGCACAGGAATTGTCATATCTTGTGTGTATTATTTGATTTCATCAGACGACGGCTCAATTATAAATTAGGATATTTGTGCAGACTAACTTCTTGGAAGGGAAAGCTGGTTATGTATTCTTAAAGGGCTGCGTTTCAGTCACTATTTCATATTTATCCCGTTGACTGACAACATAAACAGTAAAATATATAAAGGAAAACAGTTGTATTGAGAATTTGGCTGCATTAAAATACAGTATGAGCACAGAGAGACAAACAAATGTAAAAGGCAATATGACGCGATGGCGTCATGAATATGCTAATTAGCGCAAGACGTCATCTGGCGACATTTAGCGACTTTTCAAACTGGCTTCAGCTACTTTCCATCGAAAGAAGTTTGCAACACTGGCTTGAAACCATAAAATAATTGTTACTTTACAATGTTACAATTTACAATTGTTAAGTGTTGTTCCTGTGTTCTTGAGTTATTGTGTGAAGTTATTTTTCGTAATTCGTGTCGGTCATAAATTTAAATCATAATGGTCATAAAAAGGTCTTTAAAAAGTCTTAAATTTGACTGACTAAACCCTGCAGAAACCCTAAGAACATATTATGTGAGAATTACCCATATTAATGCTTTCTTTGGAATGAATGGAATTTAATTACGTTCCTCTGAATTTATAACTCATGATTGCTCAAAAAGTTGGTATTTTCAGTTATATATAAAGATCTTGCATTTATATCATAACTTAAATTTAGTAGTGCCTTAGTGCCATCACACTACTAGATAGTAGTGTCGTCACAGAGAGGCTCAAAATCACTCTCCAGATCATTCTCGTTCACCATTCCTGGCTGCTGGAATAATCTTCCCACCCCTATCCAGAACGCCGGATCCCTGGCAATCTTCAAGCAACAACTGAAAACTCATCTCTTTCGGCACTACTTGACTTCATCCTAAACTCAAAAAAAAAAAAAAAACTTTCCCTCTATCTTTCTCTCCACTTACTAGCTTGTACTTATTTGAACAATGACTGAGACTTGGTGTTACGAGCACTTCCTCTGTCTGATTGCCTCTTCAAGATTAATCGCTTTTTGTATTCCCCAACTGTAAGTCGCTTTGGATACAAGCGTCTGCCAAATGACTAAATGTAAATGTAGTGGAAGTGATGCTTGTAAAAAAAAAAAAAAAAAAAAGTGTAGGTAAAATAAGATAAGGCTTTAGCCTACACATTTTTTGATTCATATGTATAATTATATACAAATATTATGAAATTGTGAATGAGAAATAGATTCTTGATGACAACGATGAATTGAAATTTCAGTCAGTTGTAGCCATTGTTATGTGCAATATGCATCAGCTGATCTGTAGACATTCGTTCTGTGGTTGAGAGAGACAGTATCATGCTTTTCATCTCACACAATCAACTTTAGATTTAGTGTGATTTACTGTCTCTGTGCACCAGGAGGAGAGAAAAACAATTACTGTTCGGTTTCCTAGTTCTGTACCCCAGTTTACCACCTTTTCTCATCATGCTCCTATTGCATCACCCACCTCTTTCTTTCCACTTTCAACTGATTTTCATGTTTCCTTCTTGTTTCTAAGGGAGGAAAAACAACTGGCCGCCCCTTCCAGAGAAGTTTCCGGTGGGTCCGTGTTTCTATCATGACATATCAGTGGACATCCCTGTGGAGTACCAGAAAACCGTCAAGATCATGTACTATCTGTGGATGTGTGAGTAACTCTTGACTAATGCCATCATTCCAAAAACACTAACCAAACATACTGCCTGTGAAGGCCAGCCAATCACAACAGAGCTCATTTACATATGCAGTATGAGTCTTAAAGGTACAGTAACAAATACAGCCTGTTTTAATTTTATACTGTAGTTCAGACAAAGATGGAGAATGTTCATACTGAATGCTAAATTAGAAACCTTGAAATAATACATTAGAAACCTTGACTAACATTGTAAATGCTCTTTTTTGAAAGAAATGCTATAAAACTGTAGAGTAAATCGGTGTAATCCTCATATTTTCATCTTCCAGGTCCGTTTGAACCCGAAACATTTTTGAAAAACAGAGACTTCATATTTTTAAACTAAATAGTTTATAAGCCATACAAGTTTAAGTTTTGAATGTCGCCATAATATTGTTGCATTTTAGTCCTTTTTTATTAATTAAAACATTTAGAAATTCTTTGAAATCTAAAATTACACATGAACCACATAAAAGTAATAAAAATAAGAATAGATTATTTGACAATACCAATATTAACCCCATTGGAATGAATGTAATTTAATTAAATTCCTTTAAATGTATAACTCACGATTGCTCAAAAACAATCCAAATTTATGAAACCTACCTATTTATTTTTAACTACATCTTTTTAGAGTAATATTCATTCTGAAAAGTTTAAGCAAAACGTCATTTTACTCGCATGAACTTTCACTTTCAGATGATTATTTTTTCATGCTGCAATTGTTAGGCAGACATATTCATTCATTCATTCACAAAAAAATACATAGAGATGGCAAGTGACACATTGAATGAAATGTGAAATCCTGAAGTATGTATTTGAAATGGTATTTTTTTTTAAAACCTACTTGAATAAAATAATCATGTTTTCCAGTGTCGACTGTTGTTATTGTGTTGTTGAGTACACAGCTGTGTCCGCCTGGGAAGCGTGTCTGGTTTTTGGATTGTGTAATAATAGTGTAAAGACTGGGGAAATGAAATGAATAGACTTCAGCAGTGTTTGTGCCTCCTAGAGAAATTGGTGGTCTGTTTGATGTGTTTACTAGATGAGATCAGTCACATGATATTAGACGTGTCATGTGATGGAGGTATCATGTGATTAGTATCAGACTGGTGTTTAAGTTTCACCTGATCTTGATTTGTAGGAATTTGGAAGGGATTTGGGCAGAGAGTGACAGAGACGCTTGAATAACTCAAGACATTCTTGGCAGTTGTGCAGTAAATGTGGTGAAAGAACCAAAGGTGTTTTCTCACTCCGCCAAAACTGCTGAGGATGTAGACAGACTCCACGACTCAAATTGAATGTATACTGTACATATTCTTAAGATAAGTTATGCATGGTGAACTATAATATTGGCCTGTCCAACTTGTGAATTATTGAGTGTAAAAAACACTTAAAATCAACTGTCTTAAATTGACACTCTTTTTTTTTATTGATAATATAATCTGGAACTTTACAATAAGGTCTCATTGTTAACATTAGTTAATTACATTAATTACTATGAACTAACATTAAGTAATATATACACTTCTGTTCAAAATTGTGGGGTTGGTAAGATTTTTTTATGATTTTGAAAGTGTCTTCTGCTCACCAAGGTTGCATTTATTTGATCAAAATGTGTAATAATATTGCAATTGAAAATAACTCTATTCTATATGAATATGTTGTAAAATATAATTTATTCCTGTGATGCAAAGCTGAATTTTCAGCATCATTACTCCAGTCTTCAGTGTGATATGATCCTTCATAAATCATTCTAATATGCTGTTTCAAGAAACATTTCTGGTTATGTTGAAAACAGTTGTGCTCCTGAATGTTTTTGTGGAAACTGATACATTTTTTCAGAATTCTTTGATAAATACAAAGTTCTAAACAACAGCATTTATTTGAAATAAATCTTTTGTTATGTTATAAACAGAGGATTCCCTGTGAATGATGGGTTGTGTGTGTATGTGAATACGCTCTGGCTCTGCTTTAGCTTATATAAATGATTGAACAGTCTGGCTTTGAGCTCTACTAATAACTTCTGTGTGACTGTGAAGAGGTTTTGCAGTGATTCAGTTAATATAACCGACAGTGAATATTTGGAGCGCTTTAATTATTAACAGGTGAAACATTCATACAGCTTTTTTTTATTTTCAGTTGTCATTTTCATTTTTGCTATCATTTTTGTTCTAGTATGAGTTTAGTTTTTATAAAAAATTGTTGAAGGTTGCTAAATGGTAAGCACATTATGTATTTTGGATTTATTTGAATTAATTCGTTAGGTTTTTTTGACATTTTAATCAGTTTTAGTCAATGTTTTCATACATAATCTTTCCAAAGATTTCCCAAAGTTTCAACAGGTGTGTGCAAAAATGGATTAAAGTTTCCTGAAAAGAAATACTTTATAGTAAATATCTTTCCCCATATTATGTTCCATAAGAATAATAAATGAGTGATGTTTTTTCATTGTCTCTTTTCTCATTTTCCTCTCTTGCAGTCCACACGGGGACGCTGTTTGCCAATATATTCGGCTGTTTGTCGTGGTTCTGTGTAGATGCATCAAGGGGAGTGGACTTTGGTCTGGCCATACTCTGGTTCATGCTCTTCACACCCTGTTCATTTGTCTGCTGGTACAGACCTCTGTATGGAGCATTCAGGTATACACACACACACATACGCACTCACTACCTTTATGTGGAACTCAGACTATAACTGTTTTCTTTCTCTTTTTCTGTAGGAGTGACAGCTCTTTTAGGTTCTTTGTATTCTTCTTCGTCTATATTTGCCAGTTTGGTGTCCATGTGCTGCAAGCCATTGGCATTGCAGGTTGGGGAGCGAGGTGAGGAAACACACACACACACACCAGAATCAGAAATGAACCCGGACAAAAGGGCAAAAACACTGCTGGAAGTGATAAAAGTGCCCTAGATATTTAAGAAGTTGCCCTTAAGCATTTCAGTGAATTTATTTTTTTAAATGAAGTGAGACCAGATTTAGTTTTTTATCAAAAATAAGTTCTTAAAACCTTTTAACAATTTTGTTGTTTATTTATAGTTTAGTTATTATATATAGTTATTTTCCTCTTGTTTCTTGACAGCAATTTTCAGACATTTTGTTAAAATATAATCAAATAAACAATATATTTTATTCTTGTTCTGTTTAATGATGCATTGAAGTGCTTCTAACACCAAATTTGTAGATTATTGAATATGTAACTAAACTTAAATGCAAATTTTATTGAAAGGAAACGGGTAAAATCACTAAAAGTGGGTAAAAAGCATTCCCAGCAGCTTCAAAACTTGAAACAATAAAAATGTTAAAATCTACTACAGTGTAGAGCTGTTTAATCAAACATAGTGACTGGATAATTGTTCAAAATTGTTTGTTTGTGTTTATTATTTATAATAAACTTCCTTTATTATTTACAGCTACGTTTGAATATATTTTTTAGGTCAACAATTTTTCACAATGATGAATTTTGTCATTTAATTTGCTCGGATGGATGACGTGCAGATTTTTTATAAAGGTAAAAAACAAAAGCATGGCAAAAATGAAAATAAACCTTTCAAATCAAATCTAGGTTGCAATTAATGACGCTTGATAAAAAATGTTAATTTCTGACACAGACACTTTCACTTTCCTTCCATTTCACATCATTTTTCCTTCCTGCATCACATTTACATTGCAACATCGTGAACGTTATGAAGACTGATCTGTTGTTTGTGTTTGTAGTGGCTGGATCTCAGCGCTGACCGGGCTGAACAGAAGTATTCCCGCCGGCATCATCATGATCCTGATTGCTGCCCTCTTCACCGCGTCGGCTGTCATCTCTCTCATCATGTTTAAAAAGGTGCTTCACCTTAAACAATTCATAACATATACATATAATATGTGCTTAATCTCAAATGCACTTACATAGATTTCAGAGCTTAACCAAAACAGTGTTATGTAAAACAAAAACTGTTAAAGTTATTTTTCTTCATTGAAATAAAGCTGAAATAAAATAAAAATATTAAATTAAAAACTTCAAACTGAAAAAAGAAAATGAAAATGATAAATTGTGACTTGGCAACAAACAGAAATAAGTTTAAGTTCTAAAATGACTAAAACTAAAACTGAAATAAAAAATAAAGTTAAATTAACCTGGTTAGGTGTTAGTAGAATCAAGCTTGCATGTGTTTATTTGCAGGTTCATGCACTGTACCGAACCACCGGCGCCAGTTTCGAGAAGGCGCAGCAGGAGTTCGCCACCGGCGTCATGGCCAACAAAACGGTGCAAACCGCCACCGCTAACGCCGCCGCCTCTGCTGCCCGGGGAGCCTTCAAAGAGCAGATCTGATTGGTCCAGAGAACTCCAACTCTGCCCATGCTACTTTGACCCCGCCCTCTGCATTCCTCCTAACTGTCTTTACAGCCAATCATCAGCTCTGACTGGCTGTTCAAGACCACACCCACTCTCTTTGACTTAATGCACTCCTGTGACTGACTGAGACCCCGCCCACAACCCCTCCCCTCCTGTCAATCAGCAGGTGTGCTCACCTGTTCTTTAGTTGGAGTGTGTGTGTGTGTGTGTGTGTGGAACGCCTGTCTGTGTGTAAACAGCCTAAAGAGTCACTTTATATGTTCACATCACTGTTGGATGTCAGTTTGTCCCTGTTAGGCAACAGGAAGTGATGGTCATCCAGTGTCCTTTTATGGGATCCAAGGAACAAAAGAATGGTTCTGCCCTCACAGGTCTGTCTTACCGATCATCTCCACTTAAACACTTGTAAAATCACACTTCCAGGTCACAATTAACCTCAAAATTGAAAGAAAATCAACATTTACGATATTTCATCTCATTTTTGTGACAGTTGAGCACATTTAAATGGCTATTATTAACCATTAAAAAAATCAGTTTTGCATTGCATTCTGCTTAATTGTCACGAAAATGTCATGATGCAAATGCCATGTACGTGAATTTTTTTTGCATTACAAAATGTTTGCTTTTCTGTAGATTTTGGGGTATGACAATTTGCATTTGAAAATACTCTTTTCTTTGGATTTGGGGTTATAATATTACCTTTTTCATAACAAAATTTTGCTGGCATAATTGTAAAAAAAAAATATTTGGTGTACACCATGACATTTGGCATAAAATTTGTCTCATTGGATTTTGGTGTAAACTACAACCTTTTGCGAAAACAAACAAAATTTGGCTTTTCTTTCAGTTTTAGGGTATAATACAACCTTTAGTGTAAAAAAAATGGCCATTTCATTGGATTTCGAACTATAAGGTGACATTTTGTATTAAAAATTGTCACTTTTCTTTGGATTTTGGGATATAACACGATATTTTGCATAAAAAAACAATAGACTTTTCTTTGGATTTTGTGGTGTAATATGACCTTTTCTTGGCGCAATTCCCCCAACTATCATTGTAAACGCTTCAGCCTGCAAATGAGCCATCAGTACACAGACATCCATCAGATGTGACCGTAAACACTCTGCACGCAACTCAGAGGGTCTCTTTATCTGTAAATATATATATATATATATATATATATATATATATATATATATTAAACCTGTATGATGACAAAGTATTGACTGATTTTAAACACATGAATGATTTTGAGGCTTTCTGGTTTCTTTTTTTCTTTCTAATAGAGTTGTTTTGGAATGGAAACTAATTCTTAAAAGCGTGAACCACTCAGGATAAGTTCCTGCACATGCATGGAAAGCTTGCCGAGCTCTCTATAGGATAAACTGGAAAACACTTTTAAAATCACTATTAAAATCTGTGCATCGCCCCCGAACATCACTAACGACACGTGGCATTTGTCCTGCAGATGTGTGTAAGACTGCCGTGCTGGGCTGTCCTGATGTTGGATCCTGAATCACATTGTCCGTCGTCATTTGTCGGTTTGTCGTTTGAAGTGTAGAGCTTTTTAAGTGACGTTTGTTTTCCTCTTTTTATCGACTGCAGCAGAGAACCTTGTAGCCTTGGTTACTGTCGCCAAGAGACAGCCAAGTTTTGCGATTATGGGATATGCATCAAGATGCAAATTGTTCTTGATTTTAACCTTTCAGCAACACTCTGTGTGTGTGTGTGTGTTTGTGTGAGCGAGTGTGTGTATGAGAGAACAAACTGTGTGTTCATCACCTATTTTCAGTATTGAGTTTGTTTGAAGTCTTTTTAATTTATAACTTTAAAGAAATAGTTCACCCAAAATTGTCATTTTTTGGGTGAAATATTTCAATGTTCTTTATTTTGTTTAATTAAAAGTGTGTCATATTTGTGTTCAGAATTTTTTTCAGTCATGTACGGTTCTCTTTACACTGTGTGTGTGTGTGTGTGTGTGTGAGAGAGAGAGAGTTACTGCGAGTCGTTCTTCCTTTTATAAATAAATGTAAACAAATGGCACCTGAATGTTCCTTTATTTTTGTTTGTTTGAAAACGCTTTAATTTAAAACAGGAAAAAAAACACAAGAATCTATTGGGAGCGCGAGACGACAGATAAACTGACGTGACCTCTTGTGTTTGGTGCAATGGATCGTGGCTTTAAGCTGTCTTTTTTTAATTAGTGATGTTAGTTGGTTTAGTTGAAACACTGATACGTGAGGAATGGATTGAAGAAAAGCATCACTGGTTGTACTGCTACTACTACATTGACATTATTTAAAAGAGACACGAAGGATATTTGTATATTTTGTATAACTTAAAGAACGGTGGGCTGTCGTCCTGAATTTCATTGTACTGTACAAATGCACTCCTGTCTCGCTCCCTTAGTCGCATGTTGAGTAGTTTGAGTTTTGTATATTTATTGTATTAACACAAAAATAAAATAAAAAACAACAACATATACTATGCGTTTTATTTATTATGTAATGATTTTTATTTCTGTTATTTATTGTATGTATATATCTGTAGTCTGTTATTGATTACAAATCACATGACGACAAATCTAGTTAATCTGGATTACACCCAGGAGCACAGTCTGAAGTCGCTGGGGTATATTTGTAGCAATAGCCAAAAATACATTGTATGGGTCAAAATTATCCTTTTTTTTTTTTATGCCAAAAATCATTAGGACATTAACTAAAGAGCATGTTCCATGAAGATATTCTGTAAATATATCAAAACTTCATTTTTGATTAGTAATATGCATTGCTAAGAACTTAATTTGGACAACTTTAAAGGAGATTTTCTCAATATTTTGAGTTTTTTGCACCCTCATAATCCAGATTTTCAAATAGTTGCATCTCGGCCAAATATTGTCCTATCGTAACAAACCATACATCAATGGAAAGCTTATTTATGTATACATTTTGTAAAATTGACACTTATGACTGTTTTTTTGGTCCATGGTCACATATTAGGTAATGTAATTTGATTACTTTAAATTATTATTGCGTACCATAAAATAATTTTATGGTACACAATAATAATTTAAAGTAATCAAATTACATTACATAAATCAAACTATATTATATATATATATATATATATATATATATATATATATATATATATATATATATATATATATAAAATATATTGTTAGTATCATGAAATGCATTATATATGTAGTTGTATAATATAGTACAACTATATAATATCAAAATATTTTGTATATTGTCATAAGAAAACATGCTTTGTTGTTTCATATTAGAAACGAGCAGAAGGGAAAATACTTTGCTGTTTGGTTAACTGGATACTGCATGTCCTTCTCAACCTATTGACTTCACTTTTCTCTTGAAAATAATGGATGTTAATAATCTTGTAATGACTCCTGCCCCCTCCAGGACGATTATAGCACATCAGTCTAAAGCTAACTGTGCAGTATTTATGCGTTAGTATGCTGAAAAACTGTAGCAAATGTGATCATAAACACCTGGTTTAATATTAGGCAAAGCTCTTCAGATGAGACTACTGAAACAAACATATTTCTATAGAAATGTAGGAGAAATGCTTGTTGTACAATCATCTAATTTTGATTGTTTTATGCATAATTGAATTTTACATACATTTTAAACACTAAGAGACAGATTATATGTTAACTACAAATATTAGTATCTCACATAAAGATAAAACTCCGAAATAAATCTCTAAAACATCCCGTAACCTCTGATTGAGTCAACCACAACAGCGTTGAGAAAAGTTACAGGCGTCACGTGATAATCTGTTGAGCTTCATCCGGGGTCTAAACAATCATTTACACCTGAATAATCACACAGAGGAACATTAATTCAGACTTGGGATATACACAGTAATATTCAGTTGTGCTTTTACACTCACCCAGATGATAACAGAAAATTATGACAAATTAGGCTATATTACTAAAATATTATATATTTTTGTATCTATTAAGCCTCTAAATGATTTGCATGCACAGTAAGAATTCTATTATTTATGTGACACCGCCTCCATATCGATACCAGGACACAGACAGAAAAACAACAGCAAAAGGAGAAGTTTCCCCTCATGATTTGACTGTAAAATGAGTCACACCTTTCTTACCTGCGCGGTCACGTGAGCTGCAGTCTTGAAGTGTATCCATTCAAAGAGAGGGGAAAAGCCAGCCTCCATCCCGGAGTGTGTTTAATGGGTTTGTAGGAGTAAACCAGTTTTTCCAGTCTGGTCTGAGAACACAGAGAACAGCTCTAACACACTGACACGGAGCGAGCATGGAGCAATAAAACACATAAACCGCTTCAGAGGAGTCGATTTGACATCGGTAAGTCATGTTTGGCTTTTAAAAGACGCTTTAAGGGTGTTTGTGTTCTTGTTAAAGGTGTTGTTGAAGCCGTGTCTCACCTGAGTTCCTCTACCTGTGTGTGTTTTGATGGAGAAACTCCACAGTCTTCCTCATCTGCGCTTTTGTGAAGATTTATTCTGGTTTTATCTGCGTTTAAACTCTCAGAAATGTTCTTTAATGATTCTTGGATTTAGTATAAAACCTGTTTATTATTATTATTATTAAGAAACATCTTGCTTCGTGGCTCTTTTGAGGTTAAACAGGTTCTTGAGATCAGCATGAAGCAACCTTTGTTTTAGTATCATAATAAAGTGTAATATCATATGCTTATAGTACTAATTCTAAACAAAAATTCAGTTTTTGCTTGACTTGTGCACTATATTTACTATTTACTGTGCTTGTTCCACAAAATGTCTCCTATATATGAAAACTTTACTTTTGTTTGAGGTTTCTGAGACCACTGCTATTAGATTTTACATGAAATTGCACATATTTAAACCTAAACCTAAAAGAACCCCTCAAAAAAGGCTATTATTTGGGCACTTTTGGACCCCAAACATAAAGAATATAAAGTGAATTTTTGCTGAACGTGATGTTTTTGAGTCAATGGGAGCAATAACACCTCCAACTGTCAGAAATCACTCTTGCTTTTCTCAAAAGTCTTATTGTAAGTCACTTTTTCTGTCATGTGTTCAGGTCAAGTCAGAGAGGCAGGTGTTATACATCTAAAATGGCTAAATGAATGTAATTTCTAAAACCTAACCTAAAATACAAATATTTCAGTATTTCTACTTCACAATTTCATGTTTATGTCATTTGCCATTTCTTTGTAAAACGAAAGTTCATTGGTAAATTTCTAGAGGAAGTTTCAGGTTTAATGTATTGTACGTTTGGCCATTGAAAAACAGTTGTTTTTATATCTGAGGCAATCATGTGTAAATGTACAAGAAGCAGACTAGGTTAGTCTGAATGAATGAATGGTGGGTGTAAAGCAGCAGCGGTGGGTTTCTTCTCTCTGATGAATGTCTGGACGTGTTTGGACTTGATTTGCTGTTGTTCTTCTTCTGAAATTCATATTGTTCTGCTGTATGTGGGTTAAATTTAACAGCCTCTGTTCTGTAAAGAGCCGTATTACTCACAGAACTGGTTTCTTCTGTGTCCAGAAGGACCGCAAACATTGTGAAATGGAGTGGGTGCGGTTTCTATTCCTTTCTCTTTGAATTGCAATTTCAATCTGCAGGTTAGTTTTGGAGGTGTAGCAGATAAACACACCTGGTCATTTACATTTATGCATTTGGCAGATGCTTTTACACAAAGCCACTTACTTTGGATTCAAGGTATATCAGTTCATGCATTTTTTGGGAAGTAAACCCATGACTTTGGTATTGCCAGCATCATGAGCTACTGTTTAAACTACAGTAATTGTCATTTTTATATGTCAGAATGGTAAATATATGGCCTGTTTTCACATGCATCAAACAGTATTTTTATGGCTGATAACCAGTATTTTTACAGCATGTGTGAAAAACACTAAAGGCTTAATTTTTTATGGTATCATATTATATAATATAGAAATGTTATTTTAGATTGTAATTGAGATCATTTAATTATAGTTATTTTAATAATTACAGCCATTAGCTAACCTATATAATGGTGATAGTTTTTATAAAATATTTGATACATGTAGAGATACTAGAGTAATATTGAGTAATATTTTAAATTAGTTTTAAATGTATTTTTCTTAAAGTTTTAGTAATTTTGTTGTGATTTTTATAAAAAAAAAAAAAAAATTAAATTTTTATTTCAGTTTTAGTTTCTAATATATTAGTTTATTATAATGCTTATAATAATATAATAAAATAATATAATGTAATTGTGATTTTTATATACTTCAAGTAAATATAGAATCAGAACGCTATAATATACAATAATATTAGATGCATAACTAATGTTATTTTAGTGTCATAGAGATATATTACATTTTTTAGCAATAACATTTCAGTAAGTTTTTATATTAATACTCCTCATTTTCATTTCACTTTTACTTAGTATTTGTATTTTTGTTGTGTGTCATTATTTTTTTATGTTTTAAATTATATTATTTCAACTAACAATTTAAAAAAAAGTTTAGTCAACAATAATAACCCTGCACTGTAGTACTTAAAAAAGATAAAATATTGCATAAAATACTTGATTTGTTCTTTAAGGCGTTCTGTGATTTTAAATATTTTTGTATAATGATTGCTAAACTTATGTGTTCATCTTGATTGTTTCTGTGTAATGGCCTGTTTTTCCTAGCAGAAGCTTTAAGTGAATCTATCTATAAGATGATAAACTCAGGTCAATATGTTTTGCACATTTATATATTTATTTATACGGTAGTTGTATTGTAAAAAAGGGTGATGATACAAGACCACTTTATATTGCGGCAGTAGTGCTGCGTTAAATGACATCACCAGGTGTGATCCTTGAATTCCCTGGAGTTAACTTGTAGGTTAAATGTGCATGTTTGAAACCACTCCAGACGTAGTTTAGTTAGCTGTGAGTCCAACATCATGTGCATGGTTAATGCATGATGAGTTATCCGTCCCGAAAGACCCCCGCACATCTCCACCATCTCCTGTTTCTGCTCTCCTCTAGTCTTTCTCTAATGGAGGATACTGTTACCCATAGTGCTCTAGCAGCACGAGGGGCCAAACACATGTAGTAGAGTGTAACACGACTCAACTGTGTTCTGTAAGCAGACGTGGGAAAAGTTCACCTCTGTGTAGTGTTGCTAAACAATGTGCTTTAGAAGAAGACAGACAGACTTGTGTTTATATATTTTAAGTCAGCTGTTTACTTGCTTTATGCATGGTCCTGATCACACAATTCATCCATGCATGTTATTGTGAAGTCTTTTCACCATTCAATCAGTTTTGTGATTTATAATATCAAGTCCCACACTACATTTTTTAAATTGCACTGAAACAAAATGTGTATAAACAATCTTCACTCAGAAATAGTAAAGTAAATTTCAATAGCAATTGCAAAGAAATAGCAAGTAACATATTAAATGTGAAATTTTAACCCTTGTGTGACCTTATGGACATTTTTGTCCATTTCAGTTTTGTTTTTTGCTATAAGTGTGCCTGTGTTAATGCCAACTGCATAAATTTAGGCTCAGGTGTTTATTTTTATTGGCATTTTAATATTTCACCCTCATTTCCTTCAAAAAATAAATTTTACCCTCCGTACAAAGAATACACACACTCAGGACCTTAAGGACAAAAATGTCCCCATTGAAACCCATTAAAACTGCTATTTTTAATCGCAGTGCCGTTTAACTGTAAAATTATGCAATTTTTGTTAATAGGCCTTCATTCTGTTGGCAAGGCTTAATTTTTTTTTTTACTATTTTTTTTTTACCAGATGGTACCATTTTTTCAGGTTTGGTCTATAAAGGGTCTATAAAGCAAATACTCGCTTTATTCCTGTTTTCTGCTTCTGCGTATTATAGAGCCAATTGGACAAATAATGCAGCTGTAATTGTGTAGGTGTGTTGGTATAGATGTCAGAGTGTGGTTTGTATGTGTGTCATAAAGAAATTGTGTGTCTGCTTGTAATATTTGAGAAGGAAAAACTCTACTGTAAATCACAAATCCAAGCACTGTGTGCAGCAGCAGAGTTTTGCTGGCATCTATTGGGGAAAATTTGGTACTGCGCCCAAACAAAATTTGACTGAAAGCTCATTTTTTGAGATATCAACCTCAAATTTGAAACACAACTTGTTTAGATTTATGGCTTTGATTTTCTAGCAGGTTTAGAGTTCAACATGTTTCATATATAAAATAGTCATAAAATAACAAAATATTGTTCATAAATCATTTTCATAAACTTAACTAACTTTTTTGTTTCACTTTTAAAACTTTTTTTTACTTCAACAATAATCTGCCACGGGTCTTCTTTAAAATGAGACCACACTTAAGTCTCTGTTTCCAATTTTTATGACCGTTTTTTTGACATGGACATTTTTGTCCACTATGGTCCTAAGTGTAACGTTTTTTTATTGATGCACAAGGGTTAAGTTAGAAAAATAGTGTTTTTTTTCATTGCTCATTAATTGATTAAATTATATAGATTTGTAAATGCCTGATGCTAATGTCAGTGTATAGAAAACAAGGCGAATAGTTGCAAAATTGCTAAAATTTGTTGCATGCTTTTTTTTTCTCAGAATTCACTCAAAAATTCAAATCATTACATTTTGCTAGCATTGTTGGGAAATGTTTTAGAAATGACCCAAGAGTAAATAAAACAGACATTATAGCGTATATTTTGCAAGAAAATACAATTTCAATGTCTTTCTACTTCAAAATTTCATGTTTAATTTAATGTTTCTTTGCAATAAATGATCAGGGATTTTTCTGTGAAATTGTTTCTGCACTAATTGCTTTTCGGTGTTTGTTTGCAAATTAAACTGCAATATTGCAGAAGACATTTACGAATAAAGCACCGTTTTCATCCCATGTGTTCAAGAGAACAAAATCTTCACTTCCTGCAAAACTGCTGCTAAATATGTAATAATAACAAAATGTTGCAACCTAGGAACCCTGTTCTGCATTCAGAAATGTATTCGTTAAATATGTTTCTGTCATAGGGTTTTTTTTCTTCACATTTATATTTTATGCACATTTAAAAGATTTTATGCATGTCTTGGAATTTCCATCAAGCATTTTGTTATTGTGCAATATGCCATATTTTACTTAAAAATATGTGGATGGAACCATAGATAATGTTATTGAGCTGTACAGCAAAATATACAAATATTTCAAGTAAAATTCAATTCAATTACAAATCAATTGCTGTGATAATTAATAGATGTAATAAACTGTATTTCCATTTATTTAAAAATATACTTATCTAAAACTTTACTGTGATTTAAACACTTTCGGAAGAGCATGTAACACGCCGCATGGCTTTAAGAAGAGTGACTCTTATTTTCCCAAGATGCCTTGTGCAAATCAGTTTTGCAATTCACTGGATTCAAATTCTCACCCATTTGCTTTACAAGTCAGGAAATTCAAATCCTGGAGCCGTGGCCTTCCAGTTCTGGTGAGCGATTTGCTTGTGTTGTGTTGGAGGCAGAGAAGATTTTACTAGCTCAAGACTCTCAAAAACACATTTAACCTGAACGCGTCATCATGTGCATTCAAATATACACAGAATAGTCACTAAAATAAAGAATCCAGAAGCTATTTGGTGAGGATTATTTCGTCTGAGAACCAGAAACATTTTCTTAATTTACTCCGCATTTAATCTGTCTGGTGGAATATTAAAATTGCTTATTTGCAATGTTTCATTTCTAAAGCTTCAAATTCACCTCCTCGCTTTACCACACTGCTTTGCAATGTGATTCATGCATGCATGCATCAATACATCTTGCAAAACTTGTTTCTTTAAAGTGCATCGTCCTGTCAGAACACCCATCATCACCACGTTCATGAAGATCTGACAGAAAAGTCTTGAATCAGATCGAGCCCTTGGCACGTCTACAGCTCTGCTGCTTTCTTAGACAAATATTAAACTGAGTTTATACTGATGAGTGACTGTTAACGGAGAAACGTGGAGCAGATCAAAGCTTCATTTGATTAAGACAATTTAAAGACTTACGGTTGTACTTTAAATAACCATGCGCTGAAAAAAACTGACAACAATGTGCAATTTTCAACCAAAAAAAAGAGAAGGCGAGTGACAAGATCAATTGCAAGTAGATATTGGAAGCATATAATCAGTTCATTCAAAATTTTGACTTTACTGTCCATCATTTTGAAGGTAAAATTCAAGACCTGAGCTTTTGATGTTCTAAAACAGGCAACAGGTATGTCACAACATAAAAAATACATGCATTTCAGCCATAATGTCTATATTAAATGGTAATATACATGTAATTTTCAAACACCAATGATTTTTACACTCAGATGTCTTTAACTTAAACATTAACAACTTAAAAAAACATTACAGTTTTGATGAATGAGCAAGTGATACTTGTTTTGAAGCCACTGACTCAAAACACACTGCATTTTTCATGCTGGTCCAGTTAATGTTCACACACTTTCAAGAGGAAACAAACTTTACCAAAGCGATTGGCTGTTTCAACCAAAAAGCGAGACTGTTATTTATACACTTGTCGTATTGAATGAATACCGAATTTGTGTCACGTATTTATAAAACCATGTGACAGTTTACACAGGACTAGATTTATGAATAATTTAGCCAAATTTGTTCTGCCTGGGCTTCATGAATGAAGCCAATTATGTAATGTTGAAAAAAAAAAACATGACATTTTAAAAAGTAGAAAAAAATATTTTTTTCATTTCTCATCAAGTGGTCTATTTATAAATGCCTGACACTAATGTCAATATCTAGAAAACAAGATGAACGATAGTGTTCAGTTGCAAAATTGCTCAAATTAAATAGATGCACGTTTTCTCAGGATTTGCACAAGAATTTAGATAATTATATATTATTAGCATTGTTGGGAAATGTTTTAGAAATGACCCAAGGAAGAGCTAATGCTCTATAAAACATGTTTTAAAAAAAACTAAAAGATTGCATACATTTAGCAAGAAAATACAATTTCAGTCTTTCTATTTCAAAATGTTATGTTTAATTTAATTTTACTCCTTGCTGTTTCTTTGTAATTGATTGTGAAATTTACTAGCAATTTTTGTGTATATATATATATATATATATATATATATATATATATATATATATATATATATATATATATATATATATATATATATATATATATATATATATATAGAGAGAGAGAGTGTATGTGTGTGTGTGTATATATACACACACACACACACACACACACAAGTATTAGTATGTGCACAAAGTGGCTGAATTGAATTAAACACTTGTTTATTTTATTATTTTAATTTATTTAATTTAAATTGGGTATTTCATTATTAGGTTATGCCAATCTCAATGAAAAATCCTTTTAATCTCCATAGTAACTCAAGAATTCTATACAGCCTCAAATGGTTATTGAAGACAGTTTTGTTGAATTGGAAATGTAAAAACTGTCATTTGGACTCTGTATGTAGAGCGTATGGTGTGTGCTAACCACTTTTATGCTGAATGTCTTTTTAATTATTTAGTAAATGACACTAAAACGTCTCTTCCACACTGTTTTCATGCATATTAATGAGGAAAAATAAAGGTGTATGTATCTCTGTTGGTTTTGTGAGATGTTCGCAGAAGCTGCCTTGTCTCTCCTCTCAGGTTGCATAACAGCAGGTGAATGTGATCTCAAAGGGATCCCTGTGTTTTCTCCTTCTCCTTTTTTTTTCGAACCCTTCCCCCATGTGAAAGGGTTTCCATAGCATGGCGAGACTTTAAACCCGTTTCCCGAGACCTGCACGCTTGTATTCACATTACTGCAGATGCTCTGTGTAGACATGGGTGGTTGTTTAGTCTGTTGAATGGGAGTCTTTGTTCTCGTCATCATAGAGCGGAGAGTATGCGATGCCATGTGTGTGTGATTGTAAGTTCGTTTACTCTGTAGATCAGGATTGTTGGATAGTGTCCTTCACGGAACAGGGAAGAGTTGTACTTGATAAGGATTTGGTGACTGTTTTTTTCCATTTGAACACCACCAACACACAAACCCATAGATACAGCTACTAGGTAGTTTGCAATTCAAAAGCGTGTGTTTAAAACTGAAAACTCTTATTATAGCATTCCAGAGACACTTGACATCGGAATGTTGACATGCATTGAGAACTGGTTTATTATATACACTTAACTCATTAACACAGGCTGTTGTTCACAGACAAAAGCAGATGTTTGAGGTGTGGTGGAGTGAATGGTGCAGTGGACGGATGAAGGGTTTGATTGTGTGTGAGTATAAGATTCTCACTGAGCGTGTTGTTCTGGTCGCACCAGACTGAAGTTGTTGTAGTGTTCATTCTCCTGCTGCTAGAAATAGATTCAAGGTCAAACATGTCAGCTGGAAATCTCTACATAAGACTGAGTCCATTCATATATGTCGGTCGGTCTGTCGGTCGGTCTGTCTGTCTGTCTCTGTGTCGGTCGGTCGGTCTGTCTGTCTCTGTGTCTGTCGGTCCGTCTGTGTCTGTCGGTCGGTCGGTCTGTGTCTGTCTGTCTGTCTGTCTGTCGGTCTGTGTCTGTCTGTCGGTCTGTGTCTGTCGGTCGGTCGGTCTGTGTCTGTCTGTCTGTCGGTCTGTGTCTGTCTGTCGGTCGGTCGGTCTGTGTCTGTCTGTCGGTCTGTGTCTGTCTGTCTGTCGGTCTGTGTCTGTCGGTCGGTCTGTGTCTGTCTGTCTGTCTGTCGGTCCGTCGGTCTGTGTCTGTCTGTCTGTCTGTCTGTCGGTCTGTGTCTGTCTGTCTGTCGGTCTGTGTCTGTCGGTCGGTCGGTCGGTGTCTGTCGGTCGGTCGGTCGGTCGGTCTGTCTGTCGGTCTGTGTCTGTCGGTCGGTCTGTGTCTGTCGGTCGGTCTGTGTCTGTCTGTCTGTGTCTGTCTGTCTGTCTGTCTGTCGGTCTGTGTCTGTCGGTCGGTCTGTGTCTGTCTGTCTGTCGGTCTGTCTCTGTGTCTGTCTGTCGGTCGGTCGGTCTGTCTGTCGGTCTGTCTGTCGGTCGGTCGGTCTGTCTGTCTGTCTCTGTGTCTGTCTGTCTGTCGGTCGTTCCATCTATCCTTCTGTCCTTCTATCATTCCGTCTATCCTTCTATCGTTCCGTCTATCCTTCTATCGTTCTATCTATCATTTTGTCATTCTATCTATCTATTGTTTGATCTATCGCTCCATCTATCTAATGATCATTCATTCATTCATTCATAGAAGATTTTACATTGTTCATTGTTTAGACTCTTGGATGAAGTGGACTGGCATTTTGGCAAAACAGGCAGTTATCAGGTTATGCTGATATCATAATGTCATTAAAAAATCATCATCTTCAGTATGTCTTTACATCATTACCTGTAACGTAACATCAAGATCCTTTTAATCTCCATTTAGCAACTCTAAACAGCTACAAATGGTTATTGAAGAGGGTTTTGTTGAATCTGAAAACTATTGAAAAACCTATTGACTGAAAGCATGTTAACGTAAGCTGTGACACCTTAAGAAAACTGGAATGAAAATGTCTGATCTGGTTGAGAGTTTCCTCAGTGGTTCTCTCAGACCTCAGCTTTTCATTGCTAAAAATGTCACCTCCTGTGGCATTACATCACATACGCAAAGCGAGCTGTGGATAAACATGGGTGTGTGTTTTGCATGCTGTGTTTCTTTCTCTTTCTGGGTGTGTGCTCTGTTATGCTCCTCACACAGCTCTACAGCAGCATCCTGCTGGAATCTGTGTTATTTCAGCGCTGTGGGCCATGTTTAATAAAAGTGATGCTCGCTAGTTTGAATTCTGCTCTGCTGTTTGATTAGTCTAACTTTATCATAGGATTTAAGGATATTTAGCTCAAGGTACATTCCCAAAACATGCCACTTCCTTCTGGTTTCATGTAATATTAAACCAAGGAAAGGCGTTGGCTTTTTTGGTAAATGTGTTAAGCAATACCTGATGTGATGAAAAGGAGGACATATTTAATTATTTACAGAAGGATTCTTCCCCGCTGAACGTTTCCAAATTAATCTCTTATCAAACAATGACCTTAGCAGGCTGGTATCGGTGTAGATGCTTCAGAGATGCTTGAGCGCTCAGCCGGAGCGCGAACACCTCAGGTTTCCATAAGACCAGAGGAGGATCATCCTGTGATTTGCATCTGAGAAACTTATCCATCATTAAATCAAAATGGACCTTCTGGCTGTTTACTATAGACTGTTTACTTTCTTAAACCATGCTTTTGGTCTTATCGTGAATTATTCATCAATCCACTTTATTGCAATGAAACATGAAATATGTTTGACTTAATCATCTTTTGATCAAAATGTAGTGACTCTGAAACAACCAAATCCCCCCCCCCCCCCCCCCCCCCCCAATGCTCCAATCAAAGTCATATCAAGACAATTTTGGAAAGTCTTTTTTTTTCCTTCCAGGATCAATACGTCACGAAAAAAAAAAATAAAAATTCATGTTTCACTCAGAAATGCATCACATTACGGATGTAAAACAGGTTGTGAATGCTGTTGACTTTTGAAGAAGTCCTTCTTTGTTTTATATTTTATATATATATATATATATATATATCATATTTGTAATCATTCCTGTTGCTTAAACAGTAGAGAAAGGCATCATGGGTCATTAGTTTGATTCACATACAAAGAAATATAAACATATTTTACCATGTATTGTCTGATACAACATATGGTAAAATAGGTTTAATATTTCTTGAATATATTATATATCTTAATATATTATATTAATATAATAGGCATTGTGAGTAGATTAAAAAATATTTTTGTTTTATAACTAAAAAAAGCTGGAGAAATGTCTCTACTCAAACGCATTATAGAGCCATGACTTAATTTTTTTTTTATTATTTATCAATAATTTTTTTTTTATTATATTTATTTTTTTAATTGTATTTATTGATAAGGTCAATTATATTATTCCAATCTACAATTAATAAAAAAAAAATATATATACACTCACTCACACACACACACACACACACACACACACACACACACATGCACATATTTACATTTATTTATATTTGTTTGTTTATGGATTTGTGTATGTTACATATATAATTCCCATCAGAGCTAAACAAACTGAAGTGACACTGTGTGTTTTACTGTCTCTAGTCGTATGTGTGCGTGTGCAGCTGCGGTTTGCTGTGTTTTGTGACAGCTGGTGTTGTGTGATGGTGGTGACTATGTGGCGTTACCTGTGAGGCCACAGCCTAGTGTCGGGGTGGAGTCTGGGTAACGTCAGCCACGTTCGTTTGACAGGAAGCTTTTTATATCGAAGCAGATGAAAAGTGCTGATGTCATCATCAGAACATTCTTTCACAACGACACGTTCTGTCCTGTAAAGCGTCTCTGTGTCAAAGTTTGACTCGTTTTTGTATTCAGTTTTTGTGTAATTCATTTCATACCTTTCAATAAACCTTTCATGAACAATGGACTTTCTGTGATTGAGAAATATATGAAAACAATGATCACATGCACTAGGAATGCTGCTAAGAAGGAAGGAATCAGTTAATAATAATAATAATAATAATAATGTATGATTGAATCATCATCATATTTTATTTAATACGAATAAAATAATTACATTTTTAAATATTTAATTTTTCAAATAAACGAGGGAAAACACAATTCATTATTGTTAAATTGATGATCAAAAATGATTAATAAACCCATTTTAAATACAACTTCACTGCATTCACAAAAACATTTGGCAATTTGTTTTTTATTCATTTGCTATTCAAGTAAACAATATGTATGTTTTATATGTATGCATATAAAATAACACGAATATATTTTACCTTAATCTTTGTATTCTTAATTTAAGTATATATATATATATATATATATATATATATATATATATATATATATATATATATATTAGTTAGCATTATAAATTTGTGGTTTTTGTCATTTTTATGACTTTTTATATTTAATATATTGTCTACATACTATGTAATTGTCATTTATTTTAGTTTATGTAGTTTATTTTAGCACTTCAGTTACTAGTTAAATGAAAATGAAAAATGTTGCCTTGACAACTGGCTAAAATAAATTAAGTTTAAATGTTTTTAAATATTTGATTTCAAGTAATAGCTTTTTTTATTGTTATAATTTTTAGAATAACATCAAATTTTTGTCTTACATTTGTAACTGACGAAGGAACAAAAAATGTATTTAAATAACATTGTACATTTAATAATGTAATGAACCAGTGGCGCTGGTTACCAGCGTTTTGTAGGAGTGTTGTATGTTTGGTGTGTGCAGTGGAAAATGTGTGTGTGTTTTTCTGCATGGTGTTAGCAAGCCAAATCAGTGTTTTGACATGTTGCTGCTGCACGACATCTCAATTATTGTCTCTCTGTGCTGTTTAAAAGCCTTAATGTAATAATTGTGTGTCTTTTCTCAGAGCAGAGGGTCTCTCAGGATGAGTGCTCGAGCACGGGCCGCTTCCCAGAGTTCCCTGGAGGAGCCGGATGACGAGGTGGTACCCTACAGTGATGACGAGACGGACGACGAGTTACAGTCGGAAGATGATCTGGATCGCAGCGAAGACCAGCTCCCAGAACCAGAAGCCAGACCCGCACCTGCCGCCGGTGAGCTTGAGGACAGATCTGGTGTAAAAGTGTCCTGTCAGTGCTTGTTCTGTGCTCTGATTGTGATTCTCCTCTCAGAGCCCAGCTGGAGCATCCGAGCGAATGACCGGGAATATTGCAATCAGCCCCAGTTCAAGAAGAAAGTCTTTCTGTGCATCAAGAAAAGCAAATATTCTGTAAGTGAATCCATTGTTATTTTTTGTAAAAACCTGAAGTTTGGTTTGGAATAATTAAGATTTTTTGAATGTTTCTAAAAGAAGTGTCATCTTCTGCATTTATTTGATTTTAAAATACATGAAAAATGATGAAATATCATTACAATGCAAAATAACTGTTTTCTATGTGTATATATTGTAAAATGTAATTTATTTCTGAATTTTCAGCATCATTACTCCAGTCTTCAGTCACATGATCCTTCAGAAATCAGTCTAACATGCTGATTTGAACAAACATTTCTGATTATTTCCAATATTGAAAAATGTATACTTTTATTCAACAAGGATGTTAAATTGATCAAAAGTGACAGTATAGACATTTGTAATGTTACCAAAGATTTCCATTTTAAATAAATGCTGTTCTTTTGAACTTTCTATTCATCAAATAATCCTGATCCACAGTTTCAACCAAAAACAAATAATAATAATATAAAAAATAATGACCATAAGAACAATTATTAATAAATGAGAACCAATAATAACTGATGATAATTAAGCAGCAAATCAGCATAATAGAATGATTTCTGAAGGATCATGTGACTAAAGACTGGAGTAATGATGCTGAAAATTCAGCTTTGATCTCAGAAATAAATTACATTTTACAATATATTCACATAGAAAACAGATATTTGAAATTGTAATAATATTTTACAATTTTTACTGTATTTTTTGATAAAATAAATGCAGCTTTGATGAGCATGAAAAAATCTGAATTATTCCAGACTTTTGACTGGTGGTCTATATGTTAAGATTTTTATTTTTTTTATTTTGGGGTGATGTGGTACTTAAATTGAGCTTATAAGCAAAAGTCTATGATTGTGCCTTTAAGACACCCAACTGTAGAGATTTTCCAGGTGAACACTGTGAGTACCCTCAGATAAATGCATCCGCTAATGATTTCCCACGGCTTACTAACAGTAAACGATCGCATGCTGGATTTTTCCACTGTTTACACCACAAACAGTGAGTGTTTGAAGCAGGCAGGTGCTTTCATCTTAAACTAAAGGACCGTGAAAGAGAAACTGTACTTTTACTGTACCATAATCATTATTTTGATATACATTTTCTTTTATACAAGCTTTACAATCATTGTACGAATTAGTCAAACCAGTGTTCAGATTAACATTAATTTTTAGTTTTCTGAGAAGGGACTCTGAAATGTAACTGTATCTGTTTTTCTCTGTCAAATGTTTAATTTGTAGTCAGATAAATCATGAATCACCTTTGAATTCACCTGAAAAACAACAACAACGTCACAGTTTAGCTTCAAAGGTGACATTTCTGTGTACTGATTACACTCATGGTTCATAGTTCTACTCATAGTGACTTGACAAACATTGCAAGTCAATCTTAGTATTACACTTCAGTCTGAGACATTGATATCTTTGGAAACGCCTCCAGGAAACGCCAGAATTAAAACACGTCATGCATTTTGTTTGCACTTAGTCTCTTATCTGTTCTGTTGTGTTAAATAACTCAAGGCTTGGCCTCAATTATGGTCTAAACTAAGAGTTTTATGGTCATTTTCTTACATCATTTACATGTTAAACACGTAACAGCTCCGTTCCGAATGGTGGAGTTTAAGATCTTCGGTATGACAATTATCTATGACTGGATAGACGAGTCCTTCAGTGTCAAATGTCTTGAGGTTTCCCGTGTATCATGTGTTCTGCGTGAGATATAAGCAGCGATGACTGGATTTGTCTTGAGGTTGAAATGTTACCCTATGAGAGCAGATATAGATGTGTTGTGATTTACATTTATGGAAATCAGTTGGGTTTGGCAACTAAAATTCTGAACGAGAAAGAGAGAGTAAAAGGAACTGAAATAGAGAAACTGAAGAATAGGAACTAAAACTAGAAAAACAGGCAAATGAGTTGCAGAGACACATTGAATCAGACTCAAGCATATGTACGGACGGACGCTTGTTTCTGCCACGGGATTAAAAAAAAGGAATTTTGACTTTTTTTTGTGGAAGTTCAGAGTTTGCAAGAGTCTCGCAATTCTGAGAAAAGAAGTCTGTATTCCAAGAGAAAAAGTCACAATTCACTTTTATAATTATTTATTTTTTAAAATCTGTGGCAGTGAAAAAATAAAAGTCAGAATTCCAATAAAAACAGTTAAAATTGCATAAACATTTATTGACATAAAATAGTTAAAAAAACTATTTTTGTCTTAGAAACTAATCTGTCACTTGTGTGTATATTTATTTATTTATTTATTTATTTATTTATTAAAATATAATTTTAATTACTACATATTTTAAAGAACATTTTGTGTTCTCGTTTTATGAACATATATGAACTTCAGTCCATCTGTTTTTGTCAAAAATCTGAATTCAGTGAAAAATGACAAAATTGCAAGAAATAAACGTGACAAAAATCAAAATTATGAGCTGTAAAAATAAATCTCAGGATTATGTGATTTACCCCCATTTTAAATCTAGTCCTAGTCTGAGCTGTTTCAACAGAAGGAAACTTGCACTGACTGATCTTAAACTATATCAGTGCCTTTGTTTTGTCTGAAGATGCACACCAGTAATGTTTTTTTCTAAGCACGTTTATAAAAAATTACTTAACTGTCCTAATTGAACTATGGCCTAATCCTGGTTTAGTCTAATCCCTGTCTGTGGAACCGGCCATAAACTCATTGTGAAGAAAAAAAAGAAATGGAAAAAAAAACTGCATTGTGAGATTGTCACAATTATGGTTTGTTTTCTATTCTATTCTATTCTATTCTATTCTATTCTATTCTATTCTATGGTGGAAACAAGCTTTCATGAAATCCTTACCCAGATCCGAAGACAAGCTTTTATTTTGTCTTTTGTTTTTTTGCTAAAAATTCTTAAATTTCAAATGTATTTATCTGCTATTCTAGATATATTCCTTATAATTCAGAAAGCTCCTGAGAAAGTAGTCTGCATTATTTCACAACTAACAAGCTTTAAACTTACTGAAGAGCCTTGGGTTACACAAGATTTTCATTTACAAACTCTCAAGTTTTTCTGTGAAATATTGATATTATTTTTCACATTCAGCAGGTAATGTTTTATGTAAAGTATATCATAATTGTGAAAGTTCACAATTCAGTCCTTTTGGGATGAGAACTTGCAAAAATTAAAACTTAATGTTTTTACACCAGTTTGGTAATAACTTGAGTTTCTTTTAATTTTAAGGGCAATGCAATCAAGACCTACAAATACAACTTCTTCACCTTCTTGCCGCTGAACCTGTACGAGCAGTTTAAGAGAGCGGCCAACCTCTACTTCCTGTGTCTGCTGATCCTGCAGGTATAAACCCACAAACCTCACTCTGTCAGGATCGCACAATAATGGCCTGCAGTATGGCATTCCAGTAGAGAGGTGTAAGAAACTAATTCATGGTTACAGGAAGCGATTGATTTCAGTTATTTTTTCCAAAGGGGGCGCTACCAAATATTAAGTTAAGGGTGCCAATAATTTTTGTCCAGTGCATTTTTTGGGTTCTGTGTGGAATTGTATCAGATTTGACTTTTCTTCTCTGTTTTTTGTGTTGTTCCAGTGCAAAAATAAAATAAACGTGATTACTAAAATATTTCTGAGAGAAGGGTTGCATTTTCTGACAGAATTTCAAGGGTGCCAATATTTTTGGCCATGACTGTATATGTATGTATATATGTGTGTGTGCATACATGTATAAGCGTTATAAGATAAAAATTTCGATTAAATTTATTGATATAATCTAGAAAATGAACAGGGTTGTTTTTCGATTTTGTGTTGTTTTATGAATATGAATCCATGTGTTTGAATGTGTCAGATCATTCCTCAAATCTCCACGCTGCCATGGTACACCACCCTGGTGCCGTTAGTGCTGGTGTTGGGCATCACCGCCATTAAAGACCTGGTGGACGACCTGGTGAGTCCCTGCATGTTTTCTGATGGAAGGGTTTTGTTGAAAGGCAACCATTAATTGTCAGAACGTGCTAATGGTTTCTGTCATCTGATCTGTGTCTCGTTGAAAGGCACGACACAGGATGGACAAAGAAATCAACAACAGAAAGAGTGACGTGCTGCTCAATGGCAGGTGAAGAGGGAACTTTTATCTGCTTTAATACTGCAGTGCATGAGATTAGTGCTCATGTCAGTGAAAAAATATTACATAAACACAAGGCTGAATTCTCATCTTTCAGGTTTGTAGAAACCAGATGGATGAACCTACAAGTTGGTGACGTGGTCAGACTAAAGAAAAACGATTTTATACCAGTGAGCTATTTTTAAATCTATTTGCCTTCCCATTGAGATTCTTATGTTATGTTATGTTATATGTTATATGTTGTTATGTTATGTTATGTTATGTTATGTGCTGTTTGAGTGTTGTCTTCATCTGTTGTAGAGCGTTTATACATATATAAAATATATGTATAAATATATAATTAATTTTTTTAAATAAAATCTTTTACATTTTTATTTTAATGTTTATAATATTAGTCAAATATCCACTTTAAGAAACCTGAAGTATCACATTATTGTCTGTGTTTTGACCTCACGTAGGCCGATATTCTGTTGCTGTCCAGTTCAAATCCTAACAGTCTGTGTTATGTAGAGACGGCGGAGCTCGACGGGTAAGAGACACATTAAACACACAACAGACCCTATGCCAGTTTATTAAGCCTTTGAATCACACTGGTGCATATTTCCACATGTGATTTTTTTTTTTTTTTACAGTAGTTATTATCGACCCGTTCTGGCCATAACCATAAAACCAATTCTGCTTGCATGAATCAGTTTTAGAGTAATTTGATGACTTCATGTCATGGAAGTGCTCGGCCATTGATTCATAATGGGAGTTGTGTAATGGGTTTGTTCTTTGTCTCGTGCAGTTCAGTCCAAACATATTCGCTTTTTGTTTTCTTTATTTACAAAAGAATCATAATTCAGGTCCTGGCTTTGTTTGTCTATGAACTTTTGAATGGTTTCATTAATATAAAAAAATATTAATTTTCAATTGTTTTTCAATTGTAAGCCTTGTTTGAAAACGAGAAACTTAAAGTATTTCACGTTAGTCTATATTTTAAGTTTTATGGATCATGATCGTGAAACATTTGATTGTCATTACATACACTTGTCATGTTTGTGTATTATTTTAAATATTATTTTAAAATGTCATTTTCAGTCCATTTGTTTAGTCCAAACACAACAAAAATACAACACATTTAGTCTTTTACATACAATAGAATCATAATTCAGTTCGTCTGTCTAAATTGTTTCATAAATATTTAATTGATATAATTAGTATTTATTTATTTTTTTCATTAAAATCTTTTAATGTTCATAATATTAGTGAAATATCTACAGCAAGAAACCTTATTCCTAAACCTATTCATTACACACCTTAAATATTCATTTGCTGCCATGTCACGTGTATGCTTGCTTTTCCTCTGTTTTACATTTTAAAGTATTTTTACATTTCATTTGTTTAAATATACTTGCTTAATTTTGTTTTTTACATACAATAGAATCGTAATTCACTTGCTGGGTTTGTCTGTCTGTGTACTTTTACATTGTTTCATAAATATATACAATTTTAAATATTTATTTGATTTTTAATATTTTATAAAAGCTTTCTCATTTTAATGTCTTTTAATGTTAAAAATATTATAATATTGTGAAATGTCCTCTGCAAGCAACTTGAAGTTGAAATAATATATATATATATATATATATATAATATAAATTAAAATAAATACTGAATATAAAATAATAAATATAATATTTGCAATTAAATATATTTATTTTCATAGTTTCATGAAAGAGGATAGGAGTTGGTTTTAGTGCATCTTGTTGTCAAATGACTTTCATTAATGTAGTTAATCATTGTTTGTTTGTCCAGAGAGACGAATCTGAAGTTTAAGATGGGTCTCAAGGTGACAGACGAGCGTCTTCAGGAGGAGAATCAGTTGGCTCAGTTTAATGGTGAGTATGAGAGTGACTGTTCACAGCTATTATAGGAGAGTCTGACAGACTTGGACACACAACAGCAGATAATTTGTGTGCGAGTAGTTGCTTGATTGTGATTTTACATGCATAAACACGTTCTAACCAGGTGCGCCCCGTGAGGTCATTTTTCTGTCCTCACTAAAATAAAATGCTGCTAAATGAGTGAGATTTTAAACCGGTGAGATTTAGAAACCAAGCAACTGGCAACATAATGCTTCCATGTAACCATCCAGAGAATTTGCAGTGCAATTTCTTATTTTATGTCTTTCTCAGCGTTGATCATGTGTGAGGAGCCCAACAACCGTCTGGATAAGTTTATGGGAACGATGATCTGGGACGCTCAGAGTTACTCACTTGACCTGGACAACATGCTGCTCAGAGGATGCAAGATTCGCAACACGGACGAGTGCCACGGCCTGGTCATATTCGCAGGTCAGTCTGCTTCGCTGACCGACACAATCTCACGGTCACTGTTCGATGTGTGTTTGTGTTTGTAAAAGCAGCTGCCATGTTTCGTTCTACAGGAAATGACACTAAAATCATGAGGAACGGAGGGAAGACCAGGTTCAAACGCACCCTGATAGACAAACTCATGAACTACATGGTCTACACGGTCAGTTAAACACAGTTCACTGACATTTGACACATTACAAGTCATTTATAGATTATATTTGACATTTATTTATATTTACAGAATTTGTATTAATCGCATCCAAAAAATTTTTTTATTTTTTTTAGCATTATATCTGTGTGTGCTCTGTGTATATTTATGTATATATAAATAAATACACACACATAAAGTATATATATTTTGAAAATATTTACATGTATTTACACATCTATATTTATTTTCATATAATTTATATTATAAATAAATATATTTGATATCTAAAAATATTTTTTTTCTGAAATATATACATGCATGTGTGTGTATTTATATATACATAATAAATATACACAGTACACATACATTTATGTAAACATTAATCGTTTGACAGCACTACTATTTATGCATTGTGTATTTATAGAGGTTTGTTTTATTGCTTTATTTATAGAGGTGTATTGAATTGTCTTGTTTACAGAGAGTGCAGTTGAGTTTATATTTAGTTATACACAGTGATTTATAGAAGTTTAATTTATTTATAGAGAATGCACTTATACAGTGTATTTTATTTTTATTTATAATGCATTCATATTTTTATTTATCTATTTTATTTTTATAGAGAGAGCATTAGAATTTTCTTTTATTCAGCGTTTTTATTTTGTAGAGTGAATTTATAGTTTATTAGTCTTTACAGAGAGTGCAATTATAGATTTTGCTTATTTTATTCTGTATTTTTTATTTTTAGTTGTATTTATTTACAGAGTACATTTTTTATTGTTTATCTATATTTATTTAAATCATTATTTATGTTTATATTTCCACTTTTATTTATTTATAAGTGTATACATAGTTTATATATTGTTTATGTGTAGAGAGTGCATTTTTCTTTATTATATTCAGTATTTTAAATTGTAGAGTGAATTAATAGTTTTATTTATTAATATTATTTATAGAGTGCATTTATAGAATTTTATTTTATTCTGTATGTTTTTTTTATTTTTAGTTCTATATATTTATAGAGAGTGCATTTATATAGTTATTTTTATTTTTATTTTATTCTTAGTGAATTCAGATTTGTTTGTTTTTTTATTCACAGAGAGTGCATTTATAGGATTTGTTTATTTATATATTTTTAGAGTACATTTTAAAGAAATTTTTATTTATAGAGTTTATTTTTATTAATCTTATTTACAGAGAGTGCATTCGAGTTTGTTTATTTATATTTTTACTTTTATTTATAGAGTCCATGGTATAGATTTTTTTTCTTTTTCTTTATATAGTCCATTTGTAGAATTGTATTTATTCATCATATTTATTGTGCAAGTTCTATATACTTGTTTTTATTTGTAGGCAATGCATTAATAGCGCAATAATACAATGCAATAAATCCTTTCTCATCTTGCACCCTAATATA
This sequence comes from Barbus barbus, assembly GCF_936440315.1. Classification (NCBI taxonomy): domain Eukaryota; kingdom Metazoa; phylum Chordata; class Actinopteri; order Cypriniformes; family Cyprinidae; genus Barbus; species Barbus barbus. Next base: position 23,574,413 of record NC_136721.1, read on the forward strand.
TTCTCATCTCTCTCTGGTTCTGCCGGTAGATCTTTGTGATGCTGATTTTGATTTGCGCTGGTCTGGCCATCGGACACACGTACTGGTACGAGAGCATCGGCTCTAAGGCCTGGTATCTGTACGACGGCCTCAACCACACGTCATCTTACCGAGGCTTCATCAGTTTCTGGGGCTACATCATCATCCTCAACACCATGGTGCCCATTTCTCTCTATGTCAGGTACGACAGCAGCCTCTCCTCCGCTCTCTGAGCACACGGATGTCACTGTTCTTCAGATAACTCACTGGTTCTTGTTCTCTCTCAGCGTGGAGGTGATCCGCCTGGGTCAGAGTAAGTTCATTAACTGGGATCTGCAGATGTACTACGCTGACAAAGACACGCCGGCCAAAGCCAGAACCACCACGCTGAACGAGCAGCTGGGCCAGATCGAGTACATCTTCTCTGATAAAACCGGCACGCTCACGCAGAACATCATGGCCTTCAAGAAGTGCAACATTTCAGGACGCACCTACGGTGAGACAAACCGCCAACCTTGCTTTTAGAGGAACATTATAAGCAAGCTAACCCTATAAATCTTACTTGGTATACGCCAGTTTCTAAATAATCATCATAATCAAAACTTGTACTCAACAGTGTTATTATAATTAAAACTAAAAACTAAAACCATATGAAAAACATTTTAGTTGCTTAAAATAAATGGAAAATTAATGGAAATAAAATAATATATATAAGAAGCTAGTTGCCAAGGCAACTATATATATATATATATATATATATTTTATTTTAATTGAGATTAACTTAATGTACTGAAATAACTCAAACTGAAATAAAAATGAATAAAATCTATACAGACATTAAAAAAACTAATAAAATTTACAATAAAAACAATACAATTATTAAAACTATAAAATGAAAATGACTATATAAAATAAAGGAATGAACATTTTTGAAATATTTTGTAAAAATTAATATAATGCATTGCTTTTTATTTATTTTTTTTTAAGTAAAAGTCCTTTTAGTGTAATTATACAAACATTCACCTTCAGCTCATGATTTGTGTTTTTTTACAGTGAAATCTGATTTTTATAAAGTAAATGTAAGAATAACTTTGATATTGTTGGTAATATTTCAAAATGAACACCTACTGGTATTCATATTATTGGAGATATAGAGTGATGACTGATATTTCTATAATTTTATGTATCTGTTATACTATTATAAACATCTTTTTGTCCATATAAATGTCATCCTCTGCACCAAATTGCATATTTTTGTTTAGTTTGGGCCTCTGAATAAAAGTAAGGTGTTTTTTCATCCATATTCAGTATTCTACTATATGAGCCATAAAAGTTTAACTTCAATAAACTGTTCCATTTCAAAAAATTCAGTTCTTCTAACTACTGTTTCATATGTCAGGCTTTACAGGATTAAAACATGCAGTCGAGTCGAGTGAAATTTAACCACTTGTTATTGAGGTTTTATCTGTCAAACCAGTAGATGCATTTAAATGAAGTATGAAAAGAGCTGATGCAAGTGTTGAATGTATTTGGATGAGTGTCAAAGACGTGCCATGTGTCTGATTGGATATAATCCTTGGTTTATATGAGCCTAGCTCACAGCCCTCAAGCTTGTGCTTGTGACCCCAGAGACGTGTGTGTGTGACTGCGGGGTGCCTCAGTGTGTGACTGTGGGAGAGATTTGAGGCTTTAGTTTCACACAGGTCAGGTTTCTGACCTGAATGAGTTTAAAACATGCTGACACCTTCAACCTTGCTATAGAATAACTTGATATAATCTGTTTTGTGCTTTAAAAGAGCTCCTTTCCTTAATTACATCACATTATTAGAGGCTTTCACAGTTGCTCATGCTTATAAACCTCTAACAGTGAGTATTAAATGAGGGACTCGTATTTTAGACGGCTTGTTAAGCTAAAAGGTATCTTGAGACGTCTCATTCCACGCTGTCTGCACTCACAAGTGTACTTTAGTGCGTTATCTAGTGCTATTCAAAGTGTTATTGCTTTAATAATTCAGTGAACGAAATTAGCGTGATTATTGACAGTGCTCTGTGTTGATCTATAGGTGATGCCACCAGTGCAGACGGTGTGGCCTTGGACCATGGAAAGGTTTGTATGCAGAATGCATTAGTTTTAATTATTTACTTTTATTATTGTTCAAATAGTTGATTTATTTACTATGCAATTTTTTATATGTATACACACTATCTATGCGTTTATAATTTTTATTTTATAATTTTTTTATTTATAAGGACTACATTTATGTAGTTTTATTGATGGACTGATTGATTAGAGTATATTTACAGTTTTGTTTGTTTATTTATTTATTTGTTAGACAATGGATTCATAGGATGTTAATTAGTTTATTTTTGTTTATAGATTTTTTTTTTTTTATTCATAGTGCATTTATAAAGTATTTGCTTTTTTTATTTATGTATAGAGTAGATTTGTATAGTTAAAATTATTTTTAAATTTTACAGAGCGGGTTTTATTTATAGAGTGTATTTATTCATTTTATTTATTTATTACGTATTCAACATATGTTGTGATTTTATTTAATTTTAGCCAACGTCATTTTAAGTTAGCCTAAGTTAAGTTAGCCACTGATATTCATTTCACTTTCTTTTTTATCAGCCTGTGGATTTCAGTTGGAATAAACACGCCGAAAAGAAGTTTGAGTTCGAAGACCATTTCCTCGTTTCCTGTATCCGTTCGAAGAAGGATCCGCAAATACTGGAGTTCTTCAAACTCCTGTCCTTGTGTCACACTGTCATGGTGGAGCATAAAGGGGGTGAGGAGACCAAAACGATCATTATCTGCTGACATTATGCAATAATAAACCATTCACACAGTAATGCGAGCATGTTTGCTTTAATCTCAGAATTATGTAGCATTCTTAATCCTACTTTGTGTACTATCTGATCAAATACGTCAAAAGTACAAAAACTGCAGCTGATATTACTTAAAGTTAATTTACGGTATGTACTGCATATTTTCTCTGTGTTCAGATGAGCTGGTGTACCAGGCCGCGTCTCCTGATGAGGGTGCTCTGGTCTCGGCCGCACGCAACTTTGGGTTCGTGTTCCTGTCCCGAACGCAGGACACCATCACCATCTTGGAGATGGACCATGAGGAGACCTACGAAATGCTCGGTCTGCTCGACTTCAACAGCGACCGCAAACGCATGTCCATCATCTGTGAGTCCGGCTCTTTCTGTTCTTCACTTCCTGTCTTTCAGTCGTTGGTCATCTGTTTCTCACTCTTGTGTGTGTTTGTGTGTAGTGAGATTTCCAGATGGTAGAATCCGTCTGTACTGTAAGGGCGCAGACACTGTGATCTACGAGCGACTGGATGCCAATAGCAAGAATAAAGAAACCACTCAAGAAGCTCTGGACGTGAGTACCAGTGCAATTAATAAATTATTAGCATATGTTAATGAGGTTCAGCATGCCATTGCAAATTAAAGGGACAGTTCGGTCCAAAAATAGCAGTTATGACGTTATTTTTTTCCCCATGGAATGCAAATAATTTTTAGAGAATATTTAATGGAGAATTTTTAAATTACATTTAAAATGTTTAAATGTGTCAAGCTCCAAAAAGTAGAAGAAACACCATAAAATGGCATAAAAAGGACTCCTTGTGACTGCAATAAAAGCAGGGTTATTATATTAAACTAAAACCATAAAAACAAGAAAATAAAATTTTAAATAAAATGAAGTTTAACTGAAATCAAATCAAATATAAAACAACTTAAACTTGTTTAGCAAGGTATCATTTCTCATTTTCATTTAGTTTATCTTGATGCAATGATGAATAAAACTAATAAAACACAAAACATAAAAAAATGCTAAAATGAAAACAGAAAAACTATAATGGTATCTCATTGGTACTAAAATAATCCCGATTCAAAGTTTCAATTGCCAGAGGATTGCTTTTTGCGAAGAACAGACTGTGAAGTTGATGCACCATGTCAGATTTGATGGCATTTACACCAATATAACTTAATAATTCTGGTTTCATTTTACTGACATATTACAGTCAAAGGTTTTTACAGAGGGGGGGATTTTGGGTATCTCTTTTTATTACTCAATAAATCAGCAAATACTGTCAAAAAAATACATTTTCACCACTTTTTTAGGAATAAAATCAGGAATATTATATATAAACAAATCCCTCAGTAAAACTGTAAATTGTGTTTATGTACATGCTGCTGAAGTTGAGAAAAAACTCATTTAAACAAAAAAAAAACGTCCTTTAAAGATACAGTTGTGGTCATAATTATTGGCATCCTTGGTAAATATGATCAAAGAAGGCTGTGAAAATTAATCTGCATTGTTAATCCTTTTGATCTTTTATTTAAAAAGATTCACAAAAATCTAACCTTTCATTGGATAATAAGAATTTAAAATGGGGGGGGGGGGGTATCATTATGAAATAAATGTTTTTCTCTAATACACATTGGCCACAATTAACGGCACCCTTTTATTCAATACTTTTTGAAACCTCCATTTGTCAGTTTAACAGCTCTAAATCTTCTCCTATAATGCCTGATGAGGTTAGAGAACACCTGACAAGAGATCAGAGACCATTCCTTCATCCAGAATCACTCCAGATCCTTTAGATTCACAGCTCCATGACGGTGCTTCTTCTCTTCAGTTCACCTCACTCATTTTCTACAGGGTTCAGGTCAGAGGACTGGAATGGCCAGCAGAAGCTTGGTTTTGTGCTCAGTGACCCATTTTTGTGTTGTTTTTGAGGTTAGTGTTTGGATTATTGTACGGTTGGAAGATCCAAACATGGCCCATTATAAGATTTCTAATAGAATCAGTCACTTATTGATTTTTTATCTGTTGGTATTTGATCGAATCCATGATGCCATGTGTCTGAACAAGATGTCCAGGACCTCCAGCAGAAATATAGGCCCACAACATAAAAAATACAGCAGTATATTTTATTGTACACATGGGGTACTTTTTATCCCTGTGTTCACCAAACCCATCTTGAGTGTTTGCTGCTAAAAAGCTCATTTTTTTAGTTTCATCTGACCATAGCAGCCAGACCCATTTGAAGTTCCAGTCGTGTCTGATAACTGAATATGCTGGAGTATGTTTTTGGATGAGCTAGCAGAATTTTTCTTGAAGCCCTCCCAAACAACATGTGGTGATGTAGGTGCTGTTTGACAATTTTTCAAATTGACCCCGAGACTCAACTATTTTCTGCAATTCAATTTTTATTTATTTTTATTTTTTTAAATAAGATCAAAAGGATTAATAATGCAGGTTTATTTTCAGAGCCGCATTTGATCATATTTACCAAGGGTGCCAATAATTCTGACCACGACTATGTATTCTGAATGAAATGCAAATAATGTGCAATAATAAAATCTAATTGTATTGTATATGAACAAACCCCTCAGTAAAATCCTTCAGAATACATATAGGAATAAAACTGTATATTGTGTATGTACGTCCTGCTGAAGTTAAGAAAACACTCATTTTGAGAAACCGCAATTAAAAATATGTATTGTAATTGAAGTGCAATAAGATAAACAATTAAATATTTTCTTTCCTCTTTTCTGAAACGGCACTTTATGAAAAGCCAAATAGCCCAAAAATCTCACACACATATATATATATAAATATATTATTCCTGTGGTGTCTTGTCTTAAAGCAGAAGAATAGCAAGCGGTTGTATTTTTCTTTCAGATCTTTGCGAACGAGACGCTGCGAACTCTGTGTCTCTGCTATAAGGACATCAGTCAGGCGGAGTTCGACGCCTGGTCTCAGAAACACCAGGCCGCCAGCATTTCGATGGTGAACCGTGAGGAGGCTCTGGACGTGGTGTACGAAGAGATCGAGAAAAACCTTCTGGTAGGGAAATAAGAAAGGAAAATCAGTATTCATTTCAGGGACGTGACTAGTGATCAGTTGATGTATTAGTCAGACTCATTAACCTGCCAGTGTTTGGCTAATTGCTATTGGCTGAAAACAGACACTTTTTAGCAGACCCTTTTATCCAAAGTGACTTAAAATTGAGAATAATAGAATATGCTTAAAAGTGAATTTCAGGTTGATAGTGTTTAAATTAATAATTTAAATTTTGATTAATGATAGTGTTAAACAATGATTCAGCAACTTTGTGAATGTCTAATCTAATTTTTATATCAAATGGTTTGCCTTCGAGATATGTTATGTATAGTTTGTTAATATTAGAAAATCTATACTTTTAATTAAAATGTCATATTAAATTGAATGTGCTAATAAACTTAACCTATTATATTATGTATGAAATATCTAAAATATATTTCTTTATACATGTAGTATTAGACTTTTGGTATATTACTCATCCTACAAGATATGTGCTAGATGTATTTTACAAAAATCTATATTCTTAATTAAAAAGTCATATTAAATTAAATATATATATATTACATTACATTATATTATATTTTGCACTATACATTTAGTATATCAATCAGCTTGCCAGATGTAGTTGTTTCTTAAATTTGGAAAATCTATATATCATATTAAATTTGTTAATGTGCTAATCATGCAGTTAGCTCATTCAATGTGTTAATAAAACCTTTTTTACTTGTATAAAAATATATTGTATATTTTATATTATGTATTTAGTAATGCACTGTTGTGTTAGATTTCTCTCTCTCTCTCTCTCTCTCTCTCTATAAATGTGTGTGTGTGTGTGTGTGTGTGTGTTTGATGAATGTGTGATTTATCTTTATTGTTTCAGCTGATTGGAGCAACAGCCATTGAAGATAAACTTCAGGACGGTGTTCCAGAAACCATTGCAAAACTGGCCAAAGCTGACATCAAGATCTGGGTTCTGACCGGAGACAAGAAAGGTGAGTGATGATTGTGAAATATTGTGTTAGTTTAAGTGAGGTTTGATTTCTAATAGATTTTGGTTTCATATTCAGAGACCGCTGAGAACATCGGCTACTCCTGCCAGCTGCTGACCGACAACATGAAGATCCACTACGGAGAGGACGTGAAGTGCGTGTCAGCTAATGTCTGTGAATGTGACAGTGGGCTGAGATTGAGTGTCTGGTTTCTGACTCTCTTGTTGTTCTCTCTCAGTGTTCAGCTGAGGAACAGACAGACCCAAAGGCGCAGTGACCCTCAAGGACGCAATAAGAAGCCGAAGGAGAAGTTTTTCACAGAGCCTGGCAAGAATGCGCTCGTCATCACTGGAGGCTGGCTGGTGCGTTCATCAAACACCGATCGACTCGCATATTATCTGGATTCATTTAGCAGACCCTTCGTTTGACCATAATGTAATATGTATAATGTTAAAGTCTTTTCAAGTAAATTTTAAGTCGATATCGTCTAACCTAATTTAATTTCAGGAGGCTAAATTGTTCACAAATATTGCCATTATATCAATTGGTCTGCCAGATATCTGCAAGATATGTTTCTTTTGTATATTTCTTAAAATTGGAAAATTATTTATTATTATTTATAAAAATATCTTGAATAGAAACATCAAATATATACAAAAAAAAACAACAACATTGGAGACACGAGTAATGATGCTGAAAAATTCAGCTTTGCATCACAGGAATAAATTACATTTGAACAGAAAACTGTTATTTCAAAGTTAAATAATATTTGACATTACTACTAATACTATTTTTAGTGTATTTTTGATCAAATAAATGCAGCCTTTGTGAGCAGAAGAGACAAAAAACATTAAAAAAAAATCTTAAACTTGAATGGTAGGTAATATTCAAATTTAAATTTTAAAAATTCAAAGAAAGTTTTCTTTTTCCTGGTACAATATGGCTGGACAACAAATTTTATTAAATATTTAAAGAATAAATATATAAAAAAAAAACAATCAAATCAGTAGATAATTTAAACAAGTAAAATATGGACATTGTCCTGCAGTTATTTTTGCAGAAACATTGAAATGAACAATTTGCATGGAAATAAAATGTTAAAATACAATACATTGGCATTATCTGTTCATTTCTATTCTCACAGAAGAATGATCATACATTTACGTATTGGCTTTATTATTACCTTTAAAATGGACATAAATAAAGTTCATCAGGAGATGAATAAAAGATGTTCAAGCCTTGAAGTTAGAAACTAAAAACTAAAGATCTCCATCTATTAATTATTAAATAAATGCTGTCTGGTTTCTGTGCAGAATGAGATTCTGTATGAGAAGAAGAAGAAGCGTCGTCGCTTCCGTCTGAAGAAGCTCAGGAAGCGGTACACAAACTCCAGCAACCCTTCGGACAGCAGCCAGCCCGTGGACGACTGGGAGAAGGAGAAGAGACAGGAGGACTTCGTGGACATGGCGTGTGAATGCAGCGCGGTGATCTGCTGCCGCGTGACGCCCAAACAGAAGGCCAACGTGGTCAGTCTGGTCAAACGCTACAAGAAAGCCGTGACCCTGTCCATCGGCGACGGAGCCAATGACGTCAACATGATCAAGAGTGCGTGAGAGCTCAATCTGATTCCTGAATCCCGGCTTATTTTACTGTCATTCAGATACGATTATAGTGATTAATCATATTTACTATTAGGATTTATTGTTTTATATTTTGTTATCATGTTAATTTTTAAGTTTTAGTCTTTTTGTCATTTTTGCACGTTTCTTTATTATTTATTTATTTCAGTTTTAGTTTGAGTTATTGTAGTACTGCAAGTTAAACTAAACATAAATTAAATATGTTGTTTAGGCAACTAGCTAGAGTTTAGTTTAAAGTTTAAGATTAGTACAGTGGTTATGTGGAATTAATTTGTTTTAGTTAACAATAATAACACTGATCCAGACAACAATAATAATAGAATCAACTCTTTTTATTCATATTAATTTAGTTTAAATGTCTTTTTTCCCCAAGAGTTCAAAAATGCAGGTTTAGAGGCAACTTTAAGTTCTTTTGTCTAGGTTTTGTATTTTTTGTTGTTGTTTTCTGTAATGATTATAATTTTAGTTAAAATTTTTGTAATTTAGTTGTGTTTTTGTCATTTTTATGTTATTTTATGTCTGGTTTTTTATTCTTTATTTCAGTTGTACTTATTTTAGTACTTCAAATTAAACTAAACACAAATTGTGATTGCTTTGCCAAGTTGTGAATTTAAAAATTTTATTTTTATTTTTTTTATAATACATGGTAATATGTGTATACTGTGTTTTATTTTACTTTTAGTAGTTTTTGCTGTGTTTCTAGCTTTTTTTTTTTTTTTCTTCAATGTCTTTTATTTCAGTTTTGGTTATTTTAGTACTTGAAGTAAAGGGAAATTAGCTGAAATTTAGTTTTTATTTTATTTTGTTTTGTAAAATGGATATAGTTGTATTTTTATTTTAGATCCAGACAATGACGAGTGAACTTTTATCCCAAGTATTAATTGATTTTAAGTGTTTTCTCAAGAGTTTGAGAGTGCAGTTGCACAGCTAACGCCTGGTTCTCCTGCTCCTGTGCAGCTGCGGACATCGGTGTGGGCATCAGCGGTCAGGAGGGGATGCAGGCTGTGATGTCCAGCGATTACGCCTTCGCTCAGTTCCGTTACCTGGAGCGCCTCCTGCTGGTCCACGGACGCTGGTCCTACATCCGCATGTGCAAATTCCTACGCTACTTCTTCTACAAGAACTTCTCCTTCACCCTGGTGCACTTCTGGTTCTCCTTCTTCAACGGATTTTCCTCTCAGGTAAGAGAGAGGTTTACAGACGTTTTGAATGCTTTAAGGTCGTATTGTCACAATATTGGAATGAAACTAAAATGCTGAAATTCAGTAGCATTCTCGATACCATGGGAAAAAATTATGTGAAATGTGAAAATAAAGCGTATGTAGGGGCGCTTTGTGTTCCCAAACGCACATTAAACTCCCAGCACATGCAGTTACTGTGAGTCTTGTTTTTAAAGAAGTGAATGTTGTGTGTGTTTTGTAGACGGCATATGAAGACTGGTTCATCACGCTGTACAATGTCTGCTATAGCAGTCTGCCTGTTCTCCTCGTCGGCCTTCTGGATCAGGTATCACTTCATTACCAGCTGTAATCTGTGCTAAAGTCACCGTCAAATCCAAACTGACACGTTTGCTCCTGTAGGATGTGAACGACAAACTGAGTTTGCGCTTCCCGAAGCTGTATCTCCCGGGGCAGCAAGGATCGCTGTTCAACTACAAGAACTTCTTCATCAGCTTGTTCCACGGTATCTTCACGTCCCTCATGATCTTCTTCATCCCGTACGGCGCCTTCCTGCAGACCATGGGACAGGACGGCGAGGCTCCGTCCGATTACCAGTCCTTCGCCGTGGTCGCAGCTTCATCGCTCATCATCACAGTCAACCTGCAGGTGCTCCATCTCCATCATGTCTCATTTCATTCTAGACTGTGACTGATTCAGTACTCAGAAGAGGCTCTTGTCAATGAACTAATGTGATCTTGTTTCTTGTCGCTCCAGATCTCATTAAACACCTCCTACTGGACGTTCGTTAACTGTTTCGCGGTGCTCGGCAGTATAGCCATTTACTTCGGCGTCATGTTTGACATCCACAGCGCAGGAATCCACGTCATTTTCCCAACCACCTTCACTTTCACAGGTGGGTGATTAGATTAGATTAGATTCAACTTTATTGTCATTGCACATGTAAGGTACAGGGCAACGAAATGCAGTTGCCCTGTACCTTACAGGGCAACTACAGGGTGATAAAGTTGCACTAACTTTTATTGCATATCTATTGATAGATTTCAAAATGCTTCAAAATGACAAATAAAAGCAGTCCATGCAACTTTTTGCGCTAAAATCCAAGTCTTTAGCTTTATATGAGGATGATTTCCTTGACGCATGATTCACGTGACGCATTATATGTTAAGCTTTTTTTTAATATATTACATGATATACATGTTTTTATAGGAATGTAATACAAAAGCTGCAGACTTAAAGAATCCCTTTGTCCTTTTGACTTAAAATAATGGGCTAGAGAAGGCAGGCTTTTCACACAATTTAAGAAAATTAATAATTATTTTTGTTATATATATTTTTTAATATATTCATGTAAATTACAGTCAAAACAAATTAATAAAAAATGCATAAATAACTATTAAAGATATTTGTTGCATTCAAAAGAATTTTAAGCTTGTTTAAAAATTTTTTTTGAATATGCATTTGATATAATTTTGAAGGTTTTAACTATAATCCTTAACTAAATATTAAATAAATATGGCATGATATACATGTTTTTTCTTTATTTAATTCTGTAGCTTCTGAATTACATTTCTATAATCACAGGTCCTTTTGACATAAAATGATGGCCATATATTATTTCATTTATTCTATTGTTATATTAATGTAAATTGCACTCAAACTAATTTAGCAAATTTGCACAACTATTTAACTTTTTAATGTTTTTTTATTTTTTATCTACATTTAAAAGAAATCTAAGCTTTTTTTTACTGAACTAAATCTTAATTTACTAAATAAAGCTATTAAAATTAAATTTGTAAAATTTAAATAAAGCTGAAATAATGTCTAATTATTAGATGGAAAAACTTAAGCTAAATGAAAATTAGAAATATTAAGGTTAAGTTGAAGCACTAACATGAATAACAATAAAAAATAAATACATAAAAACTACAACTAAACTAAAGCTGAAATAAACAAAATTAATGAACCTAGTAATATTTCCGAGAAAAAAAAAAAACGTAAAAAGTATCAAAAGAACATGATAAAAATATTTAAAAAACGTTAGTGATATTTAAGTATTAAAAAGTAATATTTAAAAACAGAATACTAATAAAAGACAAAAGTGCATAACAAAATCACTAAAAATGAAAATGACAAAGAAATCTGAAAAAAATTCTAAATAAATCTTAATTGTATAAATAAAAAATAAAAAAATACAAATGCACAAAATAAAATGGCTAAAAATGAATCTAAAATTAAAATGAAAACCTGAAAATGCAAAATAAATAAATGCTAATAGTAATTTTTAAAAACAAAAACTATTAAAAATGACATGCATAGCATAATACTAAAACAAGCGGATATTTAAATGAAAACCTAATTTAAAGTATTAATAAATACTATAATAGTAGATAAATAATACTCACATTTTGGCTGTAAGCTGACATGTACTGCACAGTTATTGTCACGGTTTAATCTCAAACAGAGCCCACACTGTGAGTTGGTGTGTGATGGTTGTTGTTTTGCCCCGTAGGCGCTGCGTCTAACGCTCTGAGACAGCCGTACCTGTGGCTGACCATCATCCTGACGGTGGGGATCTGTCTCCTCCCCGTCATCTGCATCCAGTTCCTCCATCAGACCATCTGTCCCTCGGTCGGAGACAAGGTGAGAGCCTTCAGACAGTCACACAGAGACGAGGAATCGTCTGTGTTCAATACAACACATGCAGAGACGTTACAGTCTCACGTTCTTCCTCCTGCAGGTCCAGAGGAACAGGAAGAAATACGAGCTGGAGGATGATGAAGAGGAGAGGAAGAAGAGGAAGCCAACGTTCCAGCGTGGGGGACGCTCCCGTCGCTCCGCTTATGCCTTCTCGCACTCACGCGGTTACGCCGACCTCATCGCATCGGGGCGCAGCATACGCCAGCGGCCACGCATCCGGCCCGAGCTCAGAGAGAGCATACGAGAGGTTCCTCAGGCCGAGAACATCTGAAAGCAACCCTGTCATATCTGAGCTGCCCACCGCAACGGCCAATAGGAAGAGGCCAAGTGTCATTAAAGGGGAGGGACTAATGAAAGAGCCAATGGGAAATGGGGATGAAGGGCTTTAAAGGGAAAGTACAAGAAAACGCTCACCGATGACCAGGACTGGTTTTAAAGTTGTGCACTGCGTACAACAAATTGTTTTTTCTCAGGTTTTTATTTTGTGTTTTTTTTTTTTAGTCACAATTTTGTCAATTTATTTATTTTTTGCCCAAATCGAAAGAGAGCGTTTGAGTTTTCTTACAGGGTTTTTGTCTTGTTTTTTGTTTAAAATATATATTGCTTTAAGAAAGTTTTACTATTTAGTTTAAGATAACTATATATAAAGAGAATATATTTTGAGTTGCGTTTATTTTTCTCACCAACTTGACCACTTTTTCTGGCTTTAAGCTAAATAAATAAATAAATAAATAATGATTAAAACCAGAAAAATCAGCCAATGAAAAATTAAAGTTAATTTGAAAACAATCTGTAAAATTGATATTATGCAATTTCGCTTCTTGTGGAAATTCATCTGATTTGTCTTAAACAAGATACATTTATTATATATATAAATAAATAAATAAATAATGCTTAAAACCAGAAAAAATAGACAATGAAAAATTCATCTTGTTTGATCTTCAAGCTAAATTAATTTATTTGAAAAACAAAATTGCGTAATATAAATTTTACAGAATGTTTAAAGATATTTTGTTTTTAAAATATATATTTTAGTGAAAAACAAGACACAAATACTGATTAAGAAACAAAAGATTTTTTTGCAGAGTAGTGAAGGGTGTTGATTAGATTGTTTTCTTCTTGACTACATTTGAAGACGTTTTTTTTTAAATGTGAATTCGGTAAGGAATTATCATCTTCATTTCCAAAATATTTGTTATCCTTTTTGCAAAATGTCCAAGCAAAGGGCTGAATCCCACAAACCTCAATGAAATTTCCTCACGGTTGAATCTTTTCAGGGTGTGGGTGTCTAGTTCTGGATGATGTTCCTTACGAACCGTGAAAGAATGAATGAATGCTGAAAACTCATGTTTACATAAATACTTCTGAGCTCATCTGTTCCTCCAGACCTCCACTGTCAGCGGAAACCGTTCTTGCTCCGTGCCGCAAACCCTGCCTAGAGGGTCATAGATGATTTTAATGCACTCGCTGTGGTGTTTTGTCTGATTTAATACTTCATTGCTGTTCTGTGAGCTCATGTTAAATGGGTCGTCTTGCCATTAGTTGCTGACAGATATATCTGTCTGCAGAAGAATGAAGCCTTAATGACGATTTGTTTTCTTCTGTCACGGAATTGACTTTGCACTTTGGTACAGGGACTTGGGAGGTGGACAAATCTTTCTCATTTTAACCCTAGTTACATGAGAACTGTTACAAGATTTTAAATAATCTACCATGTTATGATATCATTTATGAGAAAACACTATATTTATTAGGCTGGTTGTTCTAAATGTGTATGTTGAATGAACAGAAAAGGCTTAATACAGCCATATCAGTCTGCCAGAGTTACTTGTACGCAGCTCTTTGGATTATTTGTATGTAATGTAATATACTTTGCACAAATGTCTATAAATAAAGAGTAAGGTATAGAAAGTTTGGCTTTGTGTCATTGTTAATGTAAAAAAAATAACCTTAATTTTGCATTGTTTATTGTTACTGTACATAAAACTAAATCATAAGAATATAATTTTTCTATATAGTTAACATTTTTATTTTATGTATATTTTTGGATTGTTTTTTGAAAAAAAAAAAAATTGAATACTCATTTATTTAATCAAAAATACAATAAAATCAGTAATATTGTGAAATAATACTACAATTTAAAATATTGTTTTTTATGTAAATATATTTTAAGATATAGAACATTTGACTGTCATTGTTTATTGTAAGAAAATCATATTTATTTTACACATTTATTATTACTGTACTATAGATCATAAGAATAGTTTTTCTCTATATTTAACAGTTTTATTTTATGGATGTGTTTTTGAAAAAATTCTGTTTTTCTCACCAAGGCTTCATTTATTTAATCAAAAATACAGTGAAAACATTTGGCTTTGTGTCATTGTTTGTAGTAATATGTATATCCTATATCTTAATATTACACATTATTATTATCTGCATATGAAACTATAAATCATAATAGCAGAATAACAGTTTCTCTATATAGTTAACATTTATTTTGTGTTTTTTGCACTATATTTGTTTTTGCTCATCGCATTGCTCAAGGCTGCATTGCTGCATTTTTGCATAATATTTTATAAATACAGAAAAAGCTAATATAATAAAATAAAACAGAGTTTTCTGTTTGAATATCTTTTAAAATATATTAAATATACATCTTATATTTGAATATAAATTTCAGAAGATTCATTCATTTGAAATATCATTTTTTATAAAAGTCACTTTTGATTAATTTAATGCCTTCCTGCGGAATAATAGTATTGATTTCATTTTAAAAAGTCTTATAAACCCAAATTTTTAATATTATATTTATATACTTTATATTTAATGCTACAAAAAAAGTATACATTACGAAAGTAAGTAACAAACTCGGCTTGTAGCATATCTGAATCATTAACAAAAGTTCTGAGAATTTATATTAATAACATATTAATTCGGTCATTAATATTCATGAGGCAGATTCTCAGCCTCGGTCTGATTGGAGCGTTATTGTGCGCGTGCACGGCGAGGTGAGATGTCACGAGCGTCAGTGGCGACGTGGAGACGCAGAGCTAATAGAGTCAATACAGCCTCAACTTCCACTGTCAAACAAGCTCTGTTGGACATTTACCATCATTAATTACAACTCATTTACTTTTATTCGTCTGAGAACACATAAGCACCTGTCTAGAGAACCGCGAGTAGCTTTTGTGAGGCACTGTCAAATCTGACATTCACCAGGTAAGTTATGCTATCCGTTAGCATGGAAGCTAACGGGTTTACAGTGGATTTCTCCATTCACTCGAGTCTGCAGGCTAATTGTTGCTAGGTGTATAACTACCTGGATACTTATTAACATCTACACTGGCTTTTGCATACCGAAAAATAGTCATATAGAGCGAATATTAAACCACATACTAGTTATTTTGCTTGCGGTGGGTATAAAAGCTGTGAAGTGAGTAATTTGACAGTTTTTTCTGTTAGCTGAGGAAAGCCCAATCTGCCAAAGTAAATGCATTTCGATGTGCATATTATAAATCAATCTTTACTGACTGTGTGAAATCATAATTAGTGTGTGTATGTTATCTGTACAGTGGAGTATTTATATTTACTGAGTTATAATGTGTAAAGAATGTAATCTAAACTTTGCAGGATCATTTTAACTCCCAGAGTCCTGCAGGCGTTGGACTAGTTTCCTTGTTTTCTGTAGGCCATTCATTAGATATCTATCTACCTGTAGTCTATTGTCACCTATAATGTTGATAACAGTGCTGGATTGCATTGAATTAGTTTGTGTTTACAGTAACATTGAATGAAATGGGTTGATTTTGCATCTTTGAGGCAATCCCACAAAATCTTTCAAGAACTTAATTTTAATTGACCTATAGGTCATATTTTACTATGTTTACTGTGTAAAAATTGACTCTTGTTACTGTTAAATGGAAAAACACATATAAATGTATGTCAATTTTATGTTGGTCATTTTATACTAAAACAGAATTTTCCCTGAAATTATAGAAATTCTATTTATTATGCTACTTTTATAATAATTTTAATAACAAATAAAAACACTAATATTACAGTAGTGAAATTTACTTTCCAGAAAGTAGTAACTCAGATCTGGATGCATTATATTAAAATAATTGGTGTGAAATTTGTCAATGAAAACGATGTCCCAAATACGTTTTCTTTATGCAAAATATAATTTTAAAATGTTATCTGTTAGATTAGGGGCTTACACATATGATATTGACTTGTTGTTATGAAATTTGCTTCTTTGATTTCTTAATTTCTTAAATAAAGCCATTATTTGCTTTCTTTAGGTGTGTGAGACACACCTTTCTGCTTTCACCTGAAGGTGTAAATGAACTTCCTTGTAAGTCAAGAGAGTTCACATCATCATCTGTGATCAGAACAGACTTAATATGAACCAGGATGTTTAACCAAAATCTGCTTTATGGCAGCGTCTGAGACACAATTTCACAATCAACATCAGGGAATGTGAAACGCTGGCACGTCAACAATGTGTGTATAGGGTGTGTGCTTAACAAAGAGGTGTGTGTGTGCGTGTGCGAGTGGGGTTCTGTGTCTACCCATCAAACCCGTTTCATGTGCGATGACTCTTGCTAAACTGTATAGTGTAATAATCAGGTGTAAATTTTAATGATAATTTAGAACCTAAAATATTCTTCCTTATGTGACTGAAAAACAGGTCTCATTAATTAAAACGTATTTCTCCCATGATCTTCCAGGTTTTGCTCGGCTGATGATGAGGCTCTGAGGAAGTCTCTGGTGGTTTCCGGGGGCGATGGGTGCAAACACCAGTCAGGTGAGCGACCTGTCAGAGAGCCAGAGCATCCGCACTCTGATTGGTCCAGATGCCATTTCAGAGAATGAGCCCTTCTGGAACCAACTGATCTCATTCACCTTCACCAGCCCCACCTGCAGGTGAGACGCTCCTCTGGCCCCCATCACTGATGTCCCATACACTCTCATTCATTCAGATACAAACTTGTCATCTTTCAGTGGAAATTTGCTGTTTTGCCTCAGAAATAGCTTATTTGTGAAGATCTGATGAGTTGCTTAAATGTGAGGATTCACAAACGATGAGCATTAAATGCTGCTCCACACGAGCGAAAGAGCGCTGTGAGTTTGCATCTTGCATTTGAAAATGCAATGTGCCAAAAATCTTCCCAAATTTGTAATTTTGGCTTGAGAAAACAATGAGGTTTTTAAAAAAAACATGTCTAGGGTGTGCTGAAGCTCAGGTTCATCTTCTGCTCTCTCAGTGTGGAGGTTATATGAGGGACGGACACCAGAGGGAGACAGAGCAACTCACATCACAAACACTATTTTATAGAAATGTTCTTGTTGATTCAATGTGTTGTTCTGAATTATTCAGTGTTTGCTCAGATATGATTGAAGTTATGTGTTTCATGTCATTTCACATAATTCCCATGTTTTTGTTATTAAGAACTATTAGATGTGTAACGCTGGTTTAACATATTTAACAGCATAAAAACTAGGTCTGTGTGTTGAAATGGGGATTTCTGATGTCTTGACCTTCTCAGCTGTATCTAATAAAAATCATACAGACATATCGGACATAACCTGTTATTCAGTTCATTGCAGTGAGTAACTTATTTAGTGTGCATTCAACCTCAGTAGAGTTAGAATAATGACCTGATGTACTTAATGAAAGTTTATTTATTATTATTTATTGAGCATTGCTCTCCTTTATCATATCTCTGTTGCCACTGTGCAGTAAGTGAGGCCGTCTTTCACACTCGCATCTCTTGACCGTGTGAAATTTACTGTAAACACTGCTTTGATATTCCTCTCATCTGATTATTATCTCTCTGTCTGTGTTTGCAGTGCTGATGCTAAACTCCTGGAGGAGGCTGTCATCCCGCTGGCCAAGACTCTGAGTATGTGTGTTTGTATAATTTACTGCCGTTTCATTACAGCCGTCTGTACAAAGAGATGCATGCGGATTTCAAACCCACTGTCTTGTGAAATAAAGGTCTGTAATTTCAGACTCTGTGCGCATGAAGCCACATGATTCAAATGATTACCGATCCCAAGCCCACTCTGCTTTTATGATGTACTGTATGTAATTTATTGTTCGAGCCGTTTTTTAATCATTCTGTTGATCTGGTTAAGCAGCTCTTATCACGAACACCCTGAAGATGGGAAGCGATGTTTCGTGTGTTTGATCATCTGTCTGTGTCCCTTATAGTTCAGAACAACCCCAGGTCCGGGAACTTCGGGGCGTTGGTGAGAGTTTTTCTCAGCAGAACCAAAGAACTGAAGATTTCCACAGAATGCCAAGAGTAAGTGAGAAACGTTTTCAATAATGTGTGCATATAAGAGTTGTATGTGTTTTTAAAAGTTCATAAAAGCTGAATAATATGAAGTGAGACAGTATCCAAAATCTCTTGCATGAAAACTGCAGTACTCAACACTGATTCTCATTCACTAATAATTGCATGCAAGTTTCTAATGGACACTTTTCTCCATGAATGATGTGTTTCCACAGTTATTAACATTGTAAATCCTTGAAAATTTTTTTTAATGTACATTTATAACACTATACTTTGTTTTACCATTAAATTACTGCAAACTAGTTAAAGCTGCTGACATCTTTCTTCTGATCACCTTAATCAATCTCTTTTTTTTTCTCTTTTGGAAAGTCGTAGAATTCTATCATGGCTTTTTTCATTTGCTGTTGGGGCAAATGTGAACACAGAAGTGATATTTTGTAAAAGTTTACCCAATTACGACAACTTTTACTTCTGAGAACCTTGCAAATGTGAAAAAGGTTTCATAATATTATATTTCAAAATTTTGGCTTATTCCATTTTAATTTATTTGTACATTCCATGTTGATGCACTAAGCAGATAATGTGTTTTTTGTAACTTTTCCCTACACATTGTTCTGAATTTTATCCAGAAGTTAAGTTTTAATTTGATTCTGCATGAAATTGTTTTTGCACATTTTCACACATATGCACAAGATACCCATAATGTTGGCATATTTTAAAACTGCTGGTTGCCGACTATATTTCTAGCACAGCTGGTCAAAGGTGATTTCCAGCAAATGACATCAGTGTTTGTGTAGTATGATTTTGGATCTTGCATTAGTAAGCAATGTTATTTTAGTATCATTGAGATACTGTTAATGAGTAGTTGACGTATCAATGTGTCCTATGGTGTGACGAAAAAATACCTAAAATTGAAGAAAAACCTCTTTCATGCTATTTGTAACTCTAAGAATGAAGATACATTTTTCTCATGTTATTTTTTATTTTTTTGCTATGTCACACCATAGGACACAGTCCAATTTTTATTGCTCAACTACCCTAATATTTTGAATTCGTTTAATTAAATTTTTTTCTGTTTTCACTTTAATTGTAGGGAATTTTTGTTGTAATTTTGTGGTTTTTGTTGTTTTTATTAGTGGTTTTTTTATGTTTATATAGTTTTCGTACATAAGTTATTTTAGTGCATCTGGTTGAACTCAATACAAATAATAAATGCTGCTTTGGTAAATAGTTAAAATAAAATGTTTCTTTTTCTTCATATTTTATGTTATTCCAGTTAACACTTATTTATTTCAAGTAACATATTTTTTATGTTTTTGTTATAATTAATGATAATCACCCTGGTAGCAGTGCATATACAACTTGTCTCATCTTAATATATATTCACTATAAAAGTGAATCTAACCATTTTACACATAATGGGTTTTGTGTGTGAAAGCGGCTATTGAGATTTGTTTGTGGTTCTCAGATGGTCAGAAGGTCTGTGAGATTTTGAGAAACATATTTTTACAAGCATCTTTTCCCACACAGGCTTTCCATGACATTCACTAATCAGTCAGGACTATACTGTTAGGATGTTTTCTGATATGATTTTCCCATGGGAATAGCAGCGGTGCAGCTCATGGCGTCATACACACACCGCCAGAGCTGATGTTTGTGCTCAAAGTGTTGCCGTAGCATAAATCCAGAGCAGGGAGTGACCCACCGCTCCTACAGCGCATGCATGTGAACCGTCAGCCTCAGAGAATATTTATGATCTGCTCTCATCTCAGCTGTGCAGACATCACACTTCTGATCCAGACTCAGCTGATGCACTCCAAAAAATATTAAGGCCTAAAATAAAGATTTATCTATTTGAATTGCATACTAAATTTCCAATTATTTGGATTGCACAGCATAAACTAATAAACCTAATGCAATGAAATTGGTAAGATTTCTGTCATAATACCAATAAACTGAATGTGTTTTAAATACACAGTAACTACATTACATTACATTTAGTCATTTGGCAGACGCTTTTATCCAAAGCGACTTACAATTGGGGAATACAAAAAGCGATTAATCTTGAAGAGGCAATCAGACAGAGGAAGTGCTCGTAACACCAAGTCTCAGTCATTGTTCAAATAAGTACAAGCTAGTAAGGGAAGGAGAGAAAGATAGAGGGAAAGTTTTTTTTTTTTTTTGAGTTTATGATGAAGTTAAGTACTGCCGAAAGAGATAACTAGATTTATATATTCGTCATCAATAAATTCAAATTGTTTCAATCTCACATTTTAAATAATTCAATATTGCTCATTCTACAGCGAGCCAGTAGTATTGGTCATACAAGATATACCCGTGTATATTTATTGAAAAAGGAACAATTGCCTGTGTGTGATATTTGTAGGTCTTCCTTAACTGTAGAATATATAAATTTGAGTGTCCTACTTTAAATGGTACTAGGAAATGATTTTACTCAGAGCATTAATAGACATTAAAAACAAATTTCTCCTGGGAAAATATTAGAATTTTTTAAATTAAATATAAATTTGACAAATATTTATGTAAAAATGGTTTAATTATTTTATTCAATTCACTGAAGTATTGTCATTAAGACTGTTTTAAATCTTATTATATTAGAGTTTTGAATAAATTAACAAATTTATGCTTTTCTAAGCAATTTTAATGTAGTTTGAAAATATGATTATGTAAATAAAATGCAAATAATAAACAATAATAAACCATGCAGGGATTTTTTTGTGTGTGCAAATATCTTACCTGTTGCATTTATATATGACTGACAAATGAGCGTTAAGTTTATAGTTTGTTAAAATGTGTCACCCAATTGGATGGAAATTTTCTAATTTGAATCCATAAGCTCTAAATTTCTCATTTTTGAGTGCTCATAGCTGCAGATGTGAGCTGTTTCTCTGTTAATCAAAGTGTGACTGTTACAGTGGCCTGACAGTCTGTATGTGTGTTGGTTTAGTAAAGAATGATCCAAAACCACTGACAGCGTGAAGCCGTATGTGTGTTTGAAACATGAACTGCAGGGTGAAGTCCTGGTGTGTGTGCCACAGATGTTCAGCCACAGTTCACAGACTGCTGTAGGTCAGTAATTATCTATGACGCTCTCTCTTTCTCTCTCTAGTCAATTGTTCATCTGGCAGGCCCATAATGCTTTGTTCCTGGTGCGCTGTTTGCTGAAGGTCTTCATCAGGGAGATGAATGAAGAAGAGCTGCACTTACAGTTCTCCTACCTGGAGAGGGCGCCGGGAACCTATGGTATCACACATACACACAAACAAACTTCACAATATTAATTAATTTGTCCTCACAAGTCAGTTTTTGGCACGTTTCGTTATATTTGGACCTCCCAAATATAGTTGAACTGGTACACAGACAAACACATTGAGAATCTATAGCCTATAGATGATTTACAGAATTTATTAATCTTTGTTAATGTTACTTAATAAAAATAATATTCTTCATTGTTTGCTCATGTTAGATAATACACTTATATTTGCAGATGTTCCAAGATTAAAGTTTAGTCAGATTAACTAACTTCCTGAGACAGTGTATAATTTAGTAAAGCTAGTTATAATTACTCCAGACTAGTGCTAACTCTGACTTTGTCATTTTAATATGTGAAATAAAATATTGTTAGTCCATTATGAAGTTGTTTTCCTCATTAGGATCGCAGGGTCCCCACATTGTCAGCTTTTCTGGTTGTATTAATTTGTGGGAATATCTGATGCCCATTAAGAAACCTCACACACATCAATGCCATTTTAATCGTATTTATATTATAGTTTTTATTAATATTTTGAATATACTTTAACTTGTATATTTTCAGTTATTTATTTTTTTCCTAATATTTATATTTAATTATTTCAGTATTATTATAATGAATTAAAATATCTTTTAATAGTTTTAATTATAAGTTTAGTTAACGATCATAACCCTGACACACATTTCCAATGTTTAACTTGACAAAAGAAGATCAAGTTAGTGTTTTGAAGGTCTGTTTCAGCATCAGAGTAAGACATGCAGGTCTGGGTTTATGCCCTGATGTTGTTCCTCCTCCAGTGTGCTTATCAATAATAATGGCCAAAAGGCAAAAATAAAAGAGCCTTTTCAGCGCTAGAGCTTTTGTGTGTGGTAAACAATCCTCAATGCTGCCCCATCTGAGCATAAATGTAATCTCTGACCAATCAAAATGAGCATTATATTTAAAGTAACTTCTCATAGACTATATTTACATTACTGGCGTGTGTTTACAGACTCCATCTGTGAGGATCTTCTGGAGGAGCTGGTCTGTAATTTGGTGCATCTCATCGTCGAAGTGCCGCTTCTGTGAGTACCAGAGAAGAACTGTGTTAGTGTGTTTGTCTTGTCCTGGATTTCTCTGTCTTGCAAATACTAAGTGATAAAGTATGTCTCAGTGTGAGAGGGAGGTGTGCGTGTGTTATTGTTGTGATATGTGACGGGTCTCTCACGTACAGCATGTGAAGGTCAACTCTAACTCTGACAATGAGGTGTCGCTGTCACTGTCACACAAAAATGTATTTTCAAACATTTGTCCATGAAGTTCCAAGAAGTTAAATGTAGGACTGTTAATAACTTTGAGAATAACAAATTGGCATCATTTCACCTGATGTGTTTTTAAACTTGAGCTACGTTTCATGGAAGTCAAAAATGAAAATGTACTCATCCAAGATGTAGATGTGTTTGTTGTTCATCAGATTTGGAGAAATGTATCATTGCATCACTTGCTCAACGGTGGATCCTCTGGAGTGAATGGGTGCCGTCAGAATGAGAGTGCAAACAGCTGATAAACACATCACAATAATCCACACCACTCCAGTCCATCAATTAATGTCTTGTGAAGCAAAAAGCAAGAAACAAATCCATCATTTTTAACTACAGACTGTTGCTTCTGGCTAAAATACCCATTTCTCCAGTGATAAAGTCTTGTCTGAATCAGGAGAGAAATCTGCACAGATCAAACACCATTTACAAGCCAAAACAGCTCTAAATGTGTGGGTGGATTTTTATGTAAGAGACAACAGGAGATAGACTTTTTCACTGGAGGAAGTGTTATTATGGATTTATATTTTGGCCAGAAGTGATGGTTTAAAGTTAAAATGCCTTAGTAATGGATTTATTTCTTAGAAACACACACCTTTTGACTTCACAGGATGTTAATTGATGGACTGGAGTGGATTACTTGTGGATTATTGTGATGTTTGGACTCTCATTCTGACGGCACCCATTCACTGCAGAGGATCTATTGCTGAGTAAGTGATGGAATGCTGCATTTCTCCAAATCTGATGAACAACAAACACATCTACATCTTGTTTGGCCTGAATGTGAGTAAACTTTCAGCAACTTTTCATTTTTGGATGCAATATTCCTTTAAAATAATGTTTTACTCGTGGCGCAAAACATAAACATGCAATTTTTCCACACTCCCTTTCCGTTTTTTGAAAGTTGCAGCTGTTTTTCCACTCTCCCTGAGCGCCCATGTGTCTCGTCAGACCTCTGTGTGACCCACTGTCATTTACACACCTGAGTGGAGGACACCTTCATGCATGAAGCCATGATTTATTGAGTGACGCCCCTTCACACACACTTAAACACAGCAGCACAGGAGTTCTGCATTATTCAGCTCTCCTTCCGCGTAGTTCTAGTGTTTTTATGTATTTAAAGGCCAGATTGATTTATCTGCTCTCATGAATGTCAATCTGTTTGTCATGTTCTAGTGTCCTTGTGTTCCACCCAGTCTATAACGAAAAGCGTATTAAAGACAGCTGAGTGGAGCGATGCTGAAAAAAATGTTGATGGGCATATGTGAATGCATCTCATCAATTAAATTGCCCCTGTTTACCTAATACACATTTGTGATCTCATAAAGCATGATTCATAAGCACACATTATTCCATAAAGGTTCAAATCTGGCTTGTTTTTACACTGCCTAGATCAATAAAAAGGAATTATGAATGGTAATGTGATTGTTTTGGTCATGTTTTGCAATTTCTTATTTCATAATAATATTAATTTAATTAAAATTTATTTATTTTAATATTATATTTACATTTATATTAAATGTATTTATTTTATAAAATTTAGTTTTCTGCATTGTATAATGCATTGTTAATTCATTCATATTTATTGATTTATTAATATGTATAAACAATTTTTCTGTACATTTTGTGGCGAAATGTGGCCTAGGTATGTCTGAGATTTGTGTGAGATTTACACAAATATAATTATTGAATATTTGTGTCTGTTAAAATATTGTTGTTTCCAAAGTTTTATAAAAGCAATATAAAAGTTACCTTCAAAAATGGCAGATTCTATATAAAAGAGATCATCATCAGTGTTAGTCAACATTTGCATCTTGACAAATGAAGAGACTGAGTTTGCAAATCAGAAAGCCTTGAGAACTAATGGAGAAAGTGAGGAACGTCACGTAAACATGATCGCAAGCTTTAAGCGGGTGTTTGAAATAAATCGTGTTATTTTTGCTGGCTCACATGTGTAAGTGGATTGCGTCGCAGTTGTATTGTAACGGTTCAGTCTGCTGTTGTTGTCCCGTGTCTGTTTTTGTTGCCGTTTGTCTCGTTTCCTTGCTACGTGCCGACTGAGAGAAGTCAGGCGCGGGTCACATTCAGAGCCCCGGCTCGCTGGTTCCTACGTGTTTTTGAGTGATTCTGTAGCTGGAGACAGGATTCTTATCAAGCTGTTGTGAAAGATATTGTGAAATGTAGCTCAAATTACCACACAGATCAAAACAAGTAATAAACTAGCTGCAGAGAGTTACAGTACAGTAGAGCGTTTATACTGTGCACGTCGATGTTTCTGATGAACCAGAAACCATTTACGTGTCGTTCCAAGCCTGTATGACACTCTTTCTACTGTAAAACACAAAAGATAATGTTTAGCTGCATACAATGAAAGGATATAAATGCACTATAAAGGAAGTCCATGTGACCTCAAACGAAGGGACCGGCTGAAATTTAAGGCTCACAGTTTGGCATTTCATCGCTTTCCATTTCACATTCACTTTTGAGAAAACACTTATCATAGCTGTAACAGTTTTGTATTGATTACAATTCTGTTATGGTGACTAATCATGTTTTTTTTTTCTTTTCAATCAATTTTGGTAAAGATTGTTTATGAGAGATGTTTTTCTGTGCTCTTGAAAACCTTTCTTTTTTTCGGAGATGCATGTCTGTCATTTGACAATATTCAAAGCTTTACAAAATATGTGAGAGCCAAGGCTGTTATAATAATTTTGCAAATGTTATGTGAAAGTTCTGTTGAAATAATTAGCATTTTTAATTAAAAAGGCCAACTTGAAATCTGCGCATACAGATTTCTGCAGAGCTGGAAGACCTATTATTCACATCCCTAATCCCTAGTGTGTTTATTAAATGTTTTGTTGTAAAGTCATCTCAGTTTAGCACATTTGACCTTGTTTAAGTCTATTACTCAGAATTCTGCAGATTTTCTCTCGAAGAGTCCATATTTTCAACATGAAAACGCCCATCTTGGCCGAGTCAAGTCCAACTCAAAATCATCTGAAAGCCCTTACTGTGTTGTGCACTTTTATTTCCAATTGCACATTTAATTTGTTTTGTAATAAGTTGAACTTAATAATCAAAACAATTCAAAGCATTACAATAATATTGCAGTCGTGTGTGTGTGTGTGTGTGTGTGTGTGTCTAAAAAGTGAAAGGGAATCATGCCAAGTGTCATCACAGAACTGGGAAGTGGAAGTGAAGTGAGAAATTTGAAGGAAGGAAATGAAGGACAATAGAAAGAAAGAGAGAGATTGTTCTATTGATGTTGTGTGCGTGTGTGTGTGTGTGTGTGTGTGTATGTGTGTGTGTGTTTAGAGAATGAGAGGGGCAATGAGTTCACTTTAGGAGTTCGCTATATTGTGAATGTGATAAATGATAATATGATCTGTTAGTCTAGGTCATATTTCACCATTTTTCGTTTCACTTAGAAAATGATGCCACAATGTATTACATTTTAATGGTCATGAAATGTTTCATTTTAATGCTTATAAAATGCATTTTAATTTTTATTATGTTTTGTTTTTCATTTTGTTGTTGTTTTTGGGCTTTATTTTTTAAATAGTTCTTTGTTTTATTTTAGTTTTTTGTGTCTTGGCTTTTTTGGGGTTTTGTTTTCTTTTTATTAGCTTTTTTGTTTTTTCTGTTTATATATATATTTATTTTTTATTATTATTTTTTTTATTATTGAATTGTGAATCGTTTCAGTAATATTCATATGAATATATTTACTGATCATCTTTGACTTTTACAGTCTTATAAATGGCAAAAACCCTCTTGATGGTAAAATCACAGTATAGCACAGCATTGGCTCATTAAACATAAATGTCTGTATTAATGTTGGTCATGTGTCTGTTTCCATAGTGACATCACCTACAACATCCTGTTTGAAGCTGTGACCACCCTTCTGGTGCTGCTGTCCTATCAGCTCTTCCACAAGGAGGTTCTGAGGGAGGGGCTTATTTACGGCTACCTGACCAGAGGACGATGGTGAGAAAATAAATAAATACATGTTGGATTTAAACATCCCTATGGCTTTAACCTCTACATGTACATGATCATATAAAAAGAGTAGTAATTAAACTAATGGCAAGGCACAGAAACTCGACACACCTGAATAGATGAATCTAATTGTTTCAGAGTTCCAGCGATGCATCATAAACTTGTGAACCAGAGCAATACAAGTGAAAAGTTGTTGCCTACCGCAGTGTTTTATTCTTATGAAGTTTGTCCCAGTGTGATATTGTGGCCCCCTGACCGGCATTAACAGAAGGACGACTGTCAAGCGCTGCCATTTCATATGCAAATGAGGGTGTTCATTAATTCACCAGATGCTCTCGTCTGGAGCTTTGCTTGAGTTCACCCGGAGGGCTCGTTTGCATCGCACCAGTGATACTGAGGTTTTAAAGTTCCCTCGTTAGCTCTTCAGCACTGCAGCTGAGCTTGCACGTCTGAGGTCGTTAACGAACACTCGTCAAACCTCACCGGTGTCTCTAGGACTGAGACGGACTCTACGCAAGTACATAAAAGCAGAGACGTCTAGGGACACAAGCGCCTTTGTGCAAATGAACATTGATAATGCATCATTCCATCAATTTCTAGAAACCAAAAACGCAAACATTTCCATGTTCCTTTTAATTTTCATGTTTTGTCTTGACATTCTTTATTTTTGGGGTCCTAGAGACGCTAACGCTAAATGTGTATCAAAACTAATAATATTTTCTCTATTATTTTCTTTTCAAGTAGTTTTCATATGCTCCTGTAATCTAATCAATACCAAGTCGTGTAACCCCAGTCGGCTCTTTTAAATGTCAAAAGTGAAAATAACATTTTCTTAGCAGTATGCTATGTACACTAAGCTCCAATAGCGATCTATTCTATTTACACTATGTAAGAATAGCAGGATTTAGTAGCTATTTATACTACTTATTGCAAATAGTGGCAAATATCTGCACCTCAGTGTTGTAGTACATAATGAAACCGTATGCAATAAAAACATATTGAGTGTAAATTATAATTTTTATTAAATGGATGCTACCCTATTGGGACAATAAAGCCCTCCCTACACCTTTCCTAACCCTACCCGATGCTTTATTTCCTTCATTTATATCGAAAATAAATGCCTTTTTGATGTGATTAGAATTAGTGTAAATAGACACTACATTTCTTATTTACTTACTTCTGAACAAACTTCATCATTTGACCATCATTTGATGAATTATTGCTGTCATGATCGCTAGAAAATGTACAAAAATTGCTTTTAAACGCAGATTCTGTTTACTGCTTGTTTCTGGCTTTGGCAATAAGCATGCATATAATAAACCAAATTTATGTAGAAAAGGTGTGTTTGCACTAAAAAGAATGACTTAATTAGCATTAACTTTATAGTATATAGCAAAAGTAGCTGCCAAAAATATATTTTAGTCTTATTTATACGCTGTTACAATATAGTCGAATTTATTAATATTTTGAACTTGAATTATATCTTCAGTTTTTATTACATTAGTTTTATCAATTTTATTACGTACTTTTGTAATTTTTATTAGTTATTTTATATTATTTTCATTTATTTTAAATATTTTTCACTTTTTTAATTAATTAATTTGATTAATTTTTATTAATTAATGTATTATTAAATAAAAAAAATATTATTAAATTGATTAATTTTAGTAGTTCAGTTAAACTGCTAAGGCAACATATCTAATTTTCTAAATCTATTTTTTTTTTAAAGTTGGGGTTGTTAATTGTTTTAGGTTAGGGTTCATTTAATTTTTATAATCTATTTTATTTCAGTATTTTTCAAATAATGAACATATAACAAAAAAAAATAAAAATAAAAAATATATATATATATATATATATATATATATATATATATATATATATATATATATTTTTTTTTTTTTTTTTTTTTTTTTTTTTTAGTTAACAGTAACAACCGTTGATTGAATATAGTAGGATTGCTCATTCTCTCTCTCTTTGTCTGTAGTCTGTCTCTGACGAGTCGTCTGGTGAAGACGCTGCTGTATAACTTCATCAGACAGGAGAAATGTCCTCCCGCCACACACGTGTTGCAGACGCAGTCAGACGGAGGAGGCCTGCTGTACGGACTCGCATCAGGAGTCGCCAGTGAGTTTAATGCACCACATCTGATACATCTTGAGCTTTTTACCAGATTTGAACAAATCATCCAGATCTGAATCAACTGATTCATTGAAGGATTCATTTTTGGGTAAACTATTCCTTCAGTGGTGGGTATATAAACACTGAACTTCACACACTGGCTCTGGATGATCTGGTGTTTGTTGGTTATGGCTCAGCAAGCCTCATTTGCTTAAATGATGCCAGTGTTGTTAGATGAATGTCTGGGTCAGTAGAGGTTGAGCGGGGTCTGATTACTCTTTCAGATAATAATATTTGTTTTGGTTGTAACTAAACCCTTCAGTCCAGTTTCTCTTGAATTTGCATGTGAAAAATCCCCACATACACCTGATTCAAATGCCCATTTTCTTCAGCTTTGCCTTTTATCACTGATAATGTTTTTCTGTTTTTTTAAACGCACTTTTGTTTGACAGGCCTGTCCGAAACGAAACCCAAAGCATATGAGTGTTTGCTTTGTGTGTTATTGACAGTTGTGTCTGTCTGTCTAGTGTCTGGCTCGCTCGGATGTGTCAGCAGAAGTACACACACAAACACACACACACACACGTTTCATTGTATGTACTTAAATCTTGGCTTGATCAGTTACTTAATATTGAGTTACACACTCTTCATTGTGTGGACTGAATTCAGACCAGTGTCCATCACATGCACATCCAGACGCACATTCAGGTCTGTCTCACTGGGACATACTAACCTATAAACACACACTCGATTGTGAGGTAATTCATTAGTTTTTTTTGGGGGGTCTCATTCAAGAAACATATTTTTGTTTTTCACGTAAATTGTCAAATAAGAATGGTATTACAAACAATTTGTTCTTGTGTTTCAAGAATAAGCATATATTAAATTACTGATGTACAAAAATATTTTTTAACATCATAAATGCAAAAAATTAAATGAAACCAAAAGCATAAAAGCTAAATGATCTGTTTAATAATAAAATAAAAAGTTCTTAATGAAGTGATTGAGCTATCCAGAGTAAATATTTTGTTTTGAATGTAGTTTTTGTTTCATTTTTAGTTAGTCATTCCAGTTTAGTTATATTTTGTTTTCATTCTGTGTTTTTTTTCTAGTTTCACTTATAGTTTTGAATTTTTGAAATGTTATTAAAATAGGTAAGAGCCTCCCATTGGATAACTACTGCATGGATGATTGCGTTTCAGCTGGCAACAAGTTATTTAACCCTAACTGATGCAGTGAGTGTCTTCTCATTTCTTAAATAACCATGTCGGAAGACACATCCTGTGGGTATGGAAAAGAAAACATCTAAGGAGATTGCTACTAAAATTGGGTTAAGAACTGTCCAACGCATTATTAAAAACTGGAAGGATAGTGGGGAACCATCATCTTTGAGGAAGAAATGTGGTCGGATCGGGATTACTTAATTATTTGGTGAAATCAAATCGTAAAAAAAACAACAGTAGAATTCACGGCTATATTTAATAGTGGAAATAAGAGCATTTCCACACGCACAATGCGAAGGGAACTCAAGAGATTGGGACTAAACAGCTGTGTAGCCTTAAGAAAACCACTTATTGAGGCAAAAAAAAAGAAAAAAGCATAAATATTGGACTTTGGAGTAGGGCTGAACAATTTTGGAAAATAATCTAATTGCAAATTTTTTTGCATATTTATTCACTTTTTTACCAATATTGCGATTTAATATGCGATTTTTATTTTATTTTTATTTATTTTTTATTTTTTTATTTTTTTAAGCTTTTTATATTCTGTATTATTCAACAAAGACAAGTAAAGATCATTGCAGTGTTGGGCACGTTACTTTAAAAAAGTAATTAGTTATATTCTCACAAACAGTAACTGAGTTACATCATTATAAAAGAAACTAATTTACCAGGGAAAGTAATTATTGTTACTTTTTTTTTTTAAATGTTCATATGTCAAATAACTTGGATGCCCCCAATATTAAATGTTAAATGAATGAAATGGTCACTAAATAGAATAAATTATTATTATAAAACATTGTACTCTAATCTACACTATTTTAATGTTTCTGTGGGACAATGTGAGAGACACCGATCAAATTCAATCGATTATTGTAAATATTATCAACCCTCTATAGACACCTTGGCAATAGAAACTCCATTGGCTTGTAATTTTTGATTTTTTTTTAGTTTACTCACCAGACTAATATTGATTATCTGATATACTTATATATATGCTTATGTTTGGAAAATGGCACAGTTTTTCTTTAAATATGTCACTTAGCATCAGTCAGTAAGAACAATATAAAATTGTGCATTTGCGCATAAAGATTGTGGTTTGTGCATTAGTCCCGCCCACTATCAGAAAACCCGGCAGTTCTTAAAAGCTGAAGAATTCCAAAGGAATTATTTTGACAG
The DNA here is from genome assembly GCF_936440315.1 of Barbus barbus. Lineage (NCBI taxonomy): Eukaryota > Metazoa > Chordata > Actinopteri > Cypriniformes > Cyprinidae > Barbus > Barbus barbus. The sequence goes on from NC_136721.1 coordinate 23,606,196, forward strand.
GAAAATACAACAAAGGATATACTTTACATGTAGCGCGTCGATTCTGCATGTTATGTAAGACCGCAAACTGCGGACTTGGCAACATAGCGTGCCAACTTGATGCTTCCTCTGAAGATGTGTTCGACTTGAAGCAGCGCAGCTAGATCAATCGCTGTGTGTCATCAAATACTGCAAGAGCTATAAGAGAGCGGACGTCTCCTTGTGCTTTCTCTCGCCGTACTTTGATGTCATACACCGATCGATCTTCAAGTGGAACACACCTCTTTACTCTCGCGTGTCACGTGACAGAGTGTAATTGCAGCCTCTGCGGTTGAAAATCGCTTTTTTCATATCGCGATATTATCGCAAATGCAATTAATCGCTCAGCCCTACTTTGGAGCAATGTAAGAAGGTCATGTGGTCTGATGAGTCCAGATTTACCCTGTTCCAGAGTGATGGGCGCATCAGGGTAAGAAGAGAGGCGGATGAAGTGATGCATACATCATGTATAGTGACTACGCTCCCATCATCAATACAGGATCTTGGCGAAAAATTTATGCAACTCTGGACGGGACTAAATGTTGTGACATTGCAGAAGCTTATCGAAACGATGCCACGGCGAATGCGTGCCTAAAGGCTGCCCAACAAAATATTAGAGTGTGTGACTTTTTTTTGGACGGGCAGTGTATATATAAGTATTGGATATTGTATTGTTTTGTATTTGTTTGTTTCAGCGCTGCTTTTCAAATGTCTATGAAATATTAAAATAGAATAGAACTAACATTTATGTTAATATTAATTATAATAACATGTTATTAAACTTAAATGCAATAAAAACTAAACTGAAACTAGAAAAACAAGAAAACCAGAGCATGAAATAAAAAGTAAACAAACTATTCCAACAACTGCTGAAATAAAATGAAAACTAAACTAAGTACATTTTTCAGATCTCATTTGAAAGCACTCATATCTGTCTTTTTGATTCTCTTTCACGGTGACCGACACAGTTAGTCAGAAGTGTGATTAGAGCCTAGAACTGCATGTATCATCGACTGACACCCAACTGGCCAAAAGATACTAAATGAGCTTGTTTACAGCTGTGAGTCAGTGCCAAGATGACATCCCAATGTGTGTGTGGAATCCAGACAGTGTGTCTTCATTGTCTGACGGGTAAATCAGGCCGGCTAAATGGAGACACAAGCCCTGTGTGTCAGTCCCGTCAGCCACAGGAGGAATTCTGGGTCTGATCCTGTTTCCGCTGCTGTGGGATGGAAAGATTCAGGCAGAATTAGACGGCCACAATTCGTCACTCTGGAATTACACGTGCCGGAAAGCCTTCTGGATCACATTAATGTTAGCTCGACTTAAACGTGTACGATACTTTCAATGATGTTTCATTCGTTCGCGTTGGTCATTTTGCTACATTTGAGATACTCTAGAAACAGGAATGTGATGGATAACCTAAAAACAATAAATCAGAATTTATTATTGTGGGTAGCGTTGCGGGTCAAGCAGTTTTTGGCTTTCAGTCCATGTCTATTAGCTCAAACTTCCTGTTTCAATAGGAAATCCGTCAACACAGGAAATAAAGTTGTGCTCGTTAGATAATTTAATCAGTGCAAATGTGTTTTTAATGGATAAAGCGATGCATATTCATACATATTAGCTAGTTTGAGAGCTACGTCACACCAAACCACCCAAAAAAGAGAGAAATGATAGTATTTGGTCTGGTCAATTTTACAAGGCATTATAGTAATAAAAAAAAAAAAAAATTCTCAGATTCTCTTATTATAATGAATTTTTATTTAATTTATTTTTTATTTAATATTTTCATTTGTAAAAGGCAACAAATCCTGCTGTGATGTATAATTGTTTTTTATTTGAAAAAAAAATCTGTTTGATATTTATTTTTATGACAGTTCACTACCGTTCTCATTACATATGGTTTCTGCTAATTTTTACCAGACATCTTGGTCATTTTTCAATTTTTCTCAATTTTCATATTCTCTTATCATAATACATTTAAATTTTTTTCTTTAATATTTTTCATTTTTAAAAGGCAATGATGTATACATTTTTTATTATTATTTTTTTAATTACACTGAGTATCAGTGGAGAAAATCACTATTAATTTCACATTATTAAAAATGTCACAATGCAACACATCTTATGTCCTACAAAGGAGATTCACTTTCAAAATATAATTAATAATATTTAATATTTTTTATTAAAATTAAATCTGAATGACAATATACATAGTTTAAATTGAGATTCCTAATTTATTCCAGATTTAAAAGACTTACTGTACATTATAGTACTGTAGTGTGATACCATGATATATCTGAAGTATTCTGATGATGTTTTATGTGTTAGATCTGCGTGAATAACAGCTCCTTTAACCATTCGTGCATTACACTTCAGCATTACATTCTTTTAATAGTTATTGGACCTTTGTCTGGCATTAACAGAATCCTGCTATTGTGTGTTTGTGCTGTGTAAGTCTCAAGGCCGTCACTGTGTCTGCGTTCAGGATTAGTGTTGTCTCGGCTCAGACTACAGCAAAAGAGAGAGAGAGAGAGAGAGAGAGAAATGGTGAATGATAGAAGTAGAGAATGATAGAGAAAAAGAAAATGCTTTTTGACCTAATATTACTGATAACTTTACCGTTTAACATTTTCAGGGACATTGACTTGGACTAGTAAGAAACCACCTTAGAAACCATTGAGAACATCTTTGTAGCCACATAGCAGCTCCATAGAAACCACTTAGCAACTTCCTAGAAACCACTCAGAACATGTTAGCAACCCCCTAGAAACTACTCAGAACACCTTAGCAACCATCTAACATCTCCATAGAAACCACTCAAAACACCTTGTCATCCAGATAGCAACTCTCTCAAAACAACTCCATAACCTCTTAGCCATCCCCTACAAACTACACCCTAATAACTGCAACACAACCCCCCAGAGACCATTTGGAACACCTTAGCAATGCCCTAGTAACCACTCAGAATACTTTAGCAACCACTTATCAATCCCTATAAACTACTGAGATTACCTTAGCAATCGCATAGCAACTCCCTCGAAACAACTCCATAACACCTTAGCAACCCCCTAGAAACTACACCTTATTAATTGCATCTCATCCCCTAGAAACCACTCAGAAAACCCTTAGAAACATCATAGCAACTAGAAACAACTCAGAACACCGTAGCAACCCCATAGAAACTATACCTTAATAACGGCATCTATACCCCTAGAAACTACTCAGAACACCTTAGCAACTGCAGAGCAACCCCATAGTGATGCTGGCTTCATCACAGCATGATGGTGGCAATTTGTGCCCGATCAAACACCACACTGTCTGCTGCTGAAATCACGGTGACAGGAAGTAGTGGTGGGCTTATAGCAGCAGAAAGGAAGTGCTTTAGTAGTCCAGTCAGACATGCGACACACACACACACACACACACACACACACAGGAGCCCAGTGTTAGGAAGTAGCAGAAGACTTTGCAGGAATCCTGACAATGTTGATGTATACATTGCCATATATACTCTCTCTAAAGAGACTGTGACAGTATGCATGTGTTCATCTGACACACACACACACACACACGTGCGCGCGTACGCGTGATGTCCTGTGTTTCGTCTGACAGGTGGCTTTGCATGAATAAACTCTTTTCCTCTTCACTCATTTACAAACTGGCCTTCATGTCAACAACTGCTTCTTAGGAAAATATCAATATTTAGTCAAATTTTTGAGATTGTCAGATGCTCAATACAACATGGCAAGCCCAGCGAATTGACCAAAAATTTGGCAAAATATTGCTTCAGTAGTATAAACCATCACTCAGTAACCCCATACGTGTTGTTATTGCTGAAGAATTTGCTCTTTGGGAGTTTTTCATTTTTAATTTTGAAACAAACACAAGATGTGAAATTACAGTAGCTTGTGTGTCTCTCTAAGACAAGACTCTTCCATGATTTCTGCTGTCTGAATCAGACTCTTTCTGGATCTGATGTTTCCCTCAGACTTTATAATGTGTAATGTATCAGACGCTGCTGAGTTTGAATGGACATGCTCAGAGAGAGATCCACAGGGACTTTTACAGGAGGACATAGACGTGTGTGTGTGTGTGTGTGGAAGTTAGCAGCAGCATTTGTCACCCTCAGCCGCCTGTTTATGTACTGACAGCATTAGTGGCATGGAAAACCCCTCTGTGTGTGTGTGTGTGTGTGTTCTCAGCTCTGCTGGATGGCAGCCATGATGTCTTCATTTATCTGCAGCTCTGTTAACACAGCCCACAATAACAACCCCAGGGCACACACGCGGACACACACTGAGACCCCCAGAGCATCTGCAGTGCAGAAACATAGGAGAGTTAAGACACATCTCACACACACTGGGTGCAGATTGTGTTTTTAGCAGACATATTGTAGCTTTCAAATAAAAATATCCAGTCCATCCAGGCCATTCAAACTACTGTATATAGTTTATATTTTACATATGAATTGTGTACATCATTTACTGTACATAATTTATATTTTATATTTAATACATATTTATACTCAATAGTTTAAAAAAATTAAATTTTTAATATTGATAGTTAATAACTTAATGTTTTTAAAATAATAACTAATTAATTCATATTTATTATTTTTCTTTCTAAATCTTACAATGGCTAATGCATCAGTTTTTTTCCCTGTCATTTAGTATTTTTAATTTTTGAGTATATATTATGCAGTACGCATTGTAATGCAATTCTCAAATCTGTGAATATCATGAATTTTGCAGCATATTATCGAAGCCCGCTATAAGACAAAATGCTTTAATAAATCATAATGGACATAAAAAGTTGAAATTGTGAGATAAAAAGTCATGAGCTTGTAAGCAGTGACATTTTGTGTCATAATTATGACTTGTCAAAGTCAGAAAATCTTGTAATATTATATCTGTGCTGTGAGAAAAGGACCACACACAGAACAAACAGTGAACTAAGAGTCTTATGAGAGAGATTGTGTGCTAATCAAAGGGATGTTTTCTTCATCCATCATTTTTCCCATCATAAAAGTGTGTTGGTGTGTCTGCGAGCGATTACAGGCTTCTGATTGGCTCTGATGAGTAGATTACAGTCTGCTCTGGCATCTGTGCTCGCTCTGAGGCGTCTGTCGTGACCTCATCACAGTTCCAGTTCATTCGGAACACGATGATGTCATGAGGAACCTAACTGATAGACGCAGCCAATCGTATCAGTCCAGTGACCTTTTAATGTTATCAATGTCTTAATGATATCAGTCTTCTCCGAGCCCGAGCGAGCCGTGCGTCTGGGAGTTTTCCTTACTCTTTTTCTGCCAGTGTTGTTATTTTTATTTGCGGTGGATGTTTGTTAACATCCTGGCTCTGCTTCAGTCTGCTGGTGGGGCCGCGATGTCCAGCCACAAGTCATTAGACGTGGAGACAGGCATCTCATTTCCATCTCAACTCTCTCGCTCTTTCCGACCCACCCGACCCGATGCGATGCCTGAATGATTAGTAACTCAAAATCTGTTTACAATCAATTACTATTCATCAGCGACCTGCTGTTTGAACATTATTCGACGGAAAACTTTCAACCCATCTTTTTTAGCAACGTTAAAGTCAACATGACGTCCAAATTATTTTCTATCGCATGATGCTGTTCTTATTGTGGATGATAAAATGTAATGACTTGCTTTGCTTGTGCAACAATTAACTTTACTGGTTGATATCATCAAGTCATTATGATGACAAAATGCTATAATAAATCATAACTATGATGTCAAAAGTTTAAATGACGAGAGAGTCATTTGTTGTAATTCTGAATTATACATACTATGTATCTATATCTGTATATATATGCGCATGTATAATATAAACAAATATAAATAAAAAATAAATAATAGGGGAAACAAAGTCACTATACAAGAAGGATAATATTAAAAATGTAAATAATAAATAAATTAATCCAAAAATAACATCACAGAAGAGCACGTGAAAAGGCTTCCCAGGGTTTTTTCTGGCTCAAAAAGAGGCGTTTAATCATTTTCCTTCATTATGGCCCCAGTTTTTGTTTTTAATCTTCGAGCATCAAAACGTGTGCTTGTAAGTATTGCTGTAAGACATACTTATGTTCAAACGCTCATTTACATATGCAAACAGAACAAACGGAGTGACTGTGATGTTGTAAAGAGCGCTAGACTCTCTAGATAACGTCTGGAGCTCTTGAGGCAGAAGAAACTGGCCTTTTTTGAGCCATTAGCATGTCCGATTGTCATGAATGATCTTCTGCCTCAGTTATTCTGCTTCTGGCCTGAAGCGACATCCTTCAAGTGTGTCACCATTGCAAAAGCCTTTTTAAAGGTGCTGTATACTGTACTTCTTTTAGCTCTTTTCCATCCGCTTAAAGGCTTCTGCACTAAAACAGTTATAATAAGAGTTTTTTTGCTAACTGACATTAAGCTGAAATAAAATGTAAATATTAGCTAAACTTAAAAATTACAAATGTTGCCTTGGCAACTTACTGAAATGTGCTTCAAATAAATTAAAGATAAATAGAAAATATTTAAATATATTAAAATATAAATATTGTGTGTATGTATATGTAATGAAATAATTAAATAAATAAAAATGACAGAAGCACATAACAAAATTACTAAAACTAAAATTTTCCTATAGGAATATTCGTGTTTGTATCTCAGATAGTGCAGGAATTAATGTCAATGATAATGTGAGTCATAAATGTCATAAATGCTTGACGTGACCTTCTCCTTTATCACCATTAATTAAAGTCACTCCATGTTGATAATTTTCCAACAGATGTAACTGGTTTCTGTGTTGTTCAGGTGGATTGTGGAGCGTTTTCACATTAGGCGGAGTCGGCAGCAGGCCGGGGGCGGAGCAAGATCTGAACCCTCTCCCGCTGTCCAATCAGAGTCTGCTATTACTGCTGGTTCTGGCCAATCTGACCGATGGCCCGGACTGTCCGAACCCCTACCGCCAGGCTGTTACCTGCTTTAAAAACACTCAAGGTGAGCCAGAGCATCTGTTTGTTTGTAATTTTAGCTCAATTAATTGAATTAATTTCACTGAAAGTGCTACTGTGTGTGTTTCAGATTCCTCGTCCATCCCGTCTCCTCAGCCTCACACGTTTCAGATCAACTTTAACAGTCTGTACACAGCGCTGTGCGAGCAGCAGAAATCAGACCAGGTGACGTTACTGCTCTACACGCTACTGCACCAGAACAGCAACATGAGGACATACATACTGTCCCGCACAGACATGGAGAACCTGGTGAGATCACACGCATTCAGCACCTGTGCACATGCATTTCGTAGTGCTTGCAGAACGCAGAACATTCAAATGCAGCTGCAAACTCCTGACTGCTGTCATTCATTCATTCATTGTGGGTAGGACTTCTTACACAGGGATTTGTTTTTTTTAGTGGGTTGATATTTGGCGTTTTTAATTATTGGCCATTACATTTTTCTGTTTGGCCCATGTATCAGAAGATCATACATTATTAGAACTATTGAACAGAAAAGTAAACGAATAAGTATTATAATATTTGCTTTTCTATTGTTAGTAATACAAAGGCAAACGCTATAATACTTTCTCATAAATCTGTTTATTTTACAGAAAAAATAAAAATGTTTTTTTTTTTTTATTATATTTTCTGATAGTTTTTTTTATTTTACAGATTTTATTTAAATTATTTAAATATTTATTTTTATTTTTTATTTTACAGATTTCTTTTGTATCAAGATCAAATATTTTTTGATATATAATTTAGTAAATATGTAAAATAAATGTAAATTTAAATTAATCAGTTGTTATGCTTGTAGATTTAAATGTCTTTTTAATTAAATAGTGTGATTTCATATCTATAAATAAACAAATAAATCAGATATCAACATCATGTGACCACTATTATTTTATTTTTTTTACACAATAGTAAAGTATTTTGTCTTTCTGTCTCTGTAGGTGTTGCCGATTCTTGAGATCTTGTATCATGTCGAGGAGAGAAACTCTCATCATGTGTACATGGCCCTCATCATCCTCCTCATTCTCACGGAGGACGACACCTTCAACCGCTCCATACATGAAGTGGTGAGGTCACACACATAATCCCAATCAGAAATCAGATTAAAACGTAAAGAATCTGCCATGAAAGCTTCATCTGAGAGCCTTTAGTGGTTTCAGTGTGTGTGAATATGTTCTATGTAATAGATAGAGGTTTGAGTCTGGAACTGATTCCAGATCCGTTATTCCAGGCAGGGAATGAGACCAAAATGTGTGTGTGTTCTCTCAGTATATTTGTGTAACTGATGCAGGACAGATTGCATTTGCGGTTGGTTTTCCATTGGGCTTATGTTTATAGATCTGTATGAAAATAACAATGATATGCATGCACACGTGTTTGCACAATTATTTGTCGATTTTTGTTTCAATGCATCAGATGTTCTAATGTTTTTCATCAAAACTCACACACAGACACTGTTAGTTCAGAATATACATCAACAGTTGTTTAAAGGTTGTGGTTTGCAGACAATTACAGCGGTGCACATTGTGCTCCAACAACTCAGTAACAGATAACAGTAAGACCAAATTTGACCAAGAGTGTTTTCAAACTAGCTTTTGTTTTAATGTTATTTAAAAAAAATTATATTAGCTTAATCTGTGGTTTTGTTAGTTACAGGAGATATTTGCATCTAAAATAAGTGCAAGACCTTTGAACTTCAGATTGACCTGGTAGATGAAGATTAATTATAAATAGCTTTTAAACAATTTACTCTGCAGACTCTGATTTAGTCAGACCTTTTGTACTCCATCCGTCTCTTTATGTACATCTCTCATAATTTTATTCAAATTCTGTTGGCGTTCTTAAAGTGTGACACAAATGAATTCAATGACTGTGCTAAAAATATCATCTGCAGATGTGATGTCTTCTCTCACACAGATACTCAGGCGTGCATGTGACGATAGCACGATCAAATCGAATATGTAAAGAAAAGTTCATCCAAAAGTGAAAATGTGCTGGAAATTCTCACCCTCAGGCCATCCAAGATGTAGATGAGTTTGTTTCTTTGTCAGATTTGGAGAAACGTAGCATTGCATCACCTGCTCACCAATGGATGCTCTGCAGTGAATGGGTGCCGTCAGAATGAGAGTCCAAACAGCTCATAAAAACATTACAATAATCCACACCACTCCTGTCCATCAGTTAATGTCTTGTGAAGCCAAAAGCTGCATATTTGCGTGTCTTCTCAAGATGTTAACTGATGAACTGGAGTGGTGTGGATTATTGTAATGTTTTTATTAGCTGTTTGGACTCTCATTCTGACGGCACCCATTCACTGCAGAGCATCCATTGGTGAGCAGGTGATGCAATGTTACATCTCTCCAAATCTGATGAAGAAACTAACTCGTCTACATCTTAGATTACCCTTTTTATCAAATTTAACATCACCCTTTAAATAGAGCTACAACCTATGTTTTGATTGTTTGTTAGTTATTGTTGTTTTCTGTGTTCTCTCTCTCAGATGTTGAAGAACATCTCATGGTATACGGAGCGCGTTCTAACGGAGATCTCTTTGGGCAGTCTGTTGATCCTGGTTGTGATTCGGACCATCCAGTTCAACATGACACGGACCAGGGTGAGACCAGAACCAGTGACAAAAACAGTCATCTAGACGCGAAGCTCCACAAATATCCAGATCTTTGGCCATGGGCACATGCAAATTTATTATGCAACAGCAAGGCTCACAGCAACCATCTCACGAGTTTTACAAGATTGCTGAAGTTTTATATTAGATCTGTGAACATATTCAGTCCAGGGAGTCCAATGAATAGAGAGGATTTTTATATTCAAAGTATAATGGAGCCATTTCATTCTGTTTGGCCCTGCGAGAAGAAACAACACAAATTATTAATGCATGGTTTTATTGATTTCCCCTGCTTCAGGATAAATACCTCCACACGAACTGCCTGGCTGCCCTAGCCAACATGTCGGCCCAGTTTCGTAACCTACACCAGTACGCCGCCCAACGAATTATAAGGTTAGTCAACCAACAACTGGTTAGTAGATTATTGAATATTTTAGTATATTTTAGTATTATATGTATTGTGTATATACAGTGTTGGTCAAAATATGGGGTCAGTAAGATTTTTTGTAAAGAAATTAATACTTTTATTCATCAAGGATGCAGGAAGTTGATCATTATTATTACTATTTCAAATCTTTTTTTATTTTATTTTAAATTAGGCAGCTAGATAGATTTTTCATTTTAATAACTGATTAATTAATTTTTAAATTATATTTAATATTTTTAAGTAATGGTTTTTGTAGTACTTTAAGCTGCTTCAAACCATTAAGATCTGAGGTTTAGGTTGATTGTTTACTTTTGTCTTTGTGTCTTTTGAGCAGTCAATTGAACAAAAATATTTCGTTATTTTATTTTTAATTATAAATAAATATATGTATATGTATAAAAATAAAATTCATATTTACAAATTTTTATTTTTACAAAATTTCTTTTTTTTGGCAATTACAGGGATAATTTAAAATAATAATAACAATAATACAAAGTACAAGCAAGACAGAAAAATGCAGAGAAATGGATATCACAGATATTACACATGGAATATATAACTGAAATGAAGAAGAAGAAAAAAAAAGGGGAGGGGGGCAGTCAACTTCACCTCTATCCTTCCAGCTAGATTTTTTATTCCCAAGGATAACATATGTTCCGCCTCTACACCTAGAAATTTAAGAAAGGGGTCCCAAATCCTATGAAACTTAAGGGTTTATCTCTTAGCGCTGTGGAATAGGCTTCGTTAGGGATAAGTCCCTTAGCGATACTTATCCACTGGGCCACCGAAGGGGTTATCCATTGCAACAAAATACACTTACGAGCACAATGTAATATGCACAAAACGATGTAATCTACATTTGTCCCCCTTTAAAAATTTACAGTTTTAATAAGATTTTTTTTTTAACATTTTATATTAATCATAACTTGTCAGTAAATATGTTGTTTATGAGTGGGTGTGAGTGTTAGATGCTACTGCTGTTATCAGGTGAGTCTGTTTGTGTCCATGTTGACTAAATGTGCCGTCAGGCCGCGGTCCAGCATCACAGATGGGCTTATTTGCATCGGTCCAGAAACTGGATCTTGTTTGAGATCAGGAAGGTGAGCAACTGTTAGAGAACAAACAAGCGCTTTCTAACACTTCCATTTATCCACCGTTGAACACAAACAGATCGTGTTTCACTGCATGATGTTTGTGATACACACACACTGAATTAAAGTGAATGAAATGTTTGTTGACTTTGCTAGCAAAGCAGCCCGGTCACCTCAGATGCACGGAAACTGAGCCTTGCAGGCTGTTTTCAAGGCCGCTGACAATCAACGGTCGGATTGGAAATTTGTAAGGCTTTTGTTTCCTGAATAATATCGCACATCCTTTTATATAACATGAAAACATTGTGCCACATTGTAAACGACAGCATAAAAAACCCGTCCTCTGGCAGAGTCAATGGCTTAAGTTGAGTAAAATCATGGGTTTTGATGCATCGCAGTATTTATTGTTTTGTCATTGTGAAATGCATGTTACTATGTTTATGTTTTGGTTTCTGTTGCCCAGAATTTGCCATGACTTCATCTGGAACCGAGCAAACGCAGCTCAAAGGAGGTTTAGCATGCGAGCAGTAGCAGAGTTTTCCTTAATCTTAAAATTTGGTTCTTTTGACAAACTCATGAAAAAGAACTGCTCAAAAGAGTCATTTGTGAATTGAACTAGGTTGTTCTGTGTGTTCGTTGTTCTTAATTAGATTCTGCGTTATTCATCAATGATGGTTTAAGTTATTCAGACCAATTAAAACCACTAACGTGAGATTGAGACCAATTTATTTAAAAGAACCACTCAAAAGAGTCATTCGTGAAGTAGAGTGGGTTGTACTGGCTGTTTATTCTTCTGATTGCGATACTGGTTTCTTAACGATTACATTAATGATTCTTTTAGTACTTCAGACCAATTCAAACCAATAACATGAGATTGAGACAGTCTTTGACCAGTTCTTTAAAGAACCACTCAAAAGAGTCATCTATGAATCAGAATAGGATGTTCTGTAAGTTTGTTGTTGTGATTTTAAATTCTGATATCTTAATGTTTCCACCATTGATTGAAATTGAGACTTGATTCTTTTCGGAGTCTTTTGTCCAACTGATTGATTAACATGAACTGCTCAAAAGAGTCATTTGTGAATTCTGTGACTTTGTTGTTCTGATTTAGATTCTAGTTTCTTAGTTCCATTATTGATTCTTTAAACTGATTCAAAATGCTAACATATGAAATTGAGCCTGATTTGGTTCTTTTCTTAGGCTTTGACCAATTCAAGAACTGCTCAAAAGAGTCATTCGTGATTCAGACTAGGCTGTTTGTTGTTCAGATTTTGATTCTGGTTTCCTAATTGATTGTATTAACAGTTCTTTTAGTACTTTAGATTGATTCAAACTGTTAACGTGAGTTTTGGTCTTTTCTAAATCTTTTGACAAATTCGTTAAAAAGAACTGCTCAAATGAGTCATTTATGACTTGAAATAAATTGTTCTGTCTGTGAGTTTGTTCTGATTTAACTTCTTGTTTCCTGACATTTCCTATAATAATTAATTTAGTACTTTTAACTGAATCAAACTTGTATTCATTTCTTAAATCAGAATAGTCTGTACTGTATGTTTGCTGTTCAGATTACGATTCTGGTTTCCTCATTGATTCCATTAATGATTCGTGTAGTACTTTTGTACAGATTCAAACCTTCAACTCATGTTATATCGAGAGCGGATTAGTCTTTTCTTTGTCTTTTGACGAATCCATTAAAAACAGCTTCTCAAAAGAGTCATTTGTGAGATTGAGGCTGGTTTGGTTCTTTTGGCCAATTTACTAAACGACCGGTTCAAAAGAGTCATTTGTGAATTGAACTAGGTTGTTCATGTTTGAATTCTGGTTTCCTAATGTTTCCATTAATGATTCTTTTAGTAATTTAGATGGATTCAAACAGTCTTCATCTTTCCAGATAATTAATTAAAAAGAGCCGCTCGATAGAATCATTTGTGAATCATTTAAAGCTGTGCTGAATTCTTTCAATTCACATACATCACAAGCCCACAGCTCAGCTGAAACATCATTTCAGTGGCGGCACAATCAAACGTTATGGAAGAGGATCTAAATAATAGCTAGTTCTTGACACTCAGTCAAAACCTCAGTCGCACTGAGCTCTCTCTCTTCATTTCACCTCATTAGGAAACGCACGATCCTGCCAAGAGAGAAATGTAGCACTAAAACAGCATTATGGCACGTTCTTCTGAAATGTCAGCCATATTTTCTCCAGCAGTGTCAGCATTTAATTTTATTTGTTCCTTCTCCTCCAGCGTGCTTGGCGGAGGGCAGGGGTATTGGCAGCTGGAGATAAAGCTCACCCGTGGTAGCAACACGTAGCGTTTACGTAAATGCCCGTAGCAACTCTGCTAATGACGGGGGAACGCGGGGCCAAGCGCACTAATTGTACATTATAGTGGCGGCGCAGAACTTCCTTTTAAAGCTGTTTTGTAGAGCTGTGGCACACCGGCGGTGTTAGCGGTTAGCTCATAAGTTAGCATGGCTGTGCGTGCCAAGCGACAGTTTTGCGAGTAGGCAAAGGTCAGTGTTTATGGTGGCTAAATTGAATAATTATGCTATTTTCTCCGATTTTATTTACGGGTGGAGCTGCAGTTCTGCTGCATGGGCTAATGTCAATCATCAGACATTATTTCCTATGACCTTACACGCTTTTAAAGCAAACCAGACGCTCATGATGGTGTAAATACCATGTTCTGTGGTCGGGTTTGTTGTTAAAACTGCCTTTAGGCAATTTATTAATTGCAAAGAAAGCTTATGTTGTTTTATTAATGATATGGTGACACATTCTGTGATGTACTGTATATAACATTCATTATGAAGGAGTCCTTCGTGCACTATAATAGATTCATAGCGTTATTAATATTTTTAATATGTTTAATTTAAAGCTTTTGTCATTTTCATTATTTTTTTAATATTACTATTTAGGTATAATTTTTATTATAATTGGTTACTAGTTAGTAATTTTTGTATTTTAACCTTATTTTCATTTAATATCTTGATTTTATTTAATTTCAAAAAATGTTTTAAAACAAGAAAAATGTATTAAACAAGAAATGTTTTTAATAGTTTTGGTTTTAGTTGATATTAACTCTGATTGATTAGATTATAATATACATTATTCATAATGGATATAATATTGTAATGTAATACATTAAACAACAGCTAATTGCATGTATTATGCCAACAGTTATAATGCATTATACTCTTCAGAAGGAGACTTTTCAGACAGAAATTGTGCAAATGTCTTTAGCAAAGAAATTATTTTTTAATTAGTTCTTTTGTTTTTGAGGAGCTCTTGGTTACCAAATTGTGTTCAAGTAACCACTTCATTATATTCAGGATTTTATGCTAGATGTATTTAATCAAAGCAATAATCTTCTTTGCTCACTGAAAGGTCGTCTTCAGAGTATGAATGCATGTTTTGTCCTAAACGAACAAGTTGCCGGTATTACCGCAGTCCGTTCCATTGAGAGCGGTTTTAAGGATATTGTTTTTCCGTCTTATGTTTATGCGTTTCCTGTGGTGGGTGTCGATAGCACCCAGCTGCTTCAGGAATGAGTAAGAACACTGTGTGTTTCTCTTTGAAGCCTCTGTGTCTGTAAAAGTTCAGTATTGAACGACTTTAATAGCTCCAGGCTGCCTGGAGGATTCTGCTTCCTGTGCGGACAGGAAGTATTTAGAGTTATGAGGCCAGTTCTGCGTTAGATGAGTTGGACTTGGACCACACAGATCATAGGGTGTGTGTGTGTGTGTGTGGTTGTATTTCTTGTTCATTGTGTGTCGTGGGATGTTGATGCTGGAATGGCCGTTGCCCATAAAAGAGCAAAACCACAGGATAAGATGAGAAACGCACAGAGAGAGAGAGAGAGAGACTCTAAACTTTAGAGTTTCCTTAAGATGTTTCCAAAATGTTGTCATTCTCTGACTTTATAAGTTTGGATACATAAAGGAGTTATTCAACATCTAAAGTGTTTTTACAACAATAAAAAACCCTACCTAGACTTAAAGATAGATAGATAGATAGATAGATAGATAGATAGATAATTTATTTAAAATTAATTAATGATTGTTTAATAATATTAATTGTTTATTTAGTGTTATTTTAGTATCACTGAGATTCTATTATAGTTTTTAATCAATATTTTGAATATCTATTTATATTTTCTGTTTTCATGTTAATGTTAATTAATCAAAATTAGTCAGTATTTTTATTGTGTTTTTGACATGTAATGCCTGTAGTTTGTATTAATTAGTTCTTAGTTATATTTCTGGTAATATATATATATATATATATGTATGTATGTTATTTCAAGTAACAAAAATGTTTTTATAGTTTTAGTTAACCCTGTTAATTAAAATTAAATTATATTATATTTTTAAATACACTATTTTCACTATAACTCTATTGATACTTTTGCTTTATTGAATCCATTATATTTGAATATTATTTTGGAGTTTTTTTTTTCTGTGTAGAAATTTAATATGGACTTTATGAGAAGAGTTAGAAATTAGAATAAATTAACTGTTAATTTACAATTACATTACTTAGCACCATTTGTTCTAACTGGGACTTTTTTAATGGCAGCGGCTATTTGCACTAAGTGTAAATGGCAATTAGATGCTATTTACACCAAGTGCAACAATAGTATAAATAGCAGAAAGTCTTGCTATTTTAACATAGTGTAAAATAGCAAGATTTTCTGCTATTTATACTACTTATTGCAAATAGTGGCAATTATCTGCACCTCAGTATTGTAGTACATTATAAAACAGTACGCAATAATACCGTACTGAGTGTAAATTATAATTTTAATTCAAATTTATTAAATGGATGCCACCTTATTGGGACAATAAAGCCCTCCCTACACCTACCCTAACCCTACCCAATACTTTATTTTCAACTTTTTGATTATTTCCTTAATAAGCTGCCATTTTTATTGAAAATAAATGCCTTTCTGATGCGATATGAGATTTGAAAAGGGAGAAAAAAATGTTTGGCAAAAGGTGGGCTCGAACTCGGGTCGATCGCGTCAAAAAGCATGCGTCTTACCATCTACGCCACTGAAACTGATGTTGAACTAGCTGCTTTTTTTAATCTTGACTAACCCAATCACACGTTAGTGGGCGGAGTTAGTGTAAATAGCCTTTGCCAACAAGATGGGCTATTTGCACTTAGTGTAAATAGACACTCCGTTTTTTAATTGTTTCAGTAAGCGTTTACATTTGTACACAGAAAGTAGTGCTGAAAAGGCTTTTTTGCCTTGCACTAATAAAACATTAATAAATGTGATTTTCAATTCAGTGTATATACAAGTAGAAAATGTATTGCATAAACATGAAATACTTGCTGCATTGTCTAATTAAATATGCACATAATAAGTGTTCAGGAACTGTATGTAAATGTTATGTAGCTGGTATTTTAGGTCCAGAGGTTCACTGTGATCTGGTCCTGCAGGCTGAACAGTCAGGAACCTCAGGTTTGAGGAAGCGCTATCTGATAAAGAGCTGTTATCGACTGAAGCAGAAACTCAAGCTGACCTCATGAGTCCTGTTAGCATGGTCAGGAAAGCTGTGGATTTATGACGTGACGTTTGAGTGGATCTCAGTGGAGCGGTTGAGATCAGTGGCGTTAATTGGGATGAAGATGGATTCTGATAGTACGGCATTGATTGTTTTGATCTTAAACCTGTCAGATGAAGCACTTTTAACGTGTTTGAGTCTGTTACTTTAACGAGAGCCTTCAGGGTAGTGTTTTCCCTCACTTTGTGTGTTTTCTTTCTTCTCTTTCAAATTCCCACTTTATCATCACTAAGATTAAAACTAAGCATTTCTTTTAAAGTAGTAGTTCACCTAAAGGGAGTATGAATCACTGTCTGTTTTATTATTTATTAAATATTAAAGGGTGAATTTTA
The DNA here is from genome assembly GCF_936440315.1 of Barbus barbus. Taxonomy (NCBI): domain Eukaryota; kingdom Metazoa; phylum Chordata; class Actinopteri; order Cypriniformes; family Cyprinidae; genus Barbus; species Barbus barbus. The sequence goes on from NC_136721.1 coordinate 23,623,282, forward strand.
CAAAAACACGTCAAGGTCATATTTCACCATAAAATCAAAATATTAAGTTTAGTAGCATTAAGATTTTTTTTCCATCTTATTACAATTAAATACATTTTCCCTCAAATTCCCATTATTGTAGTTGTCCAGACATTTTACTTCTGAGTTTCCTCTTATTTTTAGATTTGCATTAATATAGTATTTCTTATATATTATAGTATTATTTTAAAACACTTTGAATATATAATTATTATTTTACAGTAGCATAATTTAATATAAATTTAAAGCAGCACTAATTAATATATATTTTACAATTTCATGACAATTAAATATTTTCCCACCGAATTCTCATTATTGTATTGTTGTTTGTCCAGACATTCTACATATATTTTATGAATTATATAAACATAAACTTGCTACTTGTACTGCGTTAGGCTAACTGAGACTTGTCATAACACTTGCATGTTATTGCTCTTTTGTTGGTTTTGATTGCTTCCATTGTCCTCATTTGTGTGTATATGTATGTGTATATATATGTATATGTGACCCTGGACCACAAAAGCAGTCTTAAGTCGCTGCGGTATATTTGTAGCAATAGCCAAAAATACAAAATTACATTAATGTAAAAATTATCGATTTTTCTTTTATGCCAAAAATCATTAGGATATTAAAGATCATGTTCCATGAAGATATTTTGTGCATTTCTTACTGTAAATATATCGAAACTTAATTTTTGATTAGTAATATGCATTGCTAAGAACTTCATTTGAACAACTTTAAAGGAGATTTTCTCAATATTCTGATTTTTTTGCACCCTCAGATTCCAGATTTTCTAATAGTTGTATCTCAGCCAAATATTGTCCGATCATAACAAACCATACATCAATGGAAAGATTATTTATTCAGATTTTAATAAATCTCAATTTCGAAAAACTGATACTTAAGACACTTGGACAATATACTATGATAATATAAATTATTATTAAATTCTTAATATTAATATAATATTTAAATTATTAGTTTAAAATAATACTTTTATTATTATATTTATAATAATAATTATAATATAATAATAATTATAATTGTACTATTATTATTGTTGTTGTGTTTTTTTATTATTGTTTTTTTGCATTACAGTAATTAAGTGGGCTGAATTTGCTTGTCACGTCTAAAATAGAATTAATAAGCAGAATGTGTGTAATGCAAAATATATTTAAAAAAAAAAATCTTTTTTGCGGTATAATATGTCCTTGACATGTTCGATCATGAGATTGTGTAATGTTGAGGAGTAAATCTGAAGTCTGTTCAGTCTGTGTGTGTCTAGCTTTTTCCACAGGTGTTCTGTGTGCAAAACAACAGAACCACACAAATTCTGTCCAAAACATGGTTAGCCACACACACCTGATCTGATAGACCTGCTAATCTGTCAACAGCTCGATAATCTCAAACCACACTCACTTGCATATAATAGCAGCAGCATTGTGTGTGTGTGTGTGTGTGTGCCCAGGTGCACTAAAGGACCCCGTTCCGAAAGACAGACGGGGTATTTTTAGCTTCGAGTGGCTTTAAGAGTCGACAAAGTGCAGCCACGTCCCATTAGCACAGCGAGAACGCCACCTGCTCCAGACAGACAGATAGAAAAGAGACGGGAAAATCGACAGACAGCAAATGAAGCACTTCAACTGGCTGTGAACAGACAGACCGTAACAGACACACAGATTTAGCTAGACAGAAAGTACCACACTGTGTGTGTGTGTGTGTGTGTGTGTGTGTGTGTGTATCAGACAGATCAAAACCCAGACCAGACGGACAGATAGTTCTGTGTGTGTGCCAGCGGGCATTTAATGTGCTCTGACTCTCTCAGTAGGTCACAGTGACATGGCATTTCGTACAAACACACTCTGAGCGCCGCTGTCTGCCCTTCCTGCTGCCGCCACACGCATCTCAACCCCAAAATAAATACAGATCAATCTAGAGTCTCAGACTCAACGAGTCCCCAGCAGCTTTACAAAATAATCGTTGCAGGTTTGACGTGGACTCTGGTTTGTGCTTGTGGGATGCTTGTTTGCTTCAGAGGAAACGGTTGATAATAAGAGCAGAGCGGGATGAAAATATTTATGTTCCGATTTGTTTTCCTGTTTGCGTGGTGTTTGCTAAGTCAAGCAGCGCTGTTACTGTTGAGTATACTTTAAACTTTAGTGTTTGCGCATGAATGATTCCTCAAATCCTGTGTGTTGTTGTGTTTTACTAAGTCATCAGATGCACAATTTTCAGCATAAAAAAAAGCCCAGAATGCCCTGTCATGACTTAAAAACACCCTGGCAACAACCTAGCTATGTATGTATTAGGGCTGTGCGATTAATCGAAATTGAATCGAATCGAAATCGCGATTTGAGACGTTACAATTTGATAATCGCAAAGCCAGCGATGTGGACGCAATGTTACCCTGATCCAGAGCATATGCATGACTGCCAGCCATGAGTGGCGGTCTTACTAACCAATAGAGTGAGCGCACCTCCGTTCTCCCCGATCAGCACTGCTCTAGCCAACTGCATAAACGCCCACCATTTAAAAAGGCCACACGTAGCCTGTCTCGTAATGCTTTTTTATACTCACGGTCTCGCGCCCGGTTCTGCTCTCACGAGCGCATCTGGCAATATGGACGAGGCCTGACGCACGTGCGCAACCTGTGTCCACTCGCGCCTGGCTCCGCATTTAAAACGAATGTAAATTAAGTCTAACTGCTTGCCAATTTCACTTGGATGAAATGAAACATTCAGCACATTTCCCACTTGTTCTTAAAATCCCAAATACTTAAAAATGACTAAATCAGCCCGTGTAACATGTACGAACCCCCAATTGCTCCCCGGGCGCTGCAGCATGGCTGCCCACTGCTCCGGGTGTGTGTTCACGGTGTGTGTGTGTGTGTGTGTGTGTGGATTTGTTCACTACTCACTGCTGTGTGTGTGCACTTGGATGGGTTAAACGCAGAGCACCAATTTCGAGTATGGGTCACCATACTTGACAATACGTCACGACTTTACTTTACTTTACTTTATTGACTAAAGAAATACAGTTAATTATTTATAAAAAAAAATTAAAAAAATAATTCCAGTGAAATTCAGTAATTGAAAAAAATTCAGTAATGCAGAAAAAAAAACAAAAAACAGTAGAACCCCCCCAAAACACAATAGAAGATGTAAGGGTTATAATGGGAATTGTATTGGTTTTAATGTAAACTATAATGGTGTCTGCTGGTATTTGATGCATTCTATTGGTGGGATGTAATCTAGCAGATGGCAACCAATAGAACAACAGTAATTCCTATTGGAATAATGCCCAAAACAAAAAGTTTTGTAATGGTTTTTATGGAAACTATAAGAATTTCTGTGATGGTTTCTATTGTTTTTTTTGTTAGTTTTTTTTTTTCAGCAGGGTAACGATACTCATACTGTGCTGCACATTATTGACAATATTGAGCTGAAGCTTGACTTTGCAAATTTAAAATCGCAAATCAAAAAAATCGCAATTTGATATTTTTCCCCAAATCGCACAACCCTAGTATGTATGTATGTAAGCATGCATGCATGTATGTATATTTATATGTGTATATGTATACATATACATATACACATATACATGTATATTAGTGCTGTGTTCGATACATCGATACGACGATGTATCATCACAGAGATTTGACGATACGAGTATTGATACAGCTGGCCCTGTATAGATATTGTGGCACATTTGCAGCAGTGAACTGCACTTAATTTGAATATAAGAATACATCTTAAAATGGAGTAGAAAAGTGCGAGGTTTCTAAATAAACAGAGCATAATATATAGGCTACAACAAGGTTTAATCTGGCCGCAGTGCGTTAATTTGTGCAATGATAACCTGCCAGCAATGTTAAGATGATTTTTTTTAATATGTTAATATGAGTTGCGTACATTACAATATAAAGTTATTAGAACGAGTACATTATTATTTATGGGCTTAAAAACAAGATACAGATATTGTACCTTGTGGGGAGTGCCTAATGTAAACATGAAACATATGCCATTTCCTATATTGTACTGTGGTACAGTTATGGAGGCCCTTCATAATGCAGAGGTCAACTGCTTGCTCTGCCAGTAGTTAGCAATGGCCCTATAGTATGCAGTGTTTAATGAACAGCAGTTTTACTAAATTCTTCTGAGGTGAAATTTAGTGCAGTCCCGTATCGTATCGTGGCCTCTGTATCGTGATACGTATCGTATCATGACTTTGCTGGTGATACACAGCCACGTGTGTGTTTGTGTGTGTGTGTGCACTATAACAGTATAATATTTAACAGTAATATAATGTGTCTGGAATTACTTTACCATTTATACATTTTGAACATTTCCATAGTTTTAATACTGCATTTCTAGTAAAAGTATGATAATATGGAGAGAGTGGATGGTAGGGAAATCAGTGTGAGTGTGTTATATGACAGCTTCATACGGTTAGAGCTCAAAGCATGTGCCACCCCTTAGTGATTGATGAGGTCATCAGTATCAAACGCATTAATCCTTCCCATCATGCCTGCAGCTCTCCATCACCACACATGTGCTGCACTTCCATTGTCTTTCACTCACACACACATACACTCAGGCAGATGAGAAGGATTTGAAGGTCACCATAGTGAGAGAACTCATTACCCATGATTCATGTTTAACAGTGCCTTTAACATACAAGGCCTCTGATTGGCTCATCTCAACCTGGCTATTATCACACACACTTACTAGGTGAAAACCAGGTCAGAAAGATGTTAATGTGGGTATATGTATGCATGTGAGTATGATTTGTGACTTTCAACATGACGACCTATTAAGCCGTCTACCTAGACAGCATCTCACTATCCCAGAATGCACTGCAGCACGCTCAATGAGAAAGTGGTGCTTGTATTTCCTTAAATACTGGAAAATACAGGAACTGGTTTTAATGCAAGTAACAAACTTATTTAATGAAGTACGCTCCATCGGGGACTTGTTTAGTAGGATTTTACCTGAAATTGTTTTAGAATTTTTATCATAAGTTAATTTTAAAAATCTTGTATTATTTTAACTGCTGTATTTTTGTTTGCTTGGTTTTTGTTTTGTTTATGTAACTCTTATATTATTTTGCCATGAAGATAGCCTTACATGCTGACATGGCAATAAAAATGAATTACTACTACTACTAGTTGTCGACCGACAGTGGTTTTTTGACAGCCGATGCCGATATCTTGGTAAGCAGGGTGGCCGATATATAGCTGATATAATTTCATTTTATATTTAAGAAATTTGAAATCGTTGAAAATGTATTAAAAAATAAATGTGTAAAATAAACATACTTATACCTTAGATGACAAAGTATTTTTCACAAATAAATATTTAATAAAAATATAATTAAAGGAAGTAAACACTGTAAGTAACAGGCTACTCTGTATTCTGGGAAGTTTGTGTGCATTGGGAATAATATTGTTCAAATAAAGCCAAGGTAACACTCATTTTACATACAGCACACAGTGAAAATTACATGAATGTGACAGTGGGCAAATATATAAAGCGCAGCATAGTTTGAAATCGCGAGTTGAAAGTTTGTTGATCGCTCGTTTCCTCCTGACCGACCGTCACGCAGAGAACACGTGATCATGCAGGATACAAATGCACACTTCACAAGATCTCACAACTGGATTCTACTAAGTTTGCAAGATTTGTGAAATTAGTAGTAGTAGTAGTAGTAGCCCTTTATTGTCACTAGTCACAAGTACCAGCGAAATTAGCTATCAACCTGTCCATACATACACAAACATACATACAATACAATATGACAAGGGGGTGGACAGGACAGGAAGACAGGGAATTGAGGAAGAAATACAACTTAAACATGAGGAAGGAGGGGAGAAAAAAAAATAACCCCCAGACTATGCTCCTATGGGAGTACAGTGTGAGAACAGAAAAAACACCCCAGCAACAAAAGCACATAATCAATACACCATAGACACACGACTTGCAACAGGTGGGGAGTAATCCAGCTCCTATAAACAGCCATCCGGTCCAGCAGCTATTAAATGTATTAAATATATTTGCTGATTCTGAATGCTGTCGGCAAACGAGAACGTATTATGTTTGCCTTTCTGTTACTAATAATATAAAAGCAATCGTTGTAATACTTTTTGTGTGCATTTAATTCCTTTGTTTAACAATTCCATCTGATTATTAGACAGACTTCTATCCGTATTAGACAGAACTGTTAACGACTACGGTGAACAAGAGGGGGAATGTGAGCTGTGTGCACAGGTGCTGCTGTTCTCAGCGCTGTCAAAATAAAAGTCCAGCACGCTGTCAAAATGAAAGTCCCATCTAGAACGCATTGTCCAAACAGAAAAACTTGTCAGCCAATGCCGATATTTGAAAAAATGTCAAATATCGGCCGATATATCGGCCTTGGTGAAATATTGGTCGACCATTAACTACAACTATATTTATTTACTGTTTATTATAGTATTTATTATTATTTTAAATTAGCTTTTGTTTTTAAATGTTCAGTTTTTCATTTTATTTTAATGTTTAGTCATTTTTATTTATTTTTTTTATTAGGTTTTTAAAAATATTTCTATTTAGCTTTTTTTATATATATATATAATTTTAGTACTTTTAGTACAAAACTTGTTTTGTTTCATTTAATTGCTAAGTCAACATTTCTAATTGTTTTTTTTAAGTTACATTTTTAAGATAATGTATATTAAAAAAGGAGTAGTTTTAGATTTATTTAATTATAACAACACTAGTTAATCTCATTGTGATTAATCTCATTGGATGTATTGGAATTAGGCAATTTAGTTGTGACTGAGACTTTTGATTTAAATTAAATCATATAAACAATTCAAGTTGTAGGAAACTTTTAGCCTGCTTTCAGTTATTTGAACTCCCAGACACAGGCAGAAATGCTTCTGTAATTCATGCTGTCCTAGTCTTTTGTCTGAAATTTGACCCATTTCTCTATCAAGTAGAATTTGAAAAACGTCCTAGAGAAACTCAAGTCTGGAGGTATTTCTGATGCAGCCCTCATGTCCAGACCTGAGAGAAAACTCTGACCCAAATTACATACTGTACAGACCTAAGCTTCATTAAAAGAGCTCTGAAACCAGAGCACATTTACAAAAGCTTGTGAACGGCCTTGTGTGACTGTTATAGCCGTCATGGATCCTAATCAGTGACAAGCAGCGACTCGACATCAATATTGGTTTCAGTCAGGGTTATTATCATCAACTAAAACTATTCAAAAGCTGAAATAAAACAAAATATAAATATTAGATAAAATTTTTTACTAAACTTTAAAAACTTAATTTAGAAAAAAACGTTGAAGTACAAAAATTGCTGACCTAAATAGCAGGATAAAAATACTAAAACTATACTAAAATAAAAATGTAAAAAAAAAAAAAAAGAAAAAAAAAAAAAAAATATATATATATATATATATATATATATATATATATATATATATATATATATATATATATATATATATATATATATATATAAATAAAATTAAATGATGGTTTTTAGCTTGACAATTTTTTTAAATAGTACTTTTGTTTTTTAATTTATATTTCTGTTGCTTTGTCTGTCACCTTTTTCTACTCTCAGCACAATACATTGTGGGATTGCCTTCAGGAAGGATGCATGTCATTCTGCCTTTGACTTTTTTCCAAAACAAGATATCTTAACACAGTCTTTGCAAGTGCAGCATCGCCTGCGATGCCTTTGAATGCAGTTTCTCCACTGTGACTCTTGATCTCGTAGCCAGATGTGCAGATTACGATCTTTTATGTCTGAAAATCTGCTAGGCACAATAAACGCAGCAGTGCTGCGACAGCGTCGTTCATCACTGTGACATGCTGTTTTGATTTCTTGCTGATACTGTGACAGACGAGGCAAATACACTCTCAAGAAATGATTTCAAGAAAGGCTTTGCGGTTCTAACTCCCTCTCTCTGTCTTTCTTTCTCAGTTTATTTGCTCTGCTGTCAAAGAAGCACAATAAAGTTCTGGAGCAGGCGACCCAGTCCTTGCGTGGTCCTCTGGGAGCAGATGACACGACCGTTCTGCCCGATTATGTGAGTCAACCCTTAAATCAGTTCACTGTGAATCAGTGTGAGTCAGTTCACTGTGAATCAGTGTGAGTCAGTTCACTGTGAATCAGTGTGAGTCAGTTCACTGTGAATCAGTGTGAGTCAGTTCACTGTGAATCAGTGTGAGTCAGTTCACTGTGAATCAGTGTGAGTCAGTTCACTGTGAATCAGTGTGAGTCAGTTCACTGATTCACCAAAAGTCTTCAATTCAGTTTTTCAAAATGTAATGTTATAAAGTCCTAAATAGTATAGCATAAGTCTTCATTGTAATTTTCAGAGGTCTTAAATTTAGAGTTGGAGAAAAGCCAAATGTCAAATTTCTATGATTTATGGAAAAAATGTGAAAATCGAAAACCACCATTGCACATACATGGTTTCACAAACAGTTGGCGATCAATGTATACTGTGCATTTATTCCAAAAGAAATTGCTTAAGATTTACTTCTGATGAATTATGGTAATGTTTACTTTGCAGTGTTAATATTGAAATATGTTTTAGACTGTTGTAAGAGCACATAGTTTATCGCCCTCATCTGTTTGAATACATTAGTAAAGAGTTTTCAAAATAAGAGTCCAGATATATTTTGCCTTGTTTATAATTAAGAGTCCTGCATTATGCAGATCATATTATTTCCTGGTTATTAATGATATATCAGTTACACAATAAACTATATTTTGTAATTTATTCAGTGTTTAATCTATAAAGAAATCCATAATTATATAAAAAAACACAATTTGAAGCAGAGGTATTAAAAAAAACCTAGTGTACTTTTTATTTGTATTCAAATACATAAAATTCATTTGCTTGTAAATGTAAAAATGCGTAAATGTAAAATATGATTGTGTATTTTTAAGTAATATTAGTAATGAGTAATAATATTAATTCAGAAAAAATATTTTTATTTTGATTAATTATTAACTCTATTCTATTTCTATTCTTCCTACTGGTTATCTTTTGAATTATTATTTAAAAAAAATAATAAACTACCTCTATATATTCTATTTTCCTTCTATTTTTTATTTCCTTGTACTTTTTATTCTTACAAATTTATAAAAAAAAAAAAAAAAATGCTGTGTGTACTAAGTTAGACTAACCGAGACTTGTTACAGCACTTACATATTAGTGCTCTTGTGTAGGCTTGGATGAATGAATAATTTGTATAGCGTTTTATCATGTACTACTGTACACCTAAAGCACCTAATAATTGTGCCACCACAAGCATTCAGAAGTTATTGAGTAAAAGTAGTAGTTAATGAGTAGAATTATTTTAAATAGTAGGATTGATTATGATTGATTTTAAAATGATATTTAAAAAAGAAAATATTTGTGTATATATTCAATTATTAAATGTTTCAAATTAGGAGCACACGTGCTCCTTGGGAGACAGGTAAGCATCAAGCCCCTGCTGATACATGCTTGCTTGGCCTCGGCTTGTGATTGGATCATCAGATGTTAATACCAGGTATAAACACTTGACATGATCTTAGAGTTTTGTTAGTGCTACATCTGCATAAAGACATGCCCAAAAGCGTCTGTGTGTCTCCAGACAGCAGACAGTCCCCCTAGACATAAAGACACATAGTAGACATAAAGGGAGCTTGGAGGAAAGGGGGAGGGGCTGTTTGTGCAGGTCATTTAGGTCAGTGGGTTTGACCCTAGAGGGCAGCAGCCAACCTGTTCTGATGCTCCCTAGACAGGGGGTGGGGTGTGTGGGACAATAGGGATGTAAATGACGTGTGTGTGAGATGATGGGGAGTCTTCAGAGTGTGTGTGTGTGTGTGTGTGTTTGCTCCACAAACAGCCTGAGGCTGGAGCCTTACAGATGTCTGCTGTGTGTCTGGGTGGGTCAGACTGCTGTCTGCTGTCCTGATTAAGCCCCGCACCCCTGCTTTGTGTCGCTCTCTCCTTCCATTCACATCTACTCCTCTTCGTCTGTCCATCTGTCTCTCAGTCTGAATATCTTCACTCCCTCTTCCAGGAGTTTCCACCGCACTTCCACTCAATGATGACACTACATAACCTACCCACAAAACTCAAACAGTGCAGTGCGGTCCTCATTTACAAGCCTTATTCCTGGTTTTTGAGATCATATTTCAACACACAGTGATTTGATTCAGCATCTTTATGCCATCTTGAATCGTTCAGAAGTTCTTAAAATAAAATTCATAGTAATAAAATATTATAAATTTCAGTACATACAGAAGAGTATGAAAATGTTCTGGTTGTTATGCTTTTCATTAATATAATAATAATGCATCTAGACCTCTAATGAAGCTTTAGAAGTTATTTAAAAGAGTAAATTTCATACTAATCAAGTAAACTATTCATTTGTTTGTTAATATGGCATCACAAGTCTGAATCATTCATAAGTTAATTGAGTAAAATTAGTAGTTATTTAAATTATAAATAATGATAAATAAATAGTAATCATAAGTAAATAATAATAATAATAACTGTAACAACAATAATAATGCCATCAAGACCTCTAATGAAGCTTTAGAAGTTATTTAAACAAATAGATTTCATGCTAATAAATAGCTTTTTATATTTAAAAATATATCATTTATATAATTTAAATTATATATATATGTATATATAGTATATACTATTTATTATTATTATTATAATTATTATTGATGTGTTATAGCACTTGCATATCATTGCTTTTTTGTTGGTTTTGATTGCCTCCGTTGTCCTCATTTGTAAGTCACTGTGGATAAAAGCGTCTGCTAAATGACTAAATTTAAATTATTATTGCTATTAATTTTTTGTTAATATGCCATCAGCTCTGAAGTGTTCCTAAGTTATTTGAGTGAGAGCAGTTATTTAAATGATTAGTTATTTTATTTTATTTTGACAGACAAAATAAAGTGATTAAGTAGCTGTGCAGTGTGACAATTTGACCATTGGTCCATTAAATGCACATGGCATTGGGTGTTTTGAAGTGTCATTATTGCACTTATGGAAGCAATTTTGTTTTGTACTGTGTGCTTTTCTATTTGGCCTTCTGAGTTGTTGTTGTTGTGTGAAGCTGACTTTGTGAGGACATTATCCCAGCAGCAGCTTTAAGAGGCTTGTGCATTGCCAGTTTTCCCAGAACCGCCTTTTCTTCAGTCGAAAGGCATGACTGGGCTCCGGCTCTGTGTTTTCCTGTCTCTTTCTCAGACTTTTATGGGAAGCATGTCCTAAACTGCAGTTATCAAGCACCAGTTTAGACTACATTTGATTTTGTAAGCCTTTCCTCTGTCATATCTTATAAAACAAACAACATTTGCGCACACACTGTTTTCGTCTGCTGTCACTGTTATCGCCATGGGATTTCCTTCATTCTATGGGAACAGATGCAGATGTGTGTTTGTACATAACATCTGATGAAACGGATATATCGCCAGCTCTGGATGAGCTGCTTTCAGAAACATAAAGCAGTCGATATGCACACATCAGCTCTAGATTCATTCAGTATTAGTAACTTGAAGTCGTTTCTGCTTGAAAAACTCAATTATTTTTGGCGTTCTTTACTTGACAGAAAATAAATCAATTCTTGAAATCTTCTACAAGCCTGAGAAATTTCTGTGGAGACTTCTGGGTCATATTCACTAGATATTAAACATATATTCAGATACTATTTATATCGGAGTGACTCGGTAATTGCCGCATGTGGTAAATCTAAACGAGTTATAAGCTGTGATTGTAATGAACACACAAACCCACGTGACATCATTTCTGTGCACCACATATTTAATGATGTGTGTTAGATGTGTGTGTGTTTAATGGCTCTCAGTGTTAATTAGAATTGCAGCACATATGTGGCGTCTCGTCACGTTCCTCTGGGTCTCATAGATGCCCTGCGGTTTCCATCAGTGCTGAGATGTTTCACACTTCTGTACCTGTGTTATTATAGTATCATTAACATACTAGTACAGTTTTTATTCATATTTTGAATTTATTTTAAATTCAGCTTTAGACACTTTCTCTGTAGGTTTCACTTGTAAATCTGTACCAGTGTTATTTTAGTATCATTGAGATAATATTATTGTTTTTATTAATATTCATCCATATTAATATGAATTAGTTTGTGTTTTTATGTAATTTTTTATATTTTGAATTAGTTTTTATGTTTTCATATTAATTTTAAAGTTTTAGTAATTTTGTTGAACATGAGAAATGTTGCAATGACCACTAGCTGAAGTTTTAATTAATTTAAATATAATTTTTATGGTTTGAATTTTGCTTTTAACTCTAATAATTGTGATCTGTTCTGCTGGCGCTGCTCTCTGTGCCGTGATTATGGGATGTCTTAAGAAAACGACCCAGTTACCGTCTCCCTGAAGACAGTCTTTCTGCTCATCTTTTCCTCTGCCCTTCTTTTCCTCTCCATCTGTCTCCTCGCGATTGTGTGATGCCCGTCTCATCTCTCGTTTAAAGTTCTTTTGATGGCCGCGTCAGCAGCTGGAGTGTTTACAGACAGGCGACGCTGAGGCCGTTTTCTTGAATGCAGAATGGTTCTCATCCTCCAAAAGCCAATATGTAATGCAGCTGATCGCAATGAGTCAACCCAGGTAGTGTACATCAGAAGAGCCGTGTTCAAAACTCAGCGAAGCACTAAAAGATTCGCTTTGTTTCTGCAGAGCGTCTGATTCACCTTGAAGATGAATCTCCTTTTGTTCTGTGACCTACCTGACTGTTGCCATGCCGACCGTTCATGTCTCTAGGCTGATTCTCTCACCCTGACCTTTGCCCCCTGACCTCTGTTTGAGAGTGTAAGGGCTTGTAACCATGGAGATGTGAGATTGCCTCTTTCTGGCTTAGACGGTATTGACATCAGTCATTAGCTGATCATTAGACCACACACACACACACACACACACACGCGCGCTCATGCACGTATGCACACAGACATCTCTCTCACTGGATGACTAATGACTGTCTGGAACTGGATGCATGTGCACTTCCTGTTCCTTTCTGTCTGTTTCTCAGTGCACGCTCACTTGATTTCAATTTCGAAACCATCTTTCTCTGCAGTGCTGTTTTAGCATCATTGAGAAACTATTATATTTTAAATTGTTTTTATTTTTCACATTTTTGTTTACTATTTTCATTTTGATTTAAATAAGTTTAAGTAATGTTTTGTTTATTTTGTAAGTTTTTGTTTATTTTTAATATGGCTATATAGTTTTAATTTTTTTAGTATAGTTTTAAAATTTTTTATTTTAAGTTAAACTTTATTTTATTTCAACTAACAATTTTTTTTATGGTTTTAGTTACCAATATTATCCTAGTTTCTCTGACTCTATGTTGGCTTGATTGGACTGATTCAAATAAACATTGCTCACACTGGAGCTACAGCCCATGTTTTACATGCTTCAGTTGAAATCAGGCGTCACATTGTTATATTATACAGCAAATGTAACTGGATAACTGTTTAACACAATTTTTGTGTTCATTACCATTCAAAAATTTGGGTTCAGTAAGATTTTTAGCGTCTTATCTGCTCACCGAGGCTGCATTGAATTGATCAAAAATACAGTAAAAATTTTGAAATTATTACAATTTAAAATAAATCTTTTCTATGAGAATATATTGTAAAATGTAATTTATTCCTGTGATGCAAATCAGAATTTTCTGCATCACTACTCATCATTACAGCCTTCAGTGTCACATGATTCTTCAGAAATCATTCTAATATGCTGATTTGCAGCTCACGAAACATTTATGATTTTTTATCAGTGATGGATACAGTTGTGCTGTCCCAATATTTTTGTCGAAACCGTGATTGAGTATTATTTAATGAATAGAAAGTTCAAAAGAACAGCATTTATTTGAAATATAATTTTTTTGTAACATTAAATGTCCTTACTGTCACTTTTGATCAGTTTACTGCACCCTTGATGAATATAAATATTAAATTCTTTACAAAAAAGCAGTTGACCCCAAACATTTGGACAGTAGTCTGTACAGATAGATAAAAAATCAGACTGATATTAGCCAACACTGATATATGTAACCTTGCTGTTGACACACACAATGTCTGTGTAGATGATTAGCCTAGATGATTAGAAGAGCCTTAAATAAGTTACTGCAGCGCTTCGAGTCTGAAGGTGTGTGTGTGTGTGTGAGTGTGTGTGTGAGTGTTTTTAGGTGTAGGATTTGTTAACAATCCGTCTGCCTTTCCACACAGTCAGGTTGTTCACACATTAACATCTGACCTGAATTCCCCTCTCTCTTTTTGGGTGTGTGTGTGTAATCTCATTAGTCTGTACTGTAGAGCAGATCCTCTCATCCCTAATTCACTCCTACGTTCTTCTCGTCTAATTATCACTCCCTGTTTCTTTCTAGACACCTCCAGCTTCTTTCTAGGTTGTAGTTTGATCTGCTTTCCCAGTGCTTCTTCACTGGCTTTGCCTCATGGCCCACATTTTACTCTGAACATCACGTAGCGACATCGTTTACCCGTTTGAACGGACCTGCGACCTATTTGTTACGAACTGCAGGTCTAGACGAGTATTTCCATGTCTGGTCTGATCCCGTCCTGTGTGTTTGTTTCATAAGTATTTACTTAAGTTTGGTTAATAATTGTGGCAACGGTCTCCCACCACGTTAATATTCCCGACTGCTGCATCCGCAGATCTTTTCCGACATGTAGGGGGTCATCATGGGAAGCGGGGCAGGAATTTCCTCTGTCTGTTGGTAGGGGAAGGTGTGAGGAACGCGACCCAGAGCAGAGGCTTTCGACTGGGCTGATTTCATCAATGCAACAAATGCAAACTCAACATTCAGACCATTGAAATAAATCTGAATGAGATTACTGAATGACAATGCGAATTTTCTTTCATTCTTTCCATTTATGTATTTTAATTTATGTATTTTGTTTGGTGTGACTCATCCCTAGTTTTAAGGCTAGAAGTATTGCAAGCCCTATTGCAAGGTTTTTCAAGAGACATGTTTGAAACAGTCATTATTTTTGCACTTTCTCTTTTCCTTTTTCTATTTTAATATTTATTTTATTATCTTCTATTTTGTAATTTTAATCATATATATTGTTATTTTTCCTTTTTTCTTTCTTTCTTTCTTTCTTTCTTTCTTTCTTTCTTTCTTTCTTTCTTTCTTTCTTTCTTTCTTTCTTTCTTTCTTTCTTTCTTTCTTTCTTTCTTTTTCAGATCTCAATATGGCCTGAAATCTCTTGAAATGTCTGTCATTCTTGACATTTGTATTTACTTTTGTTTGAACTTCAACTCATACCTAATTTTAAGGCTAAAAGTATTGCAAGCCCTCTGTACTTGATGCAGGTTTTTCAGGAAACCTGTTTGAAACAGTCATTATTTTTGCAGTTCTGCTTGCTGCCACTGGAGGTGCCAAAGTTACACATTTCAGCTTTAATGCAGCAGCACTGGGGTCAGGGTTTGCATGGAGAGCTGATATAAGAGTGTGTTTTCATTGTCTTGCATCATGCGTTGGGGTCAGAATCACCTGACGTCAAGAATGGCATTTCTGTCTTATCTGTCTCCAGTGTTTAGGTATTAACATATGGTAGCGTATGGGGACACTGAAGGCAGTTTACGTGTGTACGTGTGTTTCCAGAGGAATTCATCTGTGTGAGTCTCAGACAGAGCACTAACCGCAATAATCATGGAGCAGGTTTACAAGGCCACCAGCTTGCCAAATCCTGGTGTCTTTCCAGTAAAGCCATCGTACTGCTGGCATTTGCCCGTCACTGGTGCTGATGTGAGACTCATTCAATTTGTATGTCTCTGACTCTGGAGCAGAAGTCTTTAACCTGGGGCATCTTTTCTTGCTTCCAGTGGAAGCACAATGTAAAATCTGATCTGGATTTTTGTCAGATCTCTCTTCCACCAGCATGAACCGGGTGCTGGTTCGGAGTTGGTTAGACTGGCGAGCGTACTAAGAACTGGTTTGCTTTTCCACGGGCTAGAGAGCCACCACAGAGCCAGGACTTGAATACATCTCATCTTTCCTAGCAACGCTAGCACGGCAGCGGCAACACAACAGTCTTGTTTGGGGTGCATCGGCCCTGTGTGGACCAGTTGGCATGCAACACCAAAGCACTGTGGGTCGGAGGAGCGATCCAAAGGCATAAATAGTCGTCTGCTTTCCAGTCGCTCTCACGGCATCGATGCATCCCAAGAGAGCCTAAACACACTATCAACAGTGGTGGATGTTGCATTGCTATTGATGTTCATGGCTGTGCGAACCTACATTGGCTTCCAAACACACAGAATCCACCATGTCCATGTTTGGCTGCCATTTCAAAAATGGCGGTCAAAAGTTTTTGTTCGTCTTGTTGGTCACAGTAACCCCCCCCCCCCCCCCCCCCCCCAGCCCCTGATGCAGATCGTTCTTACTTCTAGACCAGCAGTGTTTTGGTGCTACTTATGAACCACTTGTCCTGGTCTGTAGCTGGTGCTTTTGGTGGCGAAAGACAAAGAACCAATTTGAAACTAGGCTCTGGCTCCGAACCAGCACTCAAACTGCGTTGGTGGAAAAGGGCTGACGGTGTTTGCTGAGGGAAGCGGACTTGATTTAAAGTAAGATGAGTCAGTGAGTTAAGTCTCTTTGCTTGTCTTCTCACTTTCTCTTTTCTTCTATTTTTTTTTTTTTTTTTTTTCTCTTTTCCTTTTTCTCATTTTCTTTTTACTTTTCTTTCTGTCTCTCTCTCTCTCTCTCTCTCTCTCTCTGTTGTTTCTCTCTTTATTCTTGTATCTTAACTCAGTTTTCTTGTATTTCCTCCAGGAGTTGAACTGCCTTTGCAGTGTTTTAAATGACACTGTGGTTGTTTGTCAGTCATTGATGCTAAATCCATAAAGTTCTGTGTTTTTGTACATTCCCGGGCTCTTTTTTGAGCTTCCTGATCTGTCATCTCCTAAAATCACTTCAGTTAGCATCCACACAAAGAGCGTTTGATGTGGTGTTTCTGTGTGTGCGTGTGTGTGTGTGTGTGTGTGTGTGTGTGTGTTCCTATGGAAACCCGTTTGCACATTCTGTTCCACTGACTTGCTTTTGTCCAGAGAGATTTGTGGCTCAGAAACTGACATCAGTGTTGAGAATAAGGAGCGGATGAATAACATGAAGAGGAGGCCGATGGCTGCAGGCAGAGAGTCTGTAGAGAAGGACAGTGGGAGAAAAGGAAATGAGAAGGTCAAAGGTCAGAGACTGAAGGCTCTTCAGAGACCTGACATGCTGCAGTACATGGAAGTTTTTTTCTCAAAAGAATCAAAAAACATGCTTTTGAATAATTTAGTTTCCAAATGCATTGTCACTGGAGAGAAGAATCTTTTGCCAAGACATAATGTGTATAAAATAATTTGTAAAGATATTTTCTTCTATAAAAAACAGCTGTCAGAGTTATAATATATAATACCGGTTCATGTTGAAATGTTTAAACGGTGTAATGGCATATTATGTTGTGCATCTTAGAATTACACTCTTTGAAGCAGTGACTATGAAATGCTTAGTGTCTCTTTTGTCCTGTTTTCTTTTTCTTTTCTTTTCTATTCTTTTTTCATTTCTTTCTATTTTTCTTGATCTCTTTTTCTTTTTCCCTTTTTTCATTTTTTTTTGTTTTATTTTACTTTTAATGTTTTTACTTTAATTTATTATTTATTTATTTGTATATACTTTCCTTCTCTTTGCTTTTCTTATGTTTTCTATTTATTCTTTTTTCCTTTAAAATTTTTTCATTTCGTTTTCTATTTTATATATAATTTTTATAGTATGTAATATACTCTTATTTTTATAAGATATAATGCTTTATAATCAGTTAGCCCCGTTTTAACCCCAGGTTAGGGCGAATATCTGTGTGTCTGTGATTTTCTGGTTTGCACTGAACAAACTGCTGATGTAAAGGCTTGTGGTCACACAATGACTCCAGGCTGTCTGTAAAGGCTGATAACATCACACACACACACACTATACATCCATATGGCCCTGGCATCAAACATGCCTAAATATGATGCTTGAAATGTATATGTTGTGCCTACAGAGAGATGAAGAGGCAGAAAGACAGAGGTGTGTGTGTATGTGTGTGTGTGTGTGTGTGTGTGAGACCCAGAAAAAGTGTTACGGCCCAGACTGCAGCAGAGCACAGGGAAACGATAACCCATTTAGTACACACACACTGTGCTGTACTCGGCCGTAATAAACAGCATGTTTAGTTATCAGAGGTGTATTTGTGGTTTATATTCAGTAACATTTATTAATGTTTGTAAGGCTGCATTTATTCGATCAAAAATACAGTAATATTGTGAAATATTATTACAGTTTAAAATAGCTGTTTTCTATGTGAATATAAAGTAAAATGTAATTTATTGCTGTGATCAAATCTGAATTTTCAGCATCATGACTAGTCATTTTCTGTGTTTTTCCCTCAGGCTCAGGATCTGAACGTCATCGAGGAGGTGATCAGAATGATGCTGGAGATCATAAACTCCTGTTTGAGTAACTCACTCCATCACAACCCAAACCTGCTGTACGCGCTGCTCTACAAGCGGGAGCTCTTCGAGCAGTTCAGATCACATCCGTCCTTCCAGGATATCATGCAGAACCTCGACACGGTGAGACATGACTCTGTGTTCCTGCTCTCTTCCAAACCCTAGTGAGCTCTCTAGTGTCTACATAGACAGCTGCCTTCTAAGGCTGCATCCTAACTGAAACTGAACCTTACAAGTGGCTGATATGAAACATTCTCCATAGGCAGCAACTCTGTTAATGTTACATGAGATATACAAATAATGAAGTATAAATATACAAACTCAGTTGATTCCAGTCAAGTGTAACATTTAGTATTAAATATATATTTCTATCTTTAGTATATTTGTACATTAAAATAATATATAAAATGTTATATTTAAAATCTGTATTTGTTTTAATCTATTAAAAAGTATAAAAACTAATTTTATATATATAATGTATAACGTAATTATTCTAAAATTGTATATGAAAATACATTTGTTACCATGGTAGAAATTAGAAATAATAATTTTATTAATAAATAATCAGCAAAATAAATAATATTTCTAAATCAACATTTGCGGTATTACATTTTTAAAAAACTTCACTGTAGATTAATATAGTGAGTTATTTTTATATGATCTATTTATGTAATTTATTTGTTATGTAGTGTTATTATTAGGGCTGGGCGATAAATCGATTTTATCGATTAACTCGAATGTGTAGTTTACATCGACTTGTTTGAATGAAAATCGGTTTTCTCTTTAACATCCGCTGACGCTCCCCTCTGGGCTCCAGTAGTTTGCCATGTAGGGTTTGGCCGATCGCCGATGGCTGATAGACGTCATGATGTTAAAGGCCTAATGTTACTTCATTTTTGTACATGTACGCTAGAGTATACGTACAGTCGAACGCGCAGCCTTTCAAAGTATACTCCATTTGAAGTTGAACGCGGGCGGTCGGCGCACTCGCTCTAGAAAGCTTCAACCATGTTCAGTGTCTGCTCTATTTTTCCCTGTTAAGTCATGACTGATAACAAATATTTTTTAACTCTTTTAAACCAAAGCTGAGCTGCCTCATACCCTCTCGCTCACAAGCACTTGTCAATGTGAGCGTCTGTTGTTGCAGTCTCAGCTATTTTGTTGTCCACCTCTAGTTTCATTTTCAGCTGTGAAACAACGGCCCGGAACAGTGTTGCCACCATGTGCAAAAACTGATTACTGCTAAATAACTTCAGTGCCCATGTGCGTCCTGAGCATACAAAGTACGCTCGTGATCCCCCCTCCCCCCGCAATTCACCACATCCCAATACCGTGTACTACGGAGCTTCTTAAAGGGAATAAATACGAGATGGGAGGAAAATATGTTTCAATACTTTCTCTCATAGTTTTATCATTGGGTAGCCTAATTGGATATAAAATTGCGGGCATCAGGGATTATGCCTGGCATTGAATCTGCTTTTGAATTAGGGCTGTATACCTTGGAGAACCTGGCGATACGATACATACCTCGATACACAGGTCACGATTCGATACGTACCTCGATACAGAGCTGTCTCGATACGATTTGATACAATGTGACACGATTCGATACGATTCAATAAAAATACATGGGCCAGAGCCAATTAGTTAATGCTGAACACATTTACTCAACAAACAGAACTCTGCATTTTTCTTCAATTTATTGAAGACAAAAGTGCATTATAACAAAGTGCATTTTGCTTAAATATTTGCAACTTTAAGTGCTCTGATTAATTGTACACAAATTGTATTAATCTGGAAATTACCACAAGTCAACATTTAACTTTCCAAGGGTACAGTCTGAGCTCACACAAGCACAAAATCTTCTTCTTATTATTCTTAACTTCTTATTAAATCTTCTTATAATTCTTTTTTGTGACACCATGTACTGCCATAACATATTTCACTATGAAATCACTTAAATGCTACATCTTGCTTTAACATTTTCCATGAGTTTTTTTGAAACTCGCGGGCGCCGCAGCGCCCCCTAATGGCTGGGCGGAGTATCGATACTAAGGGCTAGAATATCGATACTGTATCTTTTTTTATTATATCGGTATGTATCTAAGAATCGATATTTTGAGCACACCCCTATTTTGAATGCACGATTGCTTTTTAGTTTCACATTCACTTTCGAGATTCACGATCGTATGTACTGTTTATACTATGGAGCGGCAGTTCTTTTTACAGTACACAGTACACACATTTTACAAGATGGGCAAGAAGTTGGGTCAAACCTTATCAAACGATTCATTTGCGCTAAAAAAATAAGTGTTAACGTTGACAGCCCTAGTTAAGTTACATTTTCACTTTTTACAATGGCAGGGCCTGCTATCTTGTCCTTTTGGCTTGTTGTTTCTGATTGCACTTTTAACGCCAAGGGGGAAAGCCAGATCAAATCCCAGAAGGGAAAATCAAAACAAAAGGAAGTTAAAACTTGTTTTGAACAATTTCTTTGTCATCGGCAGATTGATTTTAATCTGGGATTTTTTTTCTTGGGCCATATCGCCCAGCTCTAGTTATTATAAGAACAATTATAAATAAAATTATACTTTATCTATTAAAAATTATTAATACATTTATAAATGCAATCAATATTTTAAGCAATTAAAAAATTAATGAAATTCTTAAATATAAAAAGTAATTCAAAATATATGTAATTAATAGTTTAAAATATTAAATTAAAATTTATCAAAATTATCTATAAAAATTAATTTGTGAATTATTTAAAAAAATAAAACAATTATATATAAAATAAATGTGTGTGTGTATATATAAAATGGTCTTTTAGTCTATTAAATATTATATAAACACTAAAATCCGTGTTTGAATGAGCACAAAACACATGGTACACATAAATATTGAGTGAATTAGTTGATGTTTAAAGAGATGGAACTGTTTTGTATTCATACTTTTTAGCTATGAATAAAACATAATTGACATTTTGCACTGTGGAATTGTCATCTGCAAAGTATACCTGCAATACTGCTTTTGAATTTGTTCAAAACAATGTATCTTTTAACAACAACAACAACAAAAAAACCTACCATGGTACTGCCATCTGTTACCATCACTGTACCATTGTACTGCCACAGTACTGTGCTTATGATGCCTAGGTAGACAGCTCACTGGACAGGAACAGAGCTTTTGCATTTGTTTAGAAGCATTTTTCTTGTATCTGTGTAATTCAAAACAAAGCCCTCAGTGCAAATGTGCATATGCTGTAGATGCAGAGATTTGCACTGGACCTGCTGCAGTTATACTGTGCTGTAGTAGCCCAGGGGGTTTCTGGGTAATCTGCAGAAGTCAGGAAGGAAATTCCCTGTTTAAACACACACACTGGTGCATTAATGCTGGATGACTCACTGCAGCCTTAAACACACACCGCAGAATAAAATACATCCGCAGATCACTTTAAATATTCATCCAAAACCCGAGAGAGGCTGAATGAATACTAGTATACTGTACACTATGCACTAAATACTGCATGCTGAAGATAGGATGTGAAATTTCCAAAATTCAGAAATTGAAAGTGAGTATATTACACTGACGTTGTTGGCATCCAAATATGTCATAAATATATACAGTATTTGTGGTATAATATATATATATATATATATATATACGACGATCACCGTTGATTCCAGTAGAATTTGAAATTGGCATGTTGCTAAGATATTTAAATATTTATATATATATATATATATATATATATATATATATATATATATATATATATATATATATATATATATATATATATATATATATATATATATATATATATATATATATATATATATATATATGAGCACAAAAGCGCAATTAATATTAAATAATATAATAAGTAAAAAAATAAATAAAAAATTAAGAAATTGTCTATATGTATAATATTTTGATATGTTTCATATATTAAAACGTTACGTTTTGTATGTAAAATTGATATTTTCATCGATTAAAATGATAAAGTAATATTTATATAAAGTGGTTTTATTTAACTCATTTTTTAAAATCAATATTTTAATTAGTGCAAAACACAATTAATATGATTGATATAATAAAACTAATATAAAATTTATTTTATGTTCGAAATGGTTTTCAATTGATCAAAAAAAGGTATATAAAACTAATTTATATATAAATTGATATTCTAATCTGTTAATATTTAGATATTCATTACAATATATTTTTAAGCAATTAAAAATTAAACTTACATTATAAATAGATAATCAATATGTTGTAATTTTATCCAAATGTCTCTCAAATGACACGCAGAGGGGTCCAGGAGATGTTAAAAGATTGTTTTTTTTAAATTCATTCATCACTCTTGAGCTTGAAGGTCAAGCCACACACATTGCATTGTGGGATGTCGTATCTCACACACTGTGCAAACATCATTATTTCAGTGTTTACAGCATTCCTGTCATTGCACTGATGTTGTGGCATTGACTGTGTGTGTGGGGCAGGTGATTGGATTCTTCAGCCAGCGACTGGAGCAGGCAGGAAGTGACCTGTCAGTGGAAAGAGTTCAAGAGGTCATCAAGAAAGGTGCGGCAGCCCTCCCTAAAGAGCGTCTGAAGGTAAGCACACAGATGTTAGTGATGATGTGGGTTTAATACATTCACAACTTCACAGAAACACTCTAAGCCGACAAACGCCGTCTATCTGGCGTCATCGGCCCGCTTTCCACCTCTCCACCCGTCTGACCTCTCCACTCTGATATTTGTTCAATTTTCAAAACGAAATATCTGGCTGTGTCTAAATATGGAACCGTGACATTTAACTTCCTCCTAGAGACAGCAAAACAAATTCTTTTGAAACACACTGGATTAATAATTCACCAGCTGACTGTATCACACAACTGCCGTCTGTGCACACGAACATCAGGAGTTACCATGGTAAAAATTATTAATAAAGATTTTATAAATAAATAATCAGCAAGATAAATATTTCTGAACAACCTTGTGTTTTGCAATATTCCATTTGAAATAAAAACACCACACAGTAGTAGCAAATTAATTAATTTAGCGAGTGAAAAAAGTTAATTTGCATTTTTAGTCCTTTAAAAAAGTTTTTTTTAGAATATTTATATACACACACACACACACTTTTTTAAATTTAATTCTGCAAAACAAATATACATTATATTTATATATGGATTATTAATTTATTTATTTCAAATAAAATATTTTTTTCGAGGAAAACTAAAAATTATTGTATAAATTAAAATTTAAAAATTATATATATTATTTTAATGAAATCCTTCACAACGTTATTATTTATGCATTATACGTTTTATATATTTATATACTATATTTATATATGCATAATTAATTAATATATTGATTTACATGTATTTCAATTAAAACATTTTTAGAGAAAAACTAATACAAATAATTATATAAATATAAAATAAATTAACTCGCGTTTATACACTGGCTCCGAAACTTTTGTCCGTCATTAAAAAAAATCGGTTCGATTTTCTGCATTTTTGCATCCGTAGCAAGCATTTTGATAGGAAAGGATGACGAATACAGAAAAAAACATGCGAACATTTCGGACTCGGTGTGCAATGACCTTTAGAGTTGATGATTTGGGTTCTTATTTGCCGTTTGGCAATGTCTGCCATATGTTGTACTCTGCATGTCGATGAATGAAGCTGTGCTTGATCTGATCAGCAGCAGGAAGGAGTGTGTCTGAACACGCGAGCGATCATGTTTAAGAGCGGGTCAGGCCTCGTCTTCATTATCACAAACGACTCCTCCAGGGCCATTCATTACGCTTTATAACACACGTGCTCATGACATCTGCAGAAGAACAGGAAATCACACAGATCTGTCGCTGATATACGGCCTGAAAGACCGGAATAAATCTCCGCCGCACGTCTCGTTACCTTCCCATCCTTACCCACAATCCTCTCTGATCGCCCTAAATCAGTGGAAAAGTGGCCGGTATGTGGCGTTGGTCTGGCGTTTAATTGCGTGTTCTTTCACATGTTCAGTGTTTCGGATCTCACAGACGACATCCATCATGTTAATGAGCAGATGAATGAGGACGATCGCTCATGGATATTGTCTGATCATCTCAGTGTGTACAGCATTATGAGGAGCAAGACGTTCTTGTCACCGAGTCTTTGTAGGGCTGAGCGATATGGCGGTTTACAATGTATACAGTGGTATACAACTTACTTACGTGTGGATGAAGAATAAGTGGCATTGTAGCAGACAGACCAGATCTGTTTTCCAGTAACACTTGAGAGTGGCTGACTAGTTTATCTAGATGTCTTTGTGTTTAGTTTTGATATTTCAATAAAATCAGCCCAGATACGTTACGTCTTTGAATTCATCCCCTTTCAAACACATTCAGATGGACTGCTTTGGCCTATTTTTGAACGATCAACCTTCAATGAAAAAGATGTATATCTGTAAACCAGTTAGTTTAAAAAATAACAATATATTAGGGCTGGGCGATATGAGCATAAATTCATATCTCGGTATTTTTTGGCTGATTTGCAGTATACGGTATATATCTCGGTATTTTGTATTTGGATTAAACAAATAAATAAAGTGAATGTAAGCATGTACGCATATATTATGTGCAAAAAATGATTAAAATCACATTACATTCTAACATTGTAACATTGTAATCTAAAAACAAAAACAATGCTTTTAAAGTAGAAGTTAAATTTACTAAAAATGAAAGTAAAAAAAATTACCCCACTACAGTCACTTTACAGTTAGTGCTTTCATACAAATATACACTAGATTTAAAATTCTACAGATGTCACATTTATATTGTCCAACTACAAATATTTCAGCAAAATGTATATTTTAGTCAGAGTTATTGCGCTCCTATTTTATTGCGCTCTGTCTGTTTGGCGCGTGTGCGCGGTGCTCGTTCTGAACAAAGTCTGTGAAGTTTAGCGGAGAATCGCAAAGCAAAAGCTCATGCACTTCTGACAGCAAAATGGAAATATTTCCTTTCTAACATCTACAGATGGAGAATATACCTGTGAAATGTAAGTTATGCATTTAGGAAAAGAGCACATAGCTTAAACCAACGTGTCTCTGTCAGCGGCACACGCAACCTTTCTGTCAGAGCATCAGACGGGCCGAGCCGCTTTAAACTGAAACTATGGGCTACTATATCCTACGAGTTTTTTTAAAGCCCTTCATATAAAGCTTGTCACGTTTAGAGCAATATATATATACATACATATATACATATACATAATATATACAGTGCTCTCCATAAGTATTGGAACAGTAAAGACAAAATTGCTCTGTTGGCTGTGGAGTCAAGACATTTGTAAATATGATTAAAATATGAATATTATACAAAACTACAGAATGTCACATTTTATTATTAGCCGTTTCAACACATACATGTTTTACTAAATAAAAAGAACAGCACTTTTAGAGTTCATCCCACTCATTGATGTGAGTATAAGTATTGGGACAGTTGAATATAAGGCAGATATAAAAGATTAAAAGCTATTATTTAGTTGCAGATCCCTTGCACACAATCACAGCAGTGAGTCTGTGACCCATAGACATCACCAGACTCTTGCTCTCATCCTTTGAAATACTTTTCACCACTTCTTCAGCTGGTGAAATTCATGTTTAATCAGATTTAACTCTGGAGACTGACTTGGGCAATCTAAGACTTTCCATTTCTTTGCTCTTATAAATTCCTTGACTGAACTGGCAGGGTGTTTTGGGTCATCGTCCTGATGCAATATGAAGCACTTCCCAATGACTCTGGTGGCATTTTCTTGAATATTGGTTGGCAAGATGGTTTTGTACCCTTCCAAATTCATTCTGCTCCTGTCATCATACATTAAGTCATCAGTAAAGTTGAGAGGGCCTGTTCCAGAGACAGCCATGCATGCCCATGCCATGACACCACCTCCACCATGCTTTACAGATGAGGCTGTATGCTTGGGATCATTTGCAGTTCCCTTTTTTTCTTTCCCATCACTTAGATAAAGGTTCATCTTTGTCTCATCGGTCCATAAACACAGTCCAAAACTCTTCTGGCTCACCTTTGTGTTTTTTGCAAACTCTAATCTTGCCTTTCTATTTTTGGTGCTGGTCAGAGGTTTGCATCTTGCTGTGTAGCATCTGTAATTCTGTGTCAAAGTCTCCTGAGGACAGTAGATTGTCAGAGCATCACCCCAGCTTTCTGGAAGTTGTTGGTGATTTTACAGACATGTCTTTTAGGGTTCATTTTCACAGCTTTTATGATTTGTCTGTCATCAGCTACTGTTGTTTTCTCAGCTGATCAGGTCGTTGTTGGTTGCTGGTGTTGCTGATGGTTTCCAAACTCGTGATTTCTCCATGCCCTTTGTTTTTGCTAGAGCTCTAACTTACTTCCTCTTTTCTTTTAGCATTCAAATTGCTTGCTTTTCTCTCAAAGTCAGCTCCCTCATCTTCATCCTGGTTTGTATGTGTCATCATCGAATGCAAGATTCAGAATACAGAAGTAATGGATATAACTGATACGACACATTCCCTGCTTTTAATATCTGAAGAATTAATGCAACAGGACACATCTGATCACTTAGAAAGACCTTTGAGACAACTGTTACAATACTTATGCTCACATCAGATAGAGCGATGAAACTCTAAATCTATGTGTTGAATCACCCAATAATAAAATGTGACATTCTGTAGTTTTGTCTCATATTCATCTTTTAATTTGTTTTAAAATTAAAACATTTGTTTTTTAAAAATATATACAATTATTTATGTGTACATAAATGCCTATATTTGTAAACCACAAAGTCTTTTATTTAAAAACGTTTTTAAATATATAATTATATGTACTTTTCATATAGTTTACAAATATACATATATTTACAAATAGGTTTTAATTATAAGTTATACATTTTTCTATGAAAGACTGCAAAATAATGACTGTCTGTGGTTCTTCTGTCTACTGTTGATTTTGAAAATGCATAGTCTTACATCTCTAATTTCTGCTAGGTTTTCTCTAGTGGTTTATTGGCGTGTGTGTGCATTTCTATCCGTACGTTTTCAATTTATCTGTGTGTGTTGTGTTTGTGTCCTGGGCGTCCCCATGACTGGGATTGAAAAATTCTTGTCTAGACATCCAGACTCATGCTCACACACACACACACACACACACACACACACACTCAAGCATGCAGTGGGCAACACTTATCAGAATCAGAGTCCCAAGAGAACAACTGTGTGCTTGAGGGATGTTCCGTACTCTCGGCCCTGGTACAGACGGCCCTTATTCCACCGCAAACACTCACACATACACACACAAAGGAAGCGAGAAGGGCCAGACTGCCTGTCTGCGCAGAGCTCTACCTCTTTCGGTCTCTGCTGTTTTCTTTCTCTCTCCCTCTTCAGTGCTGAATAGGAGCAGCGACAGCCGCATGTGACGTGGACGGAGTGACAGAGGTGGTGGAATTTGTTGTTTGGCCAGTGCTCTGGTGTGTGCGTGTTGTGTGGTGATAAGACAGAGACACCGTGGCTCCTGTGAGGGAGGGCCACATCAGCGTAACACGCACTCAGACATGCTTTCATAAGACTTTTGGATGCATTTTGAAATAATCGCTCAAATATGACACTTGTCATGAAAGAGACTGCTTTCTCAATTAGTTTTTTTGGATGATTTCTTAATGCATTTAAAAGCCAAATTTATTTTGATGTTCTCAGTCTGTGCTTCTACAGTAAGTCAACCTAAAATGGGTTTAATTTCATAATAAACGTTGGGGTCGGTTCGATTTTATTTATTTTTTTTAAATAAAGGTCTCTTCTGCTGCATATATTCCAAGGCTGCATTTATTTGATCAAAAATATATATAAAAAAATTAAATATATTTTCTGTATATGAATATATTTTAAAATGTAATTTATTCCTGCTGAATTTTCAGCATCATTACTCAGTCTTCAGTGTCACATGATCCTGCAGAAATCATTCTGAAAAAACATTTCTGATTTATTATCAATGTTGAAAACAATTGTGCTGCTTCATATTTTCTGGAATTTGTGATACATTTTATTTTTCAGGATATTTGGTAAATAGAAAGTTCAAAAGAACAGCATTTATTTGAAATACAAATCTTTTATAACATTATATTATACTTTTGATCAATTTAATGCATCCTTATATAAGTTAATATAATATAAGTTTTTTTTATATTTTAAAAGAATATAAGTTTTCATTTCTTTAAACAACAAAAAAATCTTGACCCCAAACTTTTGAACAGTAGTCTAAATGATTCTGGTCTTTTATTTATTTTAGTTTTAGTTTTATTTGCTAAATTTATCATTGCATGTTATTTTAAAGAAAAAACAAACAAACAATCTTTCATCCAAATCTAACAACTTGTCTTTAGAGCAACGTTTTGACTCCATTATGGATGTGTAATATCCACTTTTGCATAAATTCTTATCAGTATGTTTTGAATCAGACACGAGTTACCCTCTCTCAATCTCTCAGCTCAAACTGAATGATTGTGTGTGTTTAATATGTGTGTGTTTGCATTCTTACATAAAATCATCAGCGTCTGTTTTCCTTGTGTGTGTGTGTGTGTTAGTGAAGCGTCTCTGCTCTGAGGCTCCGACTGCCGCAAACCAGGGCCAAGCCGACAGGCGACCTTGGAGCGCAGCCAACCATGAGCCAATTCTGCCCGGGCACTGTCTGGCCCTTCTCTTCCCAGGAAACACTGGGGCCCTGCAGGGGGGGCATGTCTGTGTGTGTGTGTTTGAGAACTGAGAAGAGAACAGTTTGACGCAAGACTTCAGTTCAGAGAACATCTGAGAGTTTAAATAGCTCTGGGTTTACATCTGCCCTCAGTGGAGCTCATGTGTACTCTGACAGCAATCTCAGCACCGCTTTATTTCCTCTTGAATGTTTTGATTCGTTTGAGTCACTTCATGACAACGGAGGTTTTATTTGTCTGAAGGTCATCAAACGTTTAAATTCTGAAGATGATTTGTTGCTGCAAGTTGCAATTCATTTTTTTTTTTTTATATATAATTTTTATTTTAATTTGTGTGTATGTGTATATATCTATCTCTCTCTATATATGTGTATATACATATACATATATATATATATATATATATATGTATATGTATATATATATATATATATATATATATATATATATATATATATATATATGTATATGTATATGTATATGTATTAATACTTTATAATTACTTTCGCATTAAAATTAGACTTTTTTTTTTTTTTTTTCACTTTTCAGAAAAAACTGTCACTATATATATTCATTCAGAACATCATTTCTTTTGATTTTATGGACAAATATGACCAAGACAAGCTCTTGACGTGTTCTTGACTCATTGACCCGTAGAGTTTTGAAGACAATAAAGAATGAACTAAATGTTCCTTGTGTTCTGCCATCAGCCATCCTGAAAGCCATTGACCTTTTGACCTCGAGTCCCTCATCACGCGAGTCGCTTCATGTGCTCCCACGTGTGACAGGCCGGGTCCGTGCGCTCGCATGGCGTCTGAAAGAAACAGACAGACTTTCAGAGGCCGTGAATAGAGCCGCAGTGTAGCCGAGCCAGCAGACCTAGAGTCAGCGAGTCCAGCCAACTTCTGAGCCCTTTCTGTGGAGTCAGATATGAAAGCGCTTCAATGCGGCCTCTGTCTTGCACAATGAGAGTGCTGGGGAATATGATAGGATGCCAATGCATTATTAACGCTGATGGGCAGCTTACCTGCTGTCGATTGGCCCGCGACTCACCTGAGCTCTGGCTCAGATCGGTTGGGTCAGATCGCTGTTGATGGACCAGTCACCTCACAGCTGTTGGTTTTGGCCGGGGCGGCCCGTCGCCAGCCACTTCCTGCATGTTTTATGTAGGATATTGTGAGCGTTTGGTTGAGCTGGATTGGGTTTGGGCTGTTTGTGTTGGCTCTCGATTCCTGTAGCTACTGTTCAAAAACCTGCGACTGTCTGATTGAATACCAATCATACACCACATACACATACACCACAACCAGGCTTCTTTCTTCACTTAAGAATCTTAGAAGCTTTGTAGGGTGTTAAAGATCATTCGAAAAGCACATTATAGCTTATTCTGATTAGAAAACCACCATTAGATGATACACATGTATATGTTGTGTGACATTAGCATGGCGCTAATGCCAACGTGAGAGGTTTGATTTCCATGTAATGCATGATTGCTGTGGAAGTGTGTGTTTTCAGCTGCTTTTTAATCTTGTGATGGTTCCAGTGGCTCATTCTGCCAGAGAGGAGCAGAGAGCGTGAAGCTGTTGGAAAGCGACCTTTGTTTTTCTTTGTGACGTGGACGGGCAGTAGATCTGAAATCGGATTATGAAAAAGCAGATTGTGCGAGGTGTGCTCATGGTTTTCTCATTTATTCCCGGCTAAGACTCTGGTTTAAAGTGTCCTAATTTGCTTGTGAAATCTTATGAATTGCATGCACGTTGTGGCTGTAGTGCAGGTCGTATGAAGAATAATTGTGCACTTGGCAGCACATGCAAATAGGAGACACACACATGCTTTTGTTTGTGGTAGTGCCAAATATCAGTCAACTTGTGGCTGGCACTAAATATCCACAGTTTATATGTAATTATATTTAAAATTATCTGTCTATCCATCTATCATCTGTCTATCTATCTGTACTAAAAGAATATATTTATATATTTAGAATATAATATTTGCAGTAAATATATTAGATTAAATATGTATTTAAATCTGTTTATTACAGAAATTTTATTTAAGAAACGGTAATTATATTTTTGCTTTGCCCTAATAAAAATGAATTGGAAATTTTTGTAAATAAAATTTATTTTATTTACAAATAAATTTAAAATAATTCAATGAGAATTTGGTCAAATGTGCATCATGAAATTAACACTAATAAAAAAAGATAAATATATGCATTTTGTACATTTATTTGTAAATATTTATATACATGAGTATATGATATCATCATGCTTGAAATGTTTCAGATTGCATTAGATATTATGCTTTGATGCCACCTGAATTCACGTATCAAAGAACAATTTCTGTATTTAGACTTTTAGGATGTCACGTTGCAGAATTATACTGGAAATAGATTTTGATGCAGAAATGCATAAATCAGATGAATACGGTCTTTTCTGTGGCATAAATTGGCACACAGTGTCCGTTTCTGAATTGATTATCAGCTGTGATAAATCACTTTGCAATTTAATCCTATTCAAATTTATTTACAATGCCAGTGCCATGTATTTGAGTCTCAAGTGCATATTCATTCATGTAAATCCACGAGAAAATCACTAGACACTGTTTTGTTTGTATGACAGGCTACGTTTGCATGACCTGTCAAGTTTGCATTTTTTTTTTCCACAAATGTAAACCTTTACAAAGCTTTCTCTGCCACAAACGCTAAAATTTCTGTGGCAAAGAAGGACTTCCAGAGAGCTGCTCGTGGCAGCAGCCGTTAAAAAGCCACGTTTCACCAGCCTCCTCTTTTTTTTACACTGATGGGAAACAGCATTTGTTTGCAGAATCGCTCCAGGGGAACTGTAAAGTTCCAGTGAAAGGAGTTCCTTCATGTCTTCTGGGCTTCTTTTCCTCCGTGGCCTCTGAAAAGAACGGAAGGAGAATTTCTGTGGTACTGCAAATAAAGCCAAGAGTGAACGGCGTTACCCGAAGCCACAGACAGACAGCTTCCTGTTTCAGAAAGTGCTCTTCCTAAAAGTCAGCCTATACGTTTGAGAGTTTCCTGTGGGCAGGAATCAGTCGTTGTGTTTGTTTAGAGACGGGTCAGCAGTCATTGATATCTTGGTATCATTGGTATCACAGTCATGAACTGTGATTAATCGCAAATTTAAAATACTAGGATTTACCTGTAAATCTGTTGAAATAAAGAAATGCATGACAAACTAGTTTAAGGAAACAGAACCTTTCACACCTCCACAAAGTATGAGACATAATCCTTATTATTCTTTTGTTGTTTTGTATTCTTTTGTTCAGCCATTATCAGCCTTTATACTGGCAATAAAACGTTTACCATGCCACATTACTTCAATCCCAGTATATATTTAGCCAACTATTATCAAAAGTATTTCTAATTAAATACAACAAAACATTTTCTTGTGACCTTACATGAAGTATTATGACAAAATGCATTATGAAGAAGAATTGGACCTGTTCTGCAGGTGCATTAGAGCTAACATTAGCATCATAAGACTATTTATGAGATTAAAAGTACACTTTTACTCAGAACTCACTTTAAACCACCATCGAGTGTTTGTAATAACTTCCTTTTGCATATATATACATACATGCATACACTTTGGGCGGCCGTGTTACATTATAAAAGTAGGCCAAAAAAACCGCAACCCACAGCTCTGTAATTTTTCCTTCGACTATATTTTCAAAATAGCCCAATTGTGCGGAAAACCGCGACCCTGGCAACACTGGTTCGCTGTACCCTTATCACATATGAGTATGCATATATATATATATATATATATATATATATCTCTCTCTCTCTCTAGATTTACATTTTATGGATAGATAGATCAATAGATTTATTTTTTTACATTAGATGTGCGTGTGTGTTCTATTAGATTTTCATTAGGGCAAAACAATAATATTTTATATTTCATGTGAATTTGAGGGAAACTTGCTGAAATTGTCATGTAAATTGATAACTACCATGATCTGAGATGTGAAATTATGTTTCAGTTAAAGCCTCAAGTTAGTTTAATAGCATAAAAATACTTTTTATAACATCATTCCTGGACTGGTTATGTGCAACATTACCCACAGTCTTGAAGTGACATTAGATATTAGAGAAATCACTGTCACAGGTAGGGTTGTTCCAATTGCGATACTAGTATCGGAAATTACACCGATACCACAAACAATTCTGGCATCGGTATTGGCGAGTACTTGATCCCGATCCGATACCATTTTCTTAAACAAGACCTATAGCTATGCCCACTTATCTGAATGGTTGCACAGCACACCTGTATTTGACGTACCGTAAGCTCTGTGTAGCGCACGACTCGCCGTTGCTTTGCTTTTTTCTCACACGCAAAGAGAGAGCGAGAGCGAGAGAGTCCTACATACCATGCAAAATTGACGCGCTACGTGTAAACGATATTCCTTGTTGTATTTTCCTGTCAAAATAAAGGAGTTCCTTTGGAATTCTTCAACTTTTAAGAACTGCCAGGTTCTCTGATAGTGGGCGGAACTAATGCGCAAACGGCAATCTCGTTGGTTTGCGCATTATATATATATATATAGATGGTGAAGCACACCATCAACTAATTGTATCAATTCATACAGGGCTAGCAGTACATACAGCTGTATAACCAGATACTCACCCAGGTATCGGATCAGTACTCTGTATCGCTCGATACCCTGTGCCTCGGTATCTGGAAGGGAAAAAGGGTAGCGGAACATCTCTAGTCGCAGGCTAACAGTGTTGCTAACTTACCTGTTAATTAAAAATTATTTGGATGTTAAAATTACATAAAAACCCAAACTGACCCGAGCGTTGAGTGTTTTTAACGTTGCGATTATGAAAAGGAAAATGACTGAATGACAAATGCACACAATAGCGAGGCCGGTGTAAACGTAGACGCTCAGTGTTGTGCTGTCAGCGAGAGGAACTCAAACCCTGCGGCTCCGGCTCCTCCTCCTCCTCACCTGATTAGCACACAGGAGACGACCGCTAGCGTCTCAGATACTAGCGCCACATATCGCTTTACCAGAGGTTAAGAGGGTTGTATTTAAACATGAAAAGCAGCATCTGAGGTGTTCCCGTGTGTCATATAATCAATCAAACTGAAGTGTATTTACCTCACAGGTGGATGGAATTACACCTGCGTCAAAACTGCAAGCGCTTCACCTGAAATCAGATAACACACACACCGTATCTGTGTTCAGCGCTCATTATCAATGCTTATTTACGCTCCTCATTTGCACTTCACTGATGTGGCAATCAAAATAAAACCCCAGGAAATGAACACTGCATCGGTGCATGTTATTCTAAAGTATAAATATTTATCTTTAATCTGTGATCTTTCATCAGAATGAGTCATTTTATGTAAGAGAATGGACGCTGGATGTTGACTTTAAACTCTTATCTCAGAGCTGATCTTTGTGTCTTTAGGGCCATGTTTCTGAACATCTCATCCGTCTCATTTTATGATCTTCAGGGTGAAATAATTCAGCGTTAAAGCTTATTGATGCTTCATTTCGATTAAAGATTATACAGGAATACAGTGAACATTTACACCAAAACTGATCACAACATAAATGGGATCCAAGATGGTGAGAAATTTGTCAGACAAAAAAGAAAAAAATGCATTGTGTATTTTTATTGTTATTCTTGTCACCGTTTATGTTAGTGTTGTTAGTGTTAACTAAACTATTAAAAAGCATTTTTGTTAAAGATGAAATATAAATGATGAAAAAAATTAAACCTAAGAAACAAACTACAATAAAATAACTTGAAGTACTTAAATGTTAGATGAAAAATTAATCCTAAAAACTTAAACTAAAATAAGCTTCAGTTGAAGTACTTAAATTTCTAAAACGAAGTAAAATAAAAATAAAGCTAAATAGAAATATTAAACTAAATATAAAATATAAAAATTAAATGAAATATTTTTTTATTATTAATTAAACGTAACAAAATGACTAACATTTATGAAAAAATAGAAATAAAAGCTAATATTAATAAATCCTTTACTAGTATACTGCATAATTGGTCACTTTCTTACAAAGTTCTTCATTTGAATCAGTGTTGTTAACTACAAATTAAACTTCTTTTTAAAAATCTTTTAAATTATTTTATTTAAAATAAAGATGAAATATAAAAACTGAAACTTAAAAACACTTTAAAGTTCAAAAAAGCTTAAGTTTAAGTACTAAAATGACTAAAACTGAAACATAAATAGAGCTGAATCGAAAACTACTAAAAATTTCAAAACTCGTTAAAATGAAAACTGAAAAATAAAAATCAGTTTACAAAAACCTAAATTTGATTTAAAATAAACATGAAGTATAAATATGAAATGGAAAAATGAAAACTTAAATTAAAAGTTAAAAATAAGTTTAAGTTAATGTACTAAAATAAACTTAAAATGAAATAAAAATAAAGATAAATCAAAATATTAAAAAACTTCTAAAAATTCAAATGAAAAAGGAAAATATAAAAATGAAGTTTAATTCGATTGAAAAAATACTATACTAGTATATAAATAATAACAAAATAACACTGATGTGAATGCTTCGTTGGACTTTTTTCTTTATTCCTGAGGGCCATTCATTGCATGAATCTGGACAAATATTATATCTTGTGTGTTTTAAAGATTGGAGAGGTTTTTCACTGACAACCTGCTGGCCAGTTTGTTGTTGTTTGTGTAGGGATGCATTGCTTGATTTGAACATTTCAGCAGGAGTTTATAGATGTGTTTCTCCTGCAGAAGTTTCCAGAGCTGAAGTTTAAGTACGTGGAGGAGGAGCAGCCGGAGGATTTCTTCATCCCGTACGTCTGGTCTCTGGTCTTTAACTCTGGAGTGGGTCTGTACTGGAACTCTCAGGGCATCGACCTGTTCGGCATGGACTCGCCCTGACGGGCCGCCAGACTCTTCAGGTGTCTGTCTGTGTAAGTGCCTACACACAGCTCACGCGTCACGTATCCAACCCCGGAGCTTCCGTCCTCATCGCACCGCTCAAAGGGCTGCAGCTTCCGCTCCGTCGCCAGCTGCACTGAATTCTGGGATTGGTACGATTTGGGGTTTCAGTCACAGGTCTGAT
Source organism: Barbus barbus (assembly GCF_936440315.1). Taxonomy (NCBI): domain Eukaryota; kingdom Metazoa; phylum Chordata; class Actinopteri; order Cypriniformes; family Cyprinidae; genus Barbus; species Barbus barbus. The sequence goes on from NC_136721.1 coordinate 23,659,684, forward strand.
GTAGCTAAATCACTTTGGTTGATTGTGATATTCATTCGTTTGTTTGCTTGTTTCTGTTTGTGGGTCACATGTGGGGAAAATGAGTCAAACCAAAAGATTTCCTGACTGACGGTGAACACAAATCATACTCTGACCCCATTAGGAATGATTCTTAAAGGAATAGTTCACCCAAAAATGAATGTTTGCTGAAAACTTGGTCAACCTCTGGTCATTCTAGATGTAGACGAGTTTGTTTCTTTAGAAATGTAGCATTGCATCACTCGCTCAAAAATGGATGCTCTGCAGTGAATGGGTGCCGTCAGAATGAGAGTCTAGCTGACGAAACATCACAATAATCCACACCACTCCAGTCTATCAGTTAACATCTTTTGAAGCCAAAAGCTGCATGTTTCTAAGACATTTTTAGCTTCAAACCGTTGTTTCCGACTAAAATCTGAGTCTTCTATCCATAATATTGATTTCTCTAGTCAAAAAGATGATAATATGCACTGATCAAGCACGTATACAAGAGAAAACAGCTCTAAACAAATCTGTGTGTGGATTTTGATGTGAGAGACAACAGGAGATCACTTTTTCACTGGAGGAAGCGTTATTATGGATTATTATTTGGCCAAAAGCGATGATTTGAAGTTAAAAACATGGTTTAGTTTCTTTAAAAAACATAGTTTTTGGCTTCTCAAGACATTAACTGATGGACAGGAGTGGTGTGGATTATTGTGATGTTTTTATCAGCTGTTTGGACTCATTCTGACGGCACCCATTCACTGCAGAGGATCCATCGCTGAGACACTGATGCAATGCAGCATTTCTCCAAATCGGCTCTGATGAAGAAACTCATCTACATCTTGGATGACCTGAGGGTGAGGACATTTTTATTTTGTGTGAACTATTCCTTTAACGAGCTGATTATGCTGCACAGCTTTATCACATATCACTATATATATAGTAAGTTACAAATAAATGATATTTGAACATTTTTGGCTTGTTTTATAGGATGCTTTGCTGTTTTAAATTAATTTATTTATTGTCATTATATTTAGTCAATTTCTTTCCTGGCGTTTGCCGTTCATCTTTGCCACTTGGGAAAATATCTTGCGTTTAAGCGGTTTTCTAAGCATAATAAGAAGAATAATACATATTTAGATACTTGTGTAATTAAACAACTTTCATGTAAATGCAGTTTAGTGTATGATTTATGTAAATTAGATTCAGATAATTGCATGTACATTGTTGTATAGAGAAATACACACTGCTTTCGTTGCATTGCTGTTTATTAGTTTTAGGTACAGAGATGGAACATCGTTCCTGTCCTGCGAATATAATTAACAGAGCGTAGAGTAAATATTCCCCCGTTACTGATCTGTTTAGGTCTTATTACATCCCTGTTACACTGCGGCACTAACTTACAGCATAAACAGAACGTCTTTTGTTCCTTCTTAACAAGTTTAGTTTTCTCTGCAGGTCCCTATAGGAACTGTTTTTGGTATTTAAATTGAATTTAATGTTTAGAAAGTATAATTAGTTTCCCTGTATTTTGCATAGCATCTGTTTTTTGTTTTTTTTATTTTGGATTCATTCTTGCAGATTTATGTAAAAAGTAATCAGAACTATTTGCAAGGAAATGGCACATGCAAGTTGTTGTTGGAAATGAATTGGTGAGTGTTTTCACATGTTCCTTTGGTTTCACTGACAGAACTAATAAAACTGGTTTATGAGTTTTGTTTGCATTAGTTGTGACTGATTCTACAGTGTGAAATATCACCAATAAAATAACAGCAAAACTCTTGTGCTGCTTTAAAGTGCATATCAAATCATGTAATTAAGGCCTGTAACTGTTTATTGAAGAATATTTTCTTTGGCGAGTATGAATGTGCTGAACCAGTTCTGCTGAAAAAGAGGACAGTGACTGTTGAGCGCTTTCCATTACAGAATAAATGAATCATGGGAGTCAAATACGCCTGTGAAATGAAGCGTTTCTACAACGGCGTCAGTAACTGAAACCTTTTGTGATGCGTCTTCCGCACGCATCAGTATAAAGTCATCAAGTTAAAAAGTGCTTGTTTGTGAGTGTTTGGAAAACTCTTGATATGTTGGTCCGATCGGAAATGACACTCGCCTTTCTTTTTAAATGGCTGTTGCTGTTAAAATGAGTCGTTTAGGAGATAAAAGCTGACGGCGTTTGTGCGTTCTTCTGCAGGAATGCACAGGAAGCCGGCGTTTACTGTAATTACAGCTCACAGACAGAGAGTTTCCATTCAAACAGCTTCACGTTTCACCACGTTATACCTGTATTATGTTCAGGATCTGAACTCCACTAATGCCAACTGCGTAAACACCTACTTCTGTGTTTTTGTCTTATTTATTTGTCTTATTTATTCATTGCTGTTATGTTTTCACCACTGTTATTTTAGTATTAGAATTTTTTTTGTAGTAATTTTGTTGTTTTTGTCATTTTTATTAGTTACTGATTTTTTTCATTTTTATTTTAGTTCGTCTTAGTTTAGTGGGTTTTTTGTTTGTTTGTTTTTGTTATTTTAGTGTATCAAATAAGTATATTTTATTGCAAATATTTCAAGTAATGAAAGAGTTTTAGATAGGAATTTTTATATTTTCTGTTTTAATTTTCATTTTGGTTAAATAACTCATTTTTAAAAAATTCTATTTTTATTTTAGTAATTTTATATTTGTTTTCTAGTGGCAACTAGCTTAAATAAAATGTATTTTTTTTCCAGCTAGCATTTATTTTATTTCAAGCAACAGAAGTGTTTTTTTTATGGTTTTGGTTTTAGTCAGCTATAATAACCCTGGTTATCATATAATGCAGAAGGTTCAGCATTGAGCTGAAGCCTGTATTTGGAGACGTGTGTGTGTGTCTTTCAGCGCCAGCAGCAGATGGTGAAGGTTTTGCCGCAGTGTCTTTCTTCTTACCTGTGAGGTCACCTTCTCTGTTCTCGGCTCAGTCGTTCAGGTGAACGAATGCACTGTGGGACTGTGGGTATTGTATTTTCAGTAGACAGCGGCCAAATGTGTGTTGTTCAAAGATTCTTCATAATGTCTCTCTGGTATTCCATATAAACAATATTATTATTGAGAATGAGTAAATTACTGCTTTGAAAGTGGCCTCAACTCAAGGTTAAGTGAGTGCTAAAAAAAAGCTTTCAAGGCCCATTATATGTTGTTTAAATATAATATGCATGAGGATGAGTTCTGTTTAATAATTTCTCTTGTTTTTAATTATTAATTTGTTTATTGGTTACAAGCGATCAGAGCTGAATTGAATGAACATTTTATTTTCACAGGTTTTGTAATAATGTACACACTTCATATTTTTGTCCACTGTTATTTTAGTATTATTTATTTACTGTGATAGCTTTCATTATATTTTGAAATTGCTTTTTTACATTTTTGGTTTTGTTTTAATTTGTTAATTTTTTATTCTTATTTTAATGTGAATTTTTTATTTTTTTTTGTCCTTTAAAAAAAAATTTAAATGTTTATTTTTAGAATTAATTTCAGTTCTAGTTTTATTTCAGTTACTAATGTTAGTAATTGAACTGATTTCAGTTAGCTTCAAAGGCCACATTTTTACTATTATTATTTAGTTTGTCTCAAATTTATATTTTCCATTTTTTTTTTATATTAATTTCAATTAACAAAAATGTTTTTAAATAGTTTATTGATAACAAGACCAGTCAGCTGCCTCATAAATAAATTAAATGTAAGTTTTTGATGTCACTCGTTTTTATTTTATGTGTTTATGTGTTTTGTAATGTATTACTCACATCTGTGTATAAATGTCAGTCAGTCTGGGTATTTCCCAGCAGACAGCAGGTCACATGTCTGGGTCATTCTCCAGATCCCACCCACTCCTCCGCCACTGGGGCATCACCATGACGACTGTCATACTGTTGGCAGTTTGGCATTAGAAATGCTGTTAAAGGTAGACTGACTGATATCTAAAGAGCAGAATATCACACAGACTTAAGGATTTTAATTATGGACAGTAAGAAACCACAGAGCAACACTACAAAAATCACAAAAAAAAAAAAACAATTGCTCAGAACTATTGCTAAAAAATAAAAAATATTTAAGAACTATCACTTAAAAATTAAGCCACTCAAAAAAAGATAAATAAAAATTGCTCAGAATTATCGCAACAAAATTGCTCAAAATTATCAAAAAAATTCAAAAACGCTCAGAATTATTGCTAAAAAAATCTTTCATTATCACTAACAAATAAAAATTGCTCAGAACTATTGTTAAATTTTTTTAAATCTCTAAGAACTATCATTAAAAAATAAAACCACTCAGAACTATCACAAAAAAAAAAATCGCTCAGAATTATCGCAAAAAAATCGCTCAGAATTATCGCTAAAAAATCGCTCAGAATTATCGCTAAAAAATCGCTCAGAATTATCGCTAAAAAATCGCTCAGAATTATCGCTAAAAAATCACTCAAGAATTCTCTCTAAAAAATAAAAATCGCTCAGAATTATCGCTAAAAAATCGCTCAGAATTCTCTCTAAAAAATAAAAATCGCTCAGAACAAAAAAACAACAACTGCTAAAAAAAGAAAATCGAACATGTTAGCAAATGCATAACATTCTAAAAACCGCCTGGAACACCTTAGCAACCACATAACATTACTGCTCAGAACACCTTAGTAACCGCATAGCAATAATTGTTGACCAAATGGAACAGTCGTTCCAGATGCAGTGCGGTCTCTGGTTTATCTTTCTGTTTTCTCTTCAGTAGCGGATCTCTAAGCTCTCTGTGTAGGAAGCACTCGAGTGAGTGGATGGCCCAAAGTTTTCAGAGCAACTGAAAGTCATATCAAGCTGGTGAGGTCTAGAGTTCATCTGATGGTCATAAAGCAGTTCCAGCTTTTACAGTGGCATCCATTGAGAGACGCAGGCAGAGCGGGGCATATGGCGTCCCATCTGGGGCTCCTGTCCCGTTTGATTCTTTCAGGGAGCCGCTTTGTGCCGACCGCTAGACGAGACGCCACCGGCCGCATGCACTTCCCTGCTGTTGTGTTTCCTTCTGCATGTTTGTCTGTCTGTCAAATCTCTCAGTGACGTGATTCTTCTGCTTTCGTTCCATCAGTTTGGCTTTCAGGTTCAGTAAACGTCCTCTTCTAGCTCTCGAAATCTTTCTTCTGTCGGTATAGGGGCCGCATTGGCCCTTATAGTGGCTCCATTAGTCGTAGTTTCATGTAGCTTGTGTTCTTCTATACAGCAGGGTAATTACATACATTCTGAGAGGCTGAACACATGAAAGTGCTGCAGTGATTGTGAGGAGAGGTCGGTCTTTAACATGCTGCCGTTTACAGCTACAGGCTTTTACACTGACAGCGCTGAACAACGACGTCTGTTAGGAGGCTGTTTAATAGTCAGAGCTGCCAGTGCTATTTATTATTTATCAAATTGATTTATACCATTTTGAATGAAATTTAATTTGTGTATATATATTCAGATTACATTTAAATTTCAAACTTAGCCAATTTAATTTAGTAATTTATATGATTGTCATTTTTATTATTTTTCATACCTATTTGCATACATATTCTGTCGCAAAAAATAAAAATCACCCTGAACTATCTCGAAAAATAAAAATTGCTCAAGAACTATTGCAAAACAAATCGCTCAGAACTATAAAAAATTAAAATCGCTTAGAACTATAAAAAATAAAAACCGCTCAGAACTATAAAAAAAAATTTAATCGCTTAGAACTATAAAAAATAAAACCGCTTAGAACTATAAAAAAATAAAAATCGCTCAGAACTATAAAAAAATTAAAATCGCTTGGAACTATAAAAAATAAAAATCGCTCAGAACTATAAAAAAAAAATTGCTCAGAACTATAAAAAAATTAAAATCGCTTGGAACTATAAAAAATAAAAATCGCTTAGAACTATAAAAAAAAATTGCTCAGAACTATAAAAAATTAAAATCGCTTACAACTATAAAAAATTAAAATCGCTCAGAACTATAAAAACAAATCGCTTAGAACTATAAAAAAAAAAAATTGCTCAGAACTATAAAAAAATAAAAATTGCTCAGAACTATAAAAAATAAAAATAGCTTAGAACTATAAAAAATTAAAATCGCTCAGAATTATAAAAAATTAAAATCGCTTAGAACTATAAAAAATTAAAATCACTCAGAATTATAAAAAATAAAAATCGCTTAGAACTATAAAAAAATAAAAATCGCTTAGAACTATAAAAAAATAAAAATCGCTCAGAACTATAAAAAATAAAAATCGCTCAGAACTATAAAAAATAAAAATCGCTCAGAACTATAAAAAATAAAAATCGCTCAGAACTATAAAAGTTAAAATCGCTTCGAACTATAAAAAAATTTAAATCGCTTAGAACTATAAAAAATAAAAATCGCTCAGAACTATAAAAAATTTAAATCGCTTCGAACTATAAAAAAATTTAAATCGCTTCGAACTATAAAAAAATTTAAATCGCTCAGAACTATAAAAATAAAAATCGCTTCGAACTATAAAAAAATTAAAATCGCTTAGAACTATAAAAAAATAAAAATCGCTCAGAACTATAAAAATTAAAATCGCTTCGAACTATAAAAAAATTAAAATCGCTCAGAACTATAAAAAATTAAAATCGCTCAGAACTATAAAAAAATTTAAATCGCTCAGAACTATTGCTAAAGACATAAAAATTGCTCAGAACAATCAAACAAATATATAAATAAAAAACAATGAGAGCTATTGTTAAAATGCTCATAACTATCACTGAAAAATAAAAAATAATTCCAAACCATGTCTAAAAAATGAAAGCAGCTCACAATTATCACTAAAAAATTGAAATCACTATTGCTAAAAAAATAAAAACAGACAGACAGATAAAAAGATAGACAGTTTGTTTATACTCTGCATTCTCTATTCTGCTTTCGTTCCACTCTCACAGCGTGACCTTTGACCTCATCAACAGGGTCAGCTTCCTGTGGTCTGTTGTTTGGGATTCTAGCAGTCAATTGATCTGCTTCAGTGTGAGATGCAGGAATTCTCAGAAATTCACATCAGCCGGACGAATCCAGTTCAATACACTTGACACAATGTGAACACATGCTGGATCTGCAGGAAATTTATGCTGAGTTTATGCTTATGAGTTTATGCTGTATATATAGACCATTTATAGGTGTTTTTACTTCTCAGAAAGACTGATTAGTATATCAGGCCATGACCACATGACGCTGCTTCTGGTTCCTCCAGTGGAGTGAGGTCTGTGAGATCTGCTCATTTATTAGAGCCGCAGGCAGAGTTTGAGCTGAGCTGTTCTCCATCATATCATCATCTGCATCTGAGCTTCATGCAGTTTCTTGCTGATCTATCAGGTGAGTCCATGAGTCCTGCCTCGGGTCAGGAATGTTATTCCCTCACAGGTCAGTGTTGCCAAAACGAACAAATACCTGACGCAGGGCTTGTGTTTGACTACATTAAATAAATGTATAAAATAAATAAAAGCATGCATGCATAGATAAAAGAATCTAGTGCTGTCAAATGATTAATCGTGGTTAATCACATCCAAAATAAAAGTTTGTTTACATATGTGTGTGTGCTGTGTATATTTATTATGTATATATAAAGACACACACATACAGGATATATTGTGAAAATATTTACATGTATATATTTATATTCATATAATTTATCATACATAAATATAATAATATATAAACAACATTTTTCTTAAATATATACATGCATGTGTGTGTATTTATATATACATAAATGTACACAGTACACATACTATGTAAACAAAAACTTTTATTTTAGATGCGATTAATCATTTGACAGCACTAAAAGAATCCATAATCAATAAAAAAGTAGAAAATTTATTTAAATAACAGTAAATCAAGGACTGAAAGAATTCAGAAAAATAAACATTGTATTTATTAATTTAGGATAATAAATTAATATAAGAAGTTAAAATGAGAAAATTATTACAAATAAAAAACTGTAATTAGAAAGCATATGAAATATTTAAATAAAAAATGATTTAAAATGTAATTATTTATTAAAGATAGATGGATAGACAGCAGCAGATCTTCATGAACAATAGCAGCCCATCATCGTCATCATCATCATCTCCTTCTCTGGGGTCCTGTAGTGACGCTCTTTCTCTCTCTGCGTCTGTCTTTCTGTCTGTTATGGAATGATGTGATCGTGAACTCCGAAGCGGGTCATTTCATTCATTCATTCATTATTCGGAACGGTGGCGGGTTCGCGTTCCCGTCGTGACGTCATCGTGAAAGGAGGCACGCAGCTAGTCATTGTGAGCGCGCACGCAGCCCGTCTGTCACGCAGCGCGCGCCATTGATCGGAGGTCGCGACCCCTTCATTCCCTAAAGACCCCCGAGACGGTTCAGGGTTTGAGAGGAACAGCAGACAGGCGAGCTGTTTGTGAGACTGAACCGTGACTCATCTGATGCACCAAAGCCCTGCATATCCTCAGAAAAATTATTTTCATCACCGTTACTGACTCTTTCAGCCCCCCGCGCGCGCGCGCGTGTGTGTGTGTGTGTGTGTGTGTGTGCGCGCGCGCGTGCGTGTGTATTTCTCACCAATAGGCGGCAGCAGTTCATGTGTTCTTCTATACAGACAGGAACATGTTCACATATTTACAAACACTGCCAATATAATTATTATTATTATTATTGTTACTATTAAAACAATTAAACTATTTTTTCAACATCTAAATATCTCATATATTATAAAAAGCAATATACATGTTGTGTATTACAAGTTTATTAATGTTATTTTGTTTAGATAATATTATACAATAATATTAAATACAATGTTTTATTAGATTATATAATATACAGTAATAATAGTCAATAATGAGTTCACCATTTAATATTATTAAAATAATTTTACAAATAATGTAATAAAATAAAATCAATTTATCAAAAATAATTGATTTACTATTTTGTTCCAAATATGAATCACACATATAAATATATGCATACGTATTCTTTTGTTAATTCAGTATATTTGTATTCAAATTTCACAATTTACTTAAAAGAAATGTTTCCATCTAAACATGTCATGATAACAAAAACATTTGAGTTTGTGTGTATTTTCAGTGTGTGTGTTTCCTTTAATGAGACTTCATAGCACAACAACAGCCTCTAATTCCATCTGTTACACTGTAACTTTATAAACTCCGCGTCCGATGTGTCAGTCTGATGTACATGTTACTTTGTTTTATGTTTGCGCAACACAATCACTTTTTCCTGCCTGTTCTTTTTTTTTTTTAAAGCGACAGGGTGTCTAGACAATCACATGACCTCCGGCGCGCCAATGAGAGACGCGGAGACACACACACACACACACACACCGAGAGAGAGAGAGAGAGAGAGGGAGAGACAGGCGTCTGATCTTCATCTCGTTCTCAGTCCTTCAGTTCTTCATCGACTCGGAAACTTCCCCGCGTCTGCGCTCTGGAGACGGATATATGTGGATATTTGGAGCGTTGTATTATCGTACCGTGCGAATTGTCGTGAGAGGTTTTCTTCAGCGGGTTCTGATGTGGATTTAACGGCTTTTGTCTGTCCGATCCGAGCTGCAGATTTGATGTCAAACGAAGAAAACGGCAGATTAATCATCCCCAACCCGAGCGATCGCTGTGGATTACGCGCGGACTCGTCTCTCGCGGACCGGTTCCGATGATTGCGCACTGACATCACATCCGAGACCGTGTCCAGAAAACCCAGACAGTCGTTTCAGCTTTTCCCTTTTGGATTCCGTGAGGTGAAATATTAAAGTCTGGCGTATGAAACGGATCGCGTCCGCTTCTCCTGCTCGCCGTTTCTCCGCCGTCTGCTCTGCGCCTGTGGATTCGGACCTCCGGATCTTCATGACTTGCGGACAAAATGGCCGTTTTGTAGCCGGGGAACCCTCTTGTCGTCCCGCATGTTCAGGACCAAACGATCGGGGCTCGTCAGGCGACTCTGGAGGAGCCGTGCGCCCGCGGAGGGCGACGGAGACGCGGACACCGGCGGCGCCGCGGGCTGCTGCCTCGGGAAACCGGGCGCCAGTAAACCTAACCCCGGCACCGAGGCCGAACTGAAGGCGCTGACGTACTCGGTCCTGAAGAAGATCAAGGAGAAGCAGCTGGAGGTGCTCCTGCAGGCGGTGGAGTCCCGCGGCGGAGCGCGGAGCCCTTGCCTCCTCCTGCCGGGGAAAGCGGACGCCAGGCTGGGTCAGCAGTCGTTCCCGCTGCCGCTGCTGCTCTACAAGGTGTTCCGGTGGCCGGACCTCCGGCATTCCTCGGAATTAAAGAGACTCTCTTGCTGTGAATCTTACGGGAAAATCAACCCGGACCTCGTGTGCTGCAACCCGCATCATATGAGCAGACTGTGCGAGCTCGGTACGACCGTCTCTCCTCTCACAGATCTAGAGCTGTTTTCAGAAATAATGTGATCAATCTGCATCTTTCTCTCACATACGAGTTATTTTAGTTGGTGAAATACATATATAGGCTTATTCTGGCTCTTCTACAGATGATCAAGTATAGAGTGCTCGTATAGGACTATAATAACATTCACATAACAGTGGCGTTTAATTACAGCTTAGAATGGAATAGAATTAAATAGAACAGAATAGAATAGAGGAGTAAAGAATGCAGGGGATTTGAACTAAAATTATTCTGGCTGTTGTAAATGTTCCATATAGTGCTTATGCAGTACTATAATAACACACAGCATGTTTGTGTGTGTGTGTGTGTGTGTGTGTGTGTGTTTAGTAATATGATATAGAATAGAGAAAAAAGAATATAAAAGATAATAAATAATATATATTTAGTAACATTAAAATTGCCATAAAGAGTTTGATTAAGAATTCATATTTTATTCTGGTATATATGAAGAGTTAATTTGCAAAAACAGATAACTTAAAGTTTTTAAAAACTTGATTGAATAATAATAACTTCAAATACAGCTAACTAACACGATAAAAACATGATAATGCAACAAAAAACATGATTTATGAAAATTAATAAAAACAGTTATCTGTTTTTGCAAATAAACTCTTCATATATAACCTCTCTATGTCATATAAAGTTAATTACAATAAGTATTTTTGGCAAATAATGCACATTCTTACATTCATCATATGTGGTCTGTTTGGTAGCTGAACCAACTGTTTCATCAAACAAGTGTCTTGGTATGAGCTACTGATTATAATTATTATTCTCATAGAGTGATGAATGTTGTGTTTCCATGTGGATAAATGCAACAGAGTTTTCAGCTGGACTGGACCTCCAGTCTGTGGTTGTTCATGTGAAACCCGCCGGAGGCCCCAGTGTTCAGTGAAGTTAGTTTGCAGTGATCAGTGTGTGTGTGTGTGTGTGTGTGTGTGTGTGTGCGGAGTCTGGCGCCAGGCGGCCGTGTGTTTATCAGAGCTGTCCTGCCTGTAACCCTCAGCACTACACAAACACTTTTCCCAGAGAATGCCAGGCCTTATCATCAGCCCACATCTCCACTCACAGCCTCTCTCTCCCTCTCTTTCTTCTCCTCCAGAATCCCCCCCACCCCCGTACTCAAGATATCCCACCGATTTTCTTAAACCACCTGGTAAGTTGAAGTTTCTTCTTGAATTTAAGCAGATGTGGAGTCTTTCAAAAGTCTCAAGTTGTTTGCAATGAAGTTTTTTTTTGCACATTTACTATGGTAATACCATGGTATTCTCAGTATTTAAATACCTTCCCAATGATCTTTCTTAAACCACCTTAAAAGTTGAACATTTAAGCAGATTTGGAATCTTAAAAAAAAAAACTTTGAATTGAAAACTGCTTCAATAAGTAAGTTTTTTGCACATTTAATATGGTAATACCATTGAAATACCAACATCCCATTAATTTTACATGTAAACAGATGTGGAGTCTTCAAAAAGTTTAATTTTAATCCAAAATAGCTTGCGATGAAAGTTTTTGGACATTTATTATAGTAATATCATGGTATTCTGATCATTTATATACCATCCCACCGATTTTCTGAAACACCTGGTGTGTTTAAGTTTCGTCTTAAATTTAAGCAGATGTGGAGACTTTAAAAAGTTTTGTTTGAGTTAAAACATTGCATGCAATGAAGGTTTTGGACATGTACAATGGTAATACCATGGTGTTTTTACCACATAAATACCATGGTGCATGAATATGGTAATCATTTAGTACCCTGCTATATGTAATGATACTGTTTTATAAATATCAGTAAGTTTGCTGTTGTACCATAGTAATAATGTGGTTTATGAAGATAGTAATCATTGTGTGGCATGATTTCATACATACTTTAGTGTTTCTACCATAGTACTGAATGATTACCATACTTCTCTAAGATGCTAATTGCTAGTAATTGGAGCAAATGCATGAATAGCACAGTATATGAATATGGTAATGATTCGTTGTGTAATAGACGTTATGATGTTGTTTGGTCCGAATGATGCAAGGGGTTTGAATGATTGCGAGGGGAGAAGACGAGGACTTCGGAAATGTGGATCACATAAAGGAAAAGCTGAGAGAGCTGATTTATCTGCCGAATTAATCTGAGGTTTTGGGAGTGTCGCTTTGCGTCTTTCCTCTGAGCGTTTGCGTTTTCTCTACCCATAATGCCGTATGGCTCTTGAGCATGTCCTGTATATTGGCTTCAGATAAGCGTGTTGTGTTTGGCAGCGTCCCGGATGAGGTTTCCTGCCGATCGCCCTGTAAAGATCCTTCTCAATCCCAGCCAAAACTGCTCAGTTAAACAGTATCACTTACGCATTGAGCAATCCAGCCCAGCTTCGACGAGTGCCTGTTTCCAAATCCTTTCTTTGAGCCCAAATTTGTGCGTCTCGAGAATGTTTATAGTTACGTGTGTGTGGGAACGACTCTACGCTGACTGACATTGGCTCTCGATCTTTGAGTCATTCTTCTTTTATGAATCAGTTTGGGGTTTCGGAGCGACTGAGAGAGAAAGCAAGAATGTGAACGAGAAAAGGCGCCGCGGTGGAGGACAGGAAAGCCAGTTTGGGGAGGACATTTCCTGTGAGGACACACACACACACACACACACTTCCATTAGCTGCGTTCGCCTCTTGGACGCGAGACAGAGAACAATAGAAGACGGGCGATTTTCTCTGATTGAAAGAGAGTGACGCTGAACGCTAGGAGGAAGTTGTTCGTCGTTTGTTCGAATGTGTGTGTGTGACTGTGTCTCATTGATGACGTCAGGGCGAGGGAGACAGTTTGACAGTGGTTTAGGGCGACTGTCACATTCACACGTTGCTGATGTCTAGGTGCGATGAAACGGCCGTTGATGCAAGCTCATTTGCATATCAATCACTGTAAGCTCTCAGACACAAACATTCACACTTATAACGACAAAGAAAGCAAAGTTTCGCCAAGAACTAGTGAAATGTCGTTAGCTTTGCTAAATTCTAGAAGAGTTCGGTTGACTTGCAAATGCTTTTGTGCGCTGCGGAGATTGTGGTTGTCATTTTAGCCACGTCACGGGATCCGTTTACACGCTAGACTCGTCTGATTTGAGTCTTAAAGACGTTTGGATCGTTTGTCTGGACATTGAGGTTTCAGTGTAGTTATTGAAGCTTGTACTTGTGAAGGATCGAATGGTCCAAGACGGACAGCTTCAAAGCTGTTTTTGCTCCCTGGAAAATGAATCATAACTTGTTTGAAGCTGCTGCTTGATCCCACATCTTTTCCTCGCTCACTTTCTCTCTCTTTGTGGTCAGGTTCAGGTTTGCCCATGTGTCTCATTAGACTGACCACAGCTCAGGGAATGTGTCCAGCTCCCAAGGTTGCTTCCGAAAGTGACACCATTTCACAATTTATGCTCACAAATTGTGATAATACCCTAAACTTAAAAACTCATCATCCTTACACGTGGTAGGATGTCACTGTGGTACATGTCCAAAACTCATGGAAAATCAATGATACGTCAATGGAAATCTCCCTCGAGTGATTCCCCAAAATTTTTGATATTGGTAAATGGTAACATAAAAGTAAACAAATCAAATATGTCAAATTTTAGTAAGTGTTTAATTTTGATTTTAAATAAATTAATTTAATAAATTTTATTAATTACTAGCTTTTAATTAACTTATGAACCCCAGTTTGGGAAAACATATTAGACATTAGATATGCTTTATGTATGTATTTGTGAACTTTTTTTTATCATTATTCATAATTATGTTGGGATTTGCAACGTTAGAATCTTGTCAAGACGCTAGTTTATGTAAAGGCATTAAATGATTCATGTTTTATCCTACATTTAGTCAGTAAATGTTTCACAAAAACATTTAAACAAAGCTATTTTGATGTTTTTATGGTAATGCAGGCTAGTGTTAATGCTAACTTGTGCACTGTAAAAAAAAAAAAAAAAAAGTTGAGCCAACTTCAAATTTTAAGGCAACAAACTTCAGCAGATTTTTGAGTTTTCTCAACTTGTTGTTTTAAGTTTATACAACAAAAAGTTAAGAATTTCCTACAAAAATAAGTTGCGAAAACTAAAAAATCTTTAAGTTGGCTCAACTTTTTTTTTTTTTTTTTTTACAGTGTGGTCTGCTTTACAAAATCCCATGTTATGTTAGACACTTGAGATTCTGAAAAGCACCTCACAAATCAGCATTAGCCTGTTATTTTAGCTATTTAAACAAAAGGTTTCTCACTTCTTAACTTTGTTAGCATAAACCAAGTCTTAGCTAAACTGCTCCAAATCAGATTTATGATTATATTTACCATATATCACTATGTATGTAACTTGTTTATTTCTTGATCTGTTTTGGGAAACGGTTTCATTGTGTCTAGCATGCTAGTTCGTGTTAGGACATTGAACAAAATGGACTATTTACTGGTAAATTATTCATGTTAAATTCAGTCCGCGCCTTGCAAAAGCTCATTTGATGAGAAAGATTGTAAGACAGGCTAATGCTAACTTTTGAGGTGTTTTCAAAATCACAAGCTTGGCATTTGGAAAAGTACTTCAAGTTAGCATTAGCCTGTTCCTTTAGCTTTGTTAGCATAAACCATGTGTTAGCTAAACTGCTCTGAATCAGATCTGTGATTATCTTTACCGTTAATTACCACCGTAAGTGATCTGCGTTGGGAGACGTTCAGCTTTCAGATGACTGACGCTCTTTCTCCTGCAGTTGTTTGATCGACAGTAACTCCAGGATACTGACGTTAGATCCGAACATATGGAGACAATATTCCAGCCTCGTTTATTAAAGGGTTAACATGAAAGAGGCAGCGACAGGGTGTTTTTCCTGTCTACTCGCACGCCAATTAGAGAATTTACTGTACACAGTTTTCAAGGCTGCTGCTATTTCCTGACTAGCTCGTTGTTTTGGCCTGGATGGAGTATATCCTGCTAAACAGTGTATTGCTATTAGAGCACAGCCGCTCTCGCTCGCTAATCACCGCTAGCTTTCTTGGCGCAGACTTCAACCTCACAAACACTTTATTTATTTAGCATGACAGAAAAGTGGAAGGTGCAGGAAAATGAATATCCGCTGGATTCAAACGATTCGATCCAGAATGAGGCCGATCTGTATTTTTCGGGTCTTTTAACCCTGTGATTGACAGCTGTCACTCTGTTTCTCCGCAGATTCTCCAGGTTCTGTGCCTGCTTCCACTGAAACTGGAGGAACGGCGTATTCGGCCCCTATGGGGTTCTCAGGTAAGAGCTCAAGACCGTCTCTGAACCCATCTGTGCTGATTTGGTGAATCCTAAACAGAGCCGAGGAGCTGGAAGAGAGAGAGTTGAAAGATTTGTTTCTTATATCGTCTTCTAAAACCAGCAAACACCACAAAACCGAGTGCTAAAGTCAATATGAAATCAAAACGGACCATATTTACTTCCGTAATGCACATTCCTGATCTTATCATGCACATTACTCCAAAGAACAGGTATTTGTCTTTGAAATCTTTCATCAAAATGTTGTAACTCCCTGTGCATCTAAAAATACTTTCCTGATCCACTGATGTCTGCAAGGCCATGCAGTCTACTGGATGATGTTAACTAATAGACAACTAGCTATGTAGGCATTGTTTTACCAATTTAAATCAATCAAATCTGTTTGATCAGAAACACACAGTACAGAAAAGTAGTGTTATTTATATTTTATTCTAAATAAATGACCAAATAAATGAATACTTGTGCTCTATTTAACATTAACATTAGCATTTATTTTTATAATTTATTTTTTAATTTTAGTTTAAGATTTAGTTATGTGCCGTTTTTATTTTTTTATACATTTTTGTAATATTATATTTCATTTATTTCAGTTAACGGCCAAGGCAACATTTCAATTTTGTCATTTTTATTAATGTATTTTTAAAATATTTTTGTTATTGTTTTTTTTGTATATTTATATTTAATTAAATATTACTTTTTTTCATTTTTCATTTTAATATTCAACTTATTTTATTTCAATCAATAGCCAAGCCAACATTTCTCATTTAAATTGTTTGCTTTTGTCATTTTTATTAATGCATGTTTTTTTATATTTTCATTTTTAGTAGTATATATATATTATATAGTGTATATATATTAGTTTTAGTCCTTTTAATACTTAAACTTATTTTATCTCAGTAAATAGCCAAGACAACATTTCTAATATAATATTCTTCATATAATATTTATATTTTATTTTGACTTTATTTCAATAACTAAAATTATTTTTAATTCTTAAGTTAACAAAAACATCACTAATTTATTTAATTTTTAAATGTAAATTTTTACAAATATTTATATTTAATTTCGGTTTTATTTCAATTAACGAATAAAAAAAAAGATGTAATAGTTTAATTTTAGTTGGCAATACCATCACTGGTTTCATGTTGACTCTGCGCTGTAAACAGGGGTATGTGTTTGTGAATGTTGTCCTTTAGTAGACCAAACCTGGTCGCTCGTCCCGTCCTGAGCTCTGAACGCACGCAAACAGCGGCGATTGTGTTTACGAGAGACCTTGCGAGAGCGAGAGAGGGATTCGTTTGGTCTAGGCCGGGTCCCTGTGTACAGATGGTTCTCATTACAGCGACTTTAAAGAGTTTTTATGATGGTGTTTAATTCAGCGCTGAGTGGAGTGAATGAGTAAGTGTGTGTGTGTGTGTGTGTGTGTGTGTGAAGGGTCTTTAGATGGGTTTTCAGATAAGAGCGGCTAAATGATGGAAGCTTTACATAAACACATGTTAAAGTACTGCATTCAGTGTGTGTGTGCGCGCTGCTCCCTTTCCCTGGCCTCCACCGGCATTTGTTTTATGTTTCTTGTTTGTGTGTGTGTGGGATGAAAGATGGAGCACTTTAGACCCGGACAAACGCCTCCTCCCGACTCCATTTACATTTCTGACTGCGTTTGCGTCCCGCTTTCATTCAGAGGTGTGTTTTTCCTGCTGAAACGAGTGAATGGAGCTCAGAGAGATGAGGGGGGAGGAGAAAAGGTTTGAGGCAGAGGAAGAAAAGTCGGGCAGACAGGAAACACACTCCCAATGAAAGCGTCTCTCTGACCTCCTAAGTCACTCACTGCGATGAGACGGCAGAGAGACACTACGTAACATGCTTGAACTTAAATGATGTATATGAGTGTGTGTGTGTGTGTGTGTGTGTGTTTGGGATTATTGGATGAGAGTCTGAGCACTGTTTGTCCTGTTTATTCTGAATTAAGAGTTAACCTTAATATGACAGACAGACTTCCTGTGCTGACAGACAGATAAAGGGTTTCTTTACAATAAAGTCTCATTTAGGTAATGCATTAGTTAAGAGTGAGCGATATAATAAATAATCTTTGGTAATATTACTTAATAAAAATATTAAAAATTACAGTTGTAACTAATGAAGAACTAATAAGACCTTATTATAAAGCGTTAGTGTTGGTTTACATTGTACAATTTTTTTTATATTTCTTTATTTTATATTAATAATACTACATATATATATATATATATATATATATATATATATATATATATATATATATATATATATATATATATATATATATAATATCATCTATATTGGCCAAGCCTATTTTTTTAAGTTAATGTTTTCAATTTATTTTATTTGTGAATTGTAAATTATTTTTAGTAATTTTGTGTGCTTTTGTCATTTTTTTCTTTTGTTTTTTTGGAATTGTAATATCTTTTATTTACATTTTTAGTAATTTTAGTATGTGCTTTTGACATTTTTATTCGTTTTTGTTTTGTAATATTTTTTATTTCAATCTTTTTTTAAGTAATTTTAGTACTTCAATTTAAACCTATTTTATGTCAGACAGTTGCCAAGGCAACAAGTTTAAAACTAAAACACTTCATATTTTCACATGCACTTTAGTTGGCTACTATTCTTGAGTTTTTTTTTTTTTTTGCTTGTTTTGAGTTGTGCAAAATGTATGGCATCAGATCAGTCGAACCTCATTTTAACTTGTATATTAAACATCTTTGCTTTCGATGTGTAGAAATGACTTGATTTTGGAGTTAAGCTGTTTCCGCTGATCTACAATCAGGCCTTTCTAAACGTCCCGCGAATGTCTGAAGGGCCCTCGCCAGCCGTAATCCCCCCTTAAGGGGCCTAAACGTTGTTACCGTGGCAACCCGTGCCTCATTTCAGGGTTGTTTGGGTTAGCCAAGGAGGAAAGGGCAGCACAGGAAATGACATCATGCCTCGAAGGAAAAAGCCTTAAGTCTTGGGTAGGGCCTCCCGGGCGCCTCCGCCGAGTGGAAAGAAAACATTACGAGAAAATGACACAAAGCGGCTAGTTGAACGTCCAGAACGACTTGATTTGACGACATGTTTTGAACTGTGAACGCTTTGTTGTGCTTTTTGCTCATTACCGGCCACTTCCTGTGCCATCAAGCTTGGTATTCTTCATCCATTTCAAAACAAGGCTAGAAGAGGAACATAGCAGAAGAAAGTCAGTACAGATGCCCTCAGGATCCAGACACCTCTGCCATAAACATTTTCTGAAACCGCAATCTAATCGCTTAACTAAACACACAGACAGACAGCATGTATTCTCACGCACACACGTGATCCGTTCATTCAGAAAGTCTTTCGCTGTCTCCGGTCCAACTGGCTGCTTGATCGCAATGAACAATTGAACATCATACTATTATTATTTACCGTCTAAATGAGAATAAAACAACAACTCAGGCGTGTCCGCTCAATAGGCTCGACTGGTTGTCTAAACTGGGGTCTGGAAGGGAGTGCTGGTGGGGATGGGGGAAAGTTTATGGAAAAATAGTGTAAAAACTTAAAAATAATAAATATTAAATAAACAAGACTAAAATAAATTAAAATGGAATTAAAAAAAAACAAAATTATTAAAATAAATAAAAAATAGAAAAAGATAAATGAAAATTAGGCTAAAAAAAAGACATTAATAAAAAAAATTAAAATAGAATAAGATAAATAAATACAAATTAGAAAAATAAATGAAATGAAACCGAAAATAAATAATTTGAGAAAAAAACAAGCAAATAAAAAGATGATTAAAATAAATAAATAAAAACAGAATAAAATAAATAAAGGCGAATTAAGATAAATACATAACAGTTTGATTAAAATAAATAAACATTAGAATAAAATTAATAAAAAATTGATTAAAATAAATAAATAACATAGAATACCATAAATAAAATAACAGTTATAATAGAAAATAGAAATTAAAGTTTGTTTAATAAATAAAAATTAGGGATTTTTTTTTTATTATAATAACTAAAACTTAGGTTAAAATAATAAATATAAATGAGAAAAATTATAATATTATAATAAAGATGAATAAAAAAAAATTAAATAAATAATAAACTGATTAAAATAAGTAAACATTAATTTTTCAAATAAATATTTGAATAAAATAAAAAATATCAGTAAAATAATTAAATAAAAATCTGATTATAATAAGAAAATAAATACTATGCAGTACTATACCGAGTAGAAAAACAAAATAATGTAGCCTAATAGAAACTAAATATTTTCCAAATAATACTTGATCATATTAGGGGTCTGTGGAATCTAAACGATTGAAAACTCCTGGTGAAAAGTACACACACACACACACACACATCACAAAGATTTGGTTCCCACAGCGATTGTTAACATCCTGAATTCGGAACAATGGCGCTAGTTATTCCGATGATCACCATATCAACACTCATAAAATCAGTGGTGACACCAGATTTAGGCGAGACCGCCATGGCTTTTTATTGGTGGAGAGAGTTAAACTGCTGACCTTTGACCTCATAATCATCATGATGTCATAAACAGTTTCCTTTGGCCCGACACTCCCACGGCGAGCGTACAGTATACAACCTGAGCGTCGTAAAATCCCAGCCGTCTGATCCACGTATTAGAGCACAATGGAGGACGACGTGAAGTATTTCCTGTGCGTTGCAGGTTTTCCTGACTCTGTGTGTGTGTGTGTGTGTGTTATGTAATGGCTCTCAGTCTAATTGCCAGTTTCCTTTATTGACATCCAAACAAAGAAGCTGCCAAACATTTCTGTCCATCTGTCCGTCCATTGGTCCGTCTGCGTGTCTCTCGGTGGAGTGCATGTGAGATTGTTGTTATGATAGTGATGCCCGAGGAAAAAGATAATATTTATAGAGCCGTAACTGACACACACACATCAGAGAAGTTGCCTCCGGGTTTGTTTGTTTAGTTGGTATTTTGCATGACGAATCCCAAACGTCTGCCAGTTGTGTGCAATCATTTCGTCTGCTACGCAAACCCTCGTTTGTAGTTCAGATGATTACCAGAAGAGGCGCTGTGCTGTGGACGTTTTTCTTCTATAGCTAGTTGTAAAGCTGCAAGACTGAATCTTAGTAAATACATGTTAAATATTAGTATTGTACTTTTGCAGTTGTACTGTAAAATAAAATTATTATTGTTATTCTTAAATACTCATTTTTCTATTTTACAGTGAAATGTTATAATAATAATAATGTTTCTTATTTTATTTAATTTTTTTATTTAGTAATAATAATCACAATAACTAACATTTTTATAATACTTTTCTTTAAAAAATTATTAATGTTGTTATTTTTAAATACTGATTTATTATTTTACAGTGAAATGTTACAATAGTAATGTTATTTGTATTTAGTTAAATTTATGTAGCAGTAGTAATAATAATAATCATAATAAATATTTTGTCTTAAATACTCAATTTCTCAATTTACTGTGAAATATAAAAATTTTGATAAATATTAAAATTGTTTTATTTAGTATATAATGATTGCATTAAAAAAATATTTTACAGTGAAATTTTACAATATTAATGATTCTTATTTTGTTTAACGTTTTTATTAGTAACAAAAATCATAAAAACAGTAATGATTATTATTTTTAAATACTTAATTTTTTATTTTACAGTAAAATATTACAATCGTAATGTTTCCATATTTTTTTTATATTGATATGTCATCACAAAATTGTACGGCCATACAGAGAAACACAAGTTGCAATTTGATTTTTTTTTTTTCTCAAATAATTTTTTATTTCTGCTTTTGCATACTTGTGTTATTGGCATCTGAAGACTTCGCATCACCCATGTTGAACGTTATTGTGTGCTGCCGTCATCATTGGTTTAGGTTTAGGCCTCTGACCTCTGACCCCTGACCTCACAGCAACTCGTTGGATTCACGTCCGCACCCCGTCAGCGGATAAGAGCGCCGGCTGGTCGTAAAAGAGGCCGTCGCCTCCCGTGAACCTCAGCCAGACGAGAGACGATCAATAAAAACACTGACTTCCCTTCAGTGTGTGTGTGTGTGTGTGTGGAGACAGACAGAAATAATCATTAACTTCTCCAGACTGCTGAGTGACTCGTGTGAGTGTGTGTGTGTGTGTGTGTGTGTGTGTGTGTGTGTGTTTCCATTAGATGTCCAAACACTTTCTGCTGTTTTTTTTTTTTTCGTTTGATGTACAAAGTGACTGTTTAAAAAGCTGAGTCTCCTTAAATGGAAAAACTTTGCCCGGCATACGCCAAAAACGCCACTCTGTGTGTGTGTGTGTGTGTGTGTGTGTGTGTGTGTGTGTGTGTGTGGTATTCGAGTGTTCAGACCAAAGGGAGCCAGTGTGGACAGAGGAAGGATGGTTTGTTACCTGAGGCAGTAAAGCTCTAAATGGAGATTTGACTTCAGCTCAACCACAAACAAAGACCCTGAGTGTGTGTGTGTGTGTGTGTGTGTGTGTGTGTGTGTGTGTGTGTGTGTGTGTGTGTGTGTATAGAGTCGTTTTGTCCCCTCCAGAAGAGAAAGAATGAAATTGCTTGGGGGGGGGAGGGAGAGAAAGAGAGAGAGATTTAAAAGGACCCTTTGAAATCAGTTTTATTTGTTCCCAAATTCTGTTTTATTTATTTATTTATTTACTTACAAATTCTGTGTTTTCTGTTGTAGTTTTTCTGGATTCCATTTTTTTTTTCTCAAATTCTGTTTTGTTTGTTTATAAATGTCCTGCTTTGTTTGAATTTTTCTGGATTCAGTTTTAATTAATTAATTTATTTTCATTGTATTTTATTTTATCCATAAATTCTGTTTTATTGTTTCCCAATTATGTGTTTTCAATTTTAACTTTTCTGGATTCCGTTTTAATTGTTTAATTAAATTTTGAATCATTAAACAGCCTGTCTATTCAATTGAATTCATAAAGTGTAATATAGTACATTATAATAAAATTAAAACCCATAATTTACAGCAAGACATCTTTTTTCCAAATAGAGTGCTGTACAATAGATCTTTACTGTATAAATTAAAACTTTCATTTAAAAATCTCTTGATATTCCTTAATATATTAATGTTAATGGCTAAAATCAATATCATTATTCAGTCAGGTTTGTCATGAAGACCCTTGAGTTTCTGTTTCTGTGCAATAACGAGCTCATTGAGCTCTAGTTGAGAGCGTTTGGACTAATAGAGTTCAGGATGTCAACTGAAGGCTTGAGGCTGTAGAAGACATGAGGTGTGTGTGTGTGTGTGTGTGTCATGTTGCACGCTCTATTTCAGGACACTCTCTGCGTCTGGCTGTCACCATGTCATTCGGGGTGACACTGTGGTCATCCAACCGACCGACACAGAGACGCCACACACACAGCAGTAAATCCACAACCTATACGCGCAAATCCATTCACACGCACACACTCAAGTACCTGTGCAGTTGTGGCTCTAGTTGAATAAACGCATTGTGTCGTCTGAACACACACACACACACACAAAGTCAGAGGTCTGTTTGATGTATGATTTGTGTGTTACTCAGGTTTGCTTGCTGTTCACGGTGTCGTCAGAGAGACTAGTCAACTATTAAGACTGAAATAGCATCAGTCTGGCACATAGCAACCACACACACACTAAACATTAAACAGCTAGTTGTGTGTCAGTATAAAGACTCCTCTATATAATGAGCCGCCTCCATATAATAGTAAACAGGAAGTAGACGCTGTTCTGTACTATGCTTCAGCGATGGTAATACTGTAGACCATGGTATTGGTATGGTATTGCTGTGGTTTTTACATAGTGTAATTTGATGCTCATCTGAATGACAATTTGCCATTCACAAAGACTTTTATGCACACTAAGACTGCATTTTTTAATAAAAAATACAGTAAAAATAGAAAAACATTTTACAATTTAAAATAACTGTGATCCATTTGAATATATTTTCAAATGTAATTTAGTCCTTTGATGAAAGCTGAATTTTCAGCATCATTACTCCAGTCTTCAGTGTCACGTGATCCTTCAGAAATCATTCTGACACCATCACTGTACCATGGTACTTCCACAGTATATTTAAAGTATTCACTTGGTGTTATTTTTAATGATTCAGTAATACTGTTATTTTAATATATATATATATATATATACACTTTCATTACTGTATTCACATACAATGCTACTTAAATGGCACTGTAAGCTCTTCAAAGCATATAATGGTATTACTATGGTAACACATCCAAACAAGCATGTTTGTTGGAGTTGTAATGATGGCTCTACCTACTCTAGTCATCAACTTAGTCTGGGCTGGAGCGTAATTAAGTGTACTGCTAAATTACGGCCTACTCACCCGATCTGAGATTAAAGAGAGACTGTCTTTACTGTGGACAAACAAAGAGTCCAGATGACTAAAGAACTGCTTAACTTTAACACTGTATACTAACAGGACGTCAGATACATTTTTGTTTTCACTGAAAAGCATGGTTTTTAATATTCAGAGCAAGATGTTGACCAATGAGATTTCCTGTAGGCGGAGCTAAGTTGCATAAAGTTCATTGCATTATTATATATTTGGTGTGTCTTCTATATTGTTAAATCACCAAGCTCAGAATGGGCGTTGACAGCGGATTTCTCTCCTATCGCTGTCAAAACTGCCATTAGTTGCCGGAGGCGAGCACAATTGCAGATTTATTGTAGCGTTGACGTCAGAACATTGTTCGGGTTGGCGTACAGAACACAGGCGGCCGAGACGAATGATAAGCAGTACTGCTAATGTAAACAAGCGCTGGAGGCCAGTGGCGCTGCTCTGTGCGGGGCGGCAGATTCCTCACATTCCGTCGCTGCCTCTCGTGTACACTGAAATTAAGGATGCAAGATATGTTTGGCACAGCTCAGGACGGTTTTCCTGGACAGAAGGCATGCGCTGGAGTGAAAGTGTGTGTGTGTTTACCTATTTGTGCTAGAGTTCCCATCTAATCTAGTCAGTTTATCTCCTCAGCTCTCTCCTTCCTTCCTCGACAACACTGTTCAATTTTGGAAACTCTAGTAAACCCAGTTTCTGATGGGTCTTACTGGTCCAAGTTGGTCACAAACTATTGCTGGTTTTGGTTTTAGCCCAAAAGACCTTCTTGGTCAGACTGGAAGAGCTTGTAGACCGCCTTGGACCAGCAAATAATATTTGGTTCTTGTTGGAAAGTCAAGTGAAGCCAATATCTGATGGTTCTTACTGGTCCAAGTTGGTCATAAGCTGTTCTAGATGGTTATCAGTTGGCCTACCCATTGGTGGTCTTGGTTTTAATCTGGTAGACCATCTTGGTCAGGCTGGAAGAGCTTGAAGACCTCCTTGGACCAGCAAGTACTAGTTTGATCACCTTGATCTTCTAGATTTTCCAGCAGGGATTCAGTGAAGTTCACTTAATGAGGTTAAATTGGCATAATTAAGAATTGGCTCTTTCTCTTTGCTTCCTCAGACAACACTTCGCTCACTTTTACTCTGTTAGAAACTTTAGTAAAGCCATTTTTTGATGGTTCTTACTGATCCAAGTTTGCTATAGTCTATTCTAGATGGTCCTACCCATTGGTGGTCTTGGTTTCACCACTTTGATCTCAAGCAGGGATTCAGTGAAGTTCACTTGATGACGTTAAATTGGCATAAATAATAAATGGTTCTTGTTGGAAAGTCTAGTGAAGCCAATATCTGGTAGTTCTTACTGGTCCAAGTTGGTCATAATCTATTCTAGATGGTTAATCAGTTGGCCTACCCATTGGTGGTCTTTGTTTCGGCCTGCTATACCATCTTAGTCAGGTGGGAAGAACTTGTAAACCATCTTGGATCAGCAAGTACCAGTTTAACCACCTTGATCTGGTATCTTCAAGTTTTTCCAGCATGATTAATTGACGTTCACTTGATGATATAATGAATAATTGTCTCTCTCTTTCCTTCCTCTATCAACGCTTTGTTCACTTTTACGCTGTTGGAAACTCTAGTAAAGCCAATTTCTGATGGTTCTTACTGGTCCAAGTTGGTCATAATCTAGGTTAGATGGTTAATTGGTTGGCCCACCCACCATCGAGAACCAGTTTGACCATGTTAATCTGGGATTTCCTTGCTTTTCCAGCAGGGATTCAATTAAGTTCACTTGAAGTTAAACTGGCATAATGAATAACCACTTCTTTCTTGTCTCTCTGTAGATTCCCTGGCTCTTCAGGAGCGTGGAGAACAGCCTCACTGGTGTGTGGTGGCGTACTGGGAGGAAAAGACCCGCGTTGGGCGCCTCTACTCCGTCCAGGAGCCATCTCTGGACATCTTTTATGACCTACCTCAGGGCACTGGCTTTTGCTTGGGCCAGCTCGCCTCCGACAACAAGAGTCAACTGGTGCAAATGGTTCGGGCCAAGATCGGCTACGGCATCCAGCTGAGCCGTGAACCTGACGGCGTGTGGGTGTATAACCGGAGTTGCTACCCCATATTCATCAAGTCAGCCACACTGGACAACCCCGACTCGCGTACGCTGCTGGTGCATAAAGTATTCCCCGGCTTTTCCATCAAGGCCTTCGACTTCGAGAAGGCGGGAAGCCTACAGCGGCCCAACGACCACGAGTTCAGCCAGCAGCCGCGGACGGGCTTCACCGTGCAGATCAGTTTCGTGAAGGGCTGGGGGCAGTGCTACACCAGGCAGTTCATCAGCAGCTGCCCCTGCTGGCTGGAGGTCATATTCAATAACCGATAACAGCGACCCCCGCCCCCTCACCACGCCCCCCATTTCTTCATGGAGGCGGACTAGCCCTTACCTTTTATGGACTATGTTGTTTTGTTTTGTTTTTCGCGAGAAGTTCTCCGAAGGATGTTTTACGAGAGAAATGGAAAACGGAAGCTCACGTGGACTTGTTTAATAAATGACTAAGATTTAATTAAGTGAAATAAAAGCTAAAATGTATTTTATGTTAAATATAAATATATTATTACGTGTAAATACGAAGTTTTATATGCATTGTTATTTATGTATTGTGCAATGTGTTGATGAGAAAAAGAGATGCACTTTGCTTAATATAAATGCAAACAAAGAAATGCCAAAATAAAACAAAAAATACAGAATACATCTCTTAATTTGTGTTTGTTTTGCTAATCCTTAGTGTCATTTTTTTCTAGTCTTTTTTTCACCCACAAATTAAACAATATTTTAGCAGAGTTATGATTTTGGAGATAGAAATTTCTCTGTATATTACACCGTAAACAGAAAAAAAGATGAACTATAACAATTAATGATTTAAACAATATTTTTTATGCTCAGCTCTAAAATATTTGTAAAAATATTTAGTATTAATTTTTTATTTAAAAACATATAAACATACTTTGTGTATATGTCTATTTTTATCTTATGCTAAATTATTTTTAAAAAATTAATATAAGCATACATATTTATGTATATATTATTACATAAACTATAAAATATATTCATAATATATAAACTCAGTCTAGAAATCATGATCAACTGTAAAAGTCATGGAAATTCACTGGTCAAAAGTGGTTCATGCGGATAGAAAATCTCACAATTAATGACCCACATTGCTTTTTATTTTCAGAATCGCATTTTATTTCCATCTGTGTCATGTTTTAATATTTAATGAGGCTTCATAGACAATGTGAATGAGCTTCTGTGAGAGAAAATTCCCTCAGTCTAACTCTAATGCCCCGTGGGCCGGTTGTGTGCCAGGAACAGCAGGTCTCTGGGGGAGGGGAAGCGTCTGCGGGCGTCTAGACGAGTGCCACACCTCCTCCTGCCGCTCCTGATATGGACGTCTGCTGGGGGGATTACAGCCGTAAGCCTACTCTGACCTGACCGACCGGCCCTGAGAGACCGACATTCACCAGCCCGGACTCCCACACAGACACAGACGTTATTTCATGATGAAAACATAACAGTAAAAATGTAGTTTTGGTTCTCAGTCTGCGTGTCTCTCTCGAGGCGGTTCGGAGCGTGTTGGTGACTATAGGGTATTCCTGGGTATTAGTGTCATGGTGGTGCCCTGGTCTCTGTAATCCAAACTCTTCTAATGCATCTAAAGCTTGTGCTGGCCAGGAAACCCGGACAGATGCTTCGACCCGACACCAATACCAAGAGCTTATTTATTCCCCTTGTGATAAACAACTAACTCCACAAAGATACTAAACCATGAACACAAAAGCTAATTACACCGTGAACAGATGAAATTATGAATAACTAAACTATTACAATTAATGCATTAAAACACAAAATATTTTTTTCTTATGCTCAGTTCTAATATATATATATATATATTTTATATTTAAAAAAATATTTTAAAGTATATGTACATATATTTTGTGTAGTGTCTATTTTTCTTATAAATTATTTAAAAATGTTTCATATATGTAAGCATACATATAGTAAACATTTATATATAATTATAAAATACAATATTATATATATATAATATGATAAATATTTAAAATATTTCTGTTAGTAATTGTGAGTGCAAGTTTTATGAAATATTTCAAACTTGTCCAGTAATTACGATTGACAGTTTTTTATTCACCTACAAACTAAAAAAAGTTATTTTTCTGTAAAAAATATATATATATATCTTAAGTACTAAAAGAGTGCAATATAAGTATTTCAGGCCTGGCCATTCATATGCAAACTTTAAAATACATTAAAATACACATTTTTTTCTTTCACTCAGCTCTAAAATATTGAAAAAAATATATAAAAAAATATAATATTAATGTCACATATTTTATTTATATATATATACTTTTTATTATTAGAAAAAATTATAAACATATATTTTATATGTAATGTATATGTCCACGATACAATGATTTGCTAACTCCGACTTTGAGATAAATTGACAGTAAAACAACTTCAGTGTGTTTGCAGAAGGCTCAAATCTCACGACTGTGGTAAGCAGATCGGTGCGTATGAAGCCTCAGGACGGCTCGTCCACAAACACAAAGCTCTCGGTGCTGCCAGCTCGTCTCCTGCCCTGAGGGACAGCAGTCATCCTGATTACTCTAGCTTCAGTTAAACACACAGATCATAGTTCATCTCCTCTTGTCAACATAAAGAAGCATCAGATCATGGATGCTTCAGAACTAAAGCTCTTTGTACATATTCGCCTGTGATGTCAGAATGGAAAATCGGTTTGGTTCTAATTGGAATCTATATATTTTAGAGTCAGTTTAGTTTGTTTATTTAAAGTTATCGAGCAATTAACTTGAAATGTTCAGATCATATGAACATTTGAACACACTGTACACTGAAATAATAATTGCAAAATACAGGTAAATCAACCAATCAATCAAAGCCTATTTTTAGATTTTTTTTCATGTTAAATAAGCACATTCTCATTCATTTAACTACTGTTAAATGATGAATAATAATATATTAATTAAAACGTTTTAGCAGTACATTTCAAAGTACAGGTTTACTGAATTTAATTTAGTTTTCTTTATTCTTAAAATAGGAATCATTATTGTCTTTAAGCAAAATATCTTTTCTATTATATTTTGAACAGATGAGCGTGTGTAAGTGCATGAGGGGTCACATGTTACACAAGCCAAAGTCTGCTTCACTTCACCACACTCAACCACACAATAAAGTCACCTTATCTGATTTCCTTTTCTTTTGCTCTTTCTCATCAATCAGATAATGTCGTTGCCCTCATACGCCGAGTGTTTTCAGTTTGCTTTTCACACGCTACGAGTTGAAAACTGCTACTGACTCCGACATGAAGCCGAAGCGTCTGTGTGTCAATCAGCCACCATCCTCCTCCTCCACCGAGTTCAACAAATAACTCACCCAGTCATGAAAATCTGCCATTATTTACCTGCCCTCATGTTGTTTCAAACTCGCTCTGAGGAACCTGTCATGGTCCAAAAAAGACAAAAGCATGCTAACAGTCATCTGTATGACTCAAGTGCTGTTTTTCTAGACTTCAGTACTCTGTATGAGGAACAGACTGACATTTAACTCATTTTTTGTGCATTGAAGCTTTGAAATCATTCATGTGTAAAAAATAATAATATGCTATTATCACAAAATGAAACGCATGCAACCTGTTTGAATATGGCTTATCACTGGCTTAATTATTTTTAAGCCAGTGATATTTTAGTTTTTATTAATATTTTAGATAAATAGTTATTTTTATATGTTTCTATTTTAATTGTAATTTTAGTTTAAATTGTAGTGATTTTTTTTGTTGTTGTAATTTTTATTCATTTTTTGAATATGTCTATACATAGTTTTTTTTTTCAGCTTTAGTTTTAGTTATTTTAGTACGAGCCAAACTAAAGAAATATATAAATATAACTTCAATGAACGAAAACATCTTTGTATGTTTTTACAGTTTTAGTTAACTAAACCTGGTTTGAGCTTCTTCGTTAACAATGCTGCAAAAAAAACTAGCGAATAATACTGTAGAAATACAGCAAAGATGTAAACATATTTACAAAACAATTGTAAAATTCACTGTAAAATTGCATGAAATGCAAGGTTAGATCGATTACAGTTTTTATATAGTAAGGGAACTTATTATTAACAAAATAACAGATTTTTACATTTCATTTTACAATCATTTTCTACTGTGAAGTCACTGTAATGTTTTTACACACTATCTAAATGAGGTCACATGACTGGCGTCTGTTGTTTTTATATGAAACTATAATTATGACAGACGAACCCAAACCCTGCCCTAAACCAAACCCTTATGAATCATTTTTTTACCTTTGAAGTTGTTGTAACTAGCCTTGTCTGTGTAGTTTATCTTTTAACTATTTACAGAGTGTTAACTTTTAGTTTTAGTTACTTTTTCTTATTTGTAAGTCGCTTTGGACAAAAGCGTCTGCTAAATGACTAAAAGTAAAAGTAAAGTAAAGTAACTTGTTTGTCTGTGGTAATCCACATGCTGTCTATAAACCAGTCCTGTAGTTTAACTGAGCCACTCTTAAGCAAAACATTGGATCGAACCCTAAAAATGAATCAAGGATATAATCTAATTATGTGAAAAGAGTGAGTTACAAGCAAAACTATAAAACTTTCTTCTGCTCACTAAGGCCGTGTTCACACTTGGCGTCTTTTTCGAAGCTGCCGGCGTCTGTTTTACATTATAATCCTATGGAGTAAACCGTGTTTTCAAAAAAGTCCTGAGCGCTTTTTAAAACGCCACCGCCGGCGTCTTTTTCTGCAGCTCAGAGCGTTTTTTCGAGTTGAAAAAATTTCAACTTTTCTGAAAAAAAACGCCCTACGTCAAGCGCCTTTTTGACAGCTGACCAATTACAAGCGAGTAGCGAGATCTGTCGTTTCCATAACAACAAGAAGAAAAATGGAGAAGGTGCCGGTAGATAGACTGATTGTACTAGTTCCTTCCCCGAATAATTCCCGTTAACTTCAAAAGCCAACGCAAGAGCCAACTTTGAACTCTTTCTTGACATTTCTGCAGTACACAGGCTAGGCTACTGTTGCAGCTGTTGCTATGGCAACAAAAGACGCTCTCGGCTGCTATTTGTAACAGATGCTGCCAGCTTTGTTTTTCATTAAAAAAATGCTCTTGTCAACTTTTTCTATTCGAAAAAGACGCCAAGTGTGAACACGGCCTAAGACTGCATTTATTTGATCAAAAATACTTTCAAAATTGTGAAATGTTATTGCAATTTAAAATAACTGTTTACAATGTGAATATATATTAAAATATAATTTATTCCTGTGATCAAAGCTGTATTTTCAGCATCATTACTCCAGTCTTCAGTGTCACATGATCCTTCAGAAATCATTCTGATATGCTGATTAGAAACATTTCTGATTATTATCAATGTTGAAAACAGTTGTGCCGCTTCATATTTTTGTGGGAACCATCATATATGTTCTTTTTCAGGATTCACAGATCCTGAAAAATAATTCAAAAGAACAGCATTTATTTGAAATAGAATCTTTTGGTAACATAAATGTCTTTACTCTCACTTTTGATCAGTTTAATGCATCCTTTCTGAATAAAAAGTAGTCACTCTAATCTTTTAGTTTAGTGTAAGTCAGTTCAAATCACTAACCATAACAAGCATGACTTGACTTAGTTACCCATTTACAAACCCCTCAAATCTCCAGATGCTCAGATAGTCACGCATGATAAATAAACGCGTCTATAAATGTCTCATGATGCAACATTCGCAATATGAAAACAGGAGCCCACAGGACGCGAACAAACCCCTGAACTCACAGCAATTATATACCAATGAACGAATGAGAGAGAGAGAGAGTTGTGTTCTCTGGCTGTTGTTGGGGAAAAGCTGAGTTGTGTGAATTCCTTTGTGGATTGCCATAAATTACAGTGAGGAAACACACACACACACACACACGGACGAACACCACCAATTGTGTAGATCTTTTTCTCTCTCAGAAGTTCAAACCAGAAAATAACATGTCAAACTCACAAACTTCTGTCTCCATAGAAACCGAAGGCTATAGTCAGAGCTCTTGAACAAAACATACAAAATCACTTGCTTTCTTTCTTTTTTTAGTCCAACTGCACTCGTTTGTGTCCTTGATATTTTGTTTCTTAAAGAGAGACAGAAAAAAAAACTTTATGCAAAAAATATCAAGTTTATGGTGCTTTGACCTTTTGACCTCTAATTTATTTCCTACCAAGTAAAAAGTAGTAAAGTAGTTGCCAGTAGTAAAAATAAACAATTACAGGACTTTTCTCCCAAAACATAATAATTTAATAACTTTTAAAGCATATCAAGACAATATTCTTGAAATGAACTTGACATATTTAAATGTTTTGCTATTCAAAGTCATTTTAGGTTTACAAAGCCGAAAACAAGAAAAATATTAGATGAAAAACTTAAAAAATTAGAAATGCTGCCTTGCTCACTGAAATGGAAAAAAGGAAAATGAAAACTGAAAATATAAAAGGTCAATTCAAAATATTAAAGAACTAGTAATAGTAAATAATACTAAAACACTGAAAACAAAAAATATTATATTATAACATAACAATATATTTTATATTTGTTTAATTTAAAATGGAAAAAAAGAGACAAACACACCCAACAAAATTCAAATGAAAACTGGAAATACAAATTAAAGGTCAAATTGAAATATTAATAAAAGCTATGACATTAAATAAAACAACACTGAATAACACCGCTTAAATGTGAACTAATGTCTGCACCGCTAGCTGAAGTGTAAAAGTAATGACTGTTTTCAAAGAGGTTTCCTAAACGCTCCCCTTGTCTACCATTGATCAGAAAGCCCCGGCCTAAACTCACAACATTGGTTCAGTGCAGAGGTGGGTAGAGTACCCAAAAACTGTACTCAAGTAAAAGTAAAAGTACTTCTAGAAATATTTACTCAAGTAAAAGTAAAAGTAATCGTCTGAATAGTTACTTGAGTAAGAGTAAAAAAGTATCGGATTAAAAAACTACTCAAGTAGTTAGTTACTAGTTACTTTGGATCATATAGGTACTGGATATAGTCTATTTTTATTTAGATATATAGATTACATTTATGTAATGTGTATGTGTATACACACACACACACACACACACACACACACACAGCCGTTCAATATATATATATATATATATATATATATATATATATATATATATATATATATATATATTTTTTTTTTTTTTTTTTTTATGTAATTTATTTCAGTGATGCAAATCAGAATTTTCATCAGCCTTTACTCCAGTCTTCAGAGTCACATAATCCTTCAGAAATCATGTTGATTTATTATCAGTGCTGCTCTTTTTAGCTTTCTATTCATCAAAGAATACTGAACAAAATGTCACAGCTTCCAAAAAATATTAAGCAGCAAAACTGTTTCCAACACTGGTAATAAATCGATATATTATAATGATTTCTGAAGGATCATATGACTCCGAAAACTGGAGTAACAGCAGATGAAAATTCTGATTTGCATCACTGAATTAAATTAAATTTTAAAGTAAATTAATTATGTATTATCCTATAACCTCTGAAAACGCCTCACATGACTGCTCTGAACATAACGAAACAAATGCATATTGACGGATCTCCTGTTCTGCAAAATGTAAACAAATGTAGCCTATATTTTTGCAAGAGTAAATATTGTAAAAATATGAATATTAATTGTGTCTAGAACAGGCCGCGCGCCGCTGCGCCGCGGGTGTTCATTTCATAGGCTGTGACAGCTTATTTAATGTATAAATTATACATTGTATTTAATGTAAGGTACATGTACAACAAACTGATAATGCCATAGTGGTATCGTGGCCTATACCTGTGGAACAGTAGACAGCACACGCGGTGTTCATCTAATAAAGATCTTCATATAGCTCTAGCAAACAAGCCTTCGCAGATTTGCTTTCAACTGACTGTAGATCCAAAGCCACGTCTTCAGCGCTCTTGATGTTCTTAAACTCTCTGTTATCTGAGTGAGAACCGCTTCAGAGACTCAGCGCGTGCGGCAGGGAACTGAACGAATCATTCAAACTGATTCGCGAACCGATTCACTGGTTTGATAAAGCCTTTAAACAGAATCGACTCAAAAGAATGAATCATTCGCGAATGGGCATCGTTCATTGACCAGAGAAAAGTAGACGGCGCGTTTGGAATAAACCGAAGCATTTTTAACTTGTATTGCATTAAGATACAGTAACGAGAGGAGAGTCGCCCACAGTAACGAAGTAAAAGTACCGTTTTTTCTCTAAAAATATACTTGAATAAGAGTAAAAGTACCCATTTTAAAATATACTCTAAAAGTATTAGTTACCCAAAAAATGTACTCAAGTAAATGTAACGAAGTAAATGTAACTCGTTACCACCTCTGGTTCAGTGTTTGCATTCTCAAAACAAACCATTTTGGAAGAGCCACAGGATTTACGCTCAAATGACTCACTTATGATTGTTTCTGCATAGTAATTTGAAATAGCATTTAACCATTGTTAATGGCTGTGTAAGCGTGTGTGTCTGCTTTGTATCTGTCTGTAGTTCTGTCCGAGTGTGTGTCTGTACCGGTGTCTGGTTCTCCGTCAGTGGGGGGTGCAAGACTGCTGTCTCCCCCACCTGCGGAGCTCCTGACTGGGCGGCTCTGTCTGCTGAAGCCCCATAAATCAATTCTCCACCGCACTGGAGGGAAGTTTGCATTAAGGAACTGACTTTAATCCAGACGCCTTTTATCTAATTAAAGTGTCTGAAAGAGGAACTACAGGGAGTCCTCAACACCCCCGTTACCACACACACACAAACACACACATACACACAGCAGAAAGCAGAAACACATGTGCCATAAACAAACACACACACACAAACATGAAGCGTGTCATCTGGCCATGTACAGAGCTGGATCACTATACAACCTTATTTATGGGTCTGTGGAAAAACAAACACACGACGCAAACACTGAAACACACACACACACACACACATATAATACACACGCTTATATGAGGTCACTGCATTCAATTTCCTACATGTAAATATGCATGTATAAAACCTGACAAGAACATGTCCAGGTCACATTCCAAAAGATTATTTTTTTAAACATTTCACTCACAGTCATTGTACCAGAAAAATTATATGTAGTACAGTATGTTTTAGTTTTTGTTTCTGTTTTTGTTTATTTGTTTTTGCTGTAAGTAGACAAACAAACAAACAAGTTGCTGTAATAAAAATATGAATATATTATTAGTTATTATGCATTGATATACTTTTAAAAATATTTTTTATGGTAGTTATTGTACTTTAAACTGATAGAAAATATTTTTATTACTGTATGTATACATATAGCAACAAAAAGTTAATAATGCATACACTGAAACACACACACACACTACAGTAACTTTAATCTGTAATATATATATATATATATATATATATATATATATATATATAACAGTAATTTTTGTTATTATATATGCAATATCATAAAAATAATAAATATATTAAATATAATAATTAAATATAATAATTAAATTAAATGTAATTATATTACAATACATTAATTATAAATGCAATATATTAATTATCCTAA
The DNA here is from genome assembly GCF_936440315.1 of Barbus barbus. Lineage (NCBI taxonomy): Eukaryota > Metazoa > Chordata > Actinopteri > Cypriniformes > Cyprinidae > Barbus > Barbus barbus. Next base: position 23,695,445 of record NC_136721.1, read on the forward strand.
TAATTTAAATCAGTATTTACTTACTCACTTAGGATTTTGAATGAAAGATGACTCAGATATTTTGTTCATTTTTTTTTCATGGTGTGTTGTGTGCTTGCTTACTCATGGGAGATCTATAAAATTCACCAATCAGAGTTCAGCACTGAACTTTCACATTTACCATAGCCAGCAAACATTGACTGGTCAATTTCAAACACAAACCTCCCTAATTTATTTTTTGATAAAGGCTCTTTAGACCTCAAATATACAGTTACTGTCCTGCACTCCTCCGTCTCTGTGATTGTCTTTAGATTTTTTAACCTATTTTATCGTTTAACAGGTGAATGCATTACATTCTAAATTTCAAGCATCAAAAACATCCAACAGGAAACATTTTCTGTCAATTTTGGCAGTATCTTTGTCAAAATGAAAACATGAAGACAAGCTTCTTTTTGAATTTTCGAGTGTGTTTGAATGTGTTTCGCCTCCCACATAATTGATGTTCAGAGTCAAACAATCAGCACGCAGGGTTGAATGCATGTCTATACAGCACATCAATATGATAAAGGACAGGTGGATTATGGGATGTCATGGGAACACACACATGCACAATAATGATGTCCTGTCACACCTTTGTGATTGATGTCAGAAAGAGTCACACCTACTCTGAGGCACTTAGAGAAATCATGAGATGAAGTGTTCAGTCCATCACAGACGAATGATTGGAATCTCGTGGATTTGAATGACAGCTCAGATTGAGCTGCTATTGAGCTGCTTTTGTGCTGAATTATCACTCTCAACCAGATGGACACTGAAGGAGGGAACAGAGCCGGAAGATAAAGAACAGAAGATCACAGAGACTCAAGGGTGCAGGACTGTTCTCTCTTCTGACAGTAAGAATCCACCTAGCAACCATCCAGAACACCCTAGCAACCATATAGAACACCTTAGCAACCATCTAACATCCATCTAGAACAACCCAGCAACAACCTAGAAGTACATAGCAACCATCTAGAACACCCTATCAATCACCTGACAACCATTCAGAACACCCTAGCAACAACTCAGAACACCCCAAGAACCAGAACACCACAGTAACAACCTAGTACCCTAGCAACCAATTACATAACCCTAGCAGCCACCTGGCTTCCATATAGAACACCCCAGCAAGCATTCAAAACACCCTAGTATCGACCTAGCAACCCTCAAGAACACCATAGCAACCATATTGAACACCCTAGAAATCACCCAGAACACGCTAAAAAACATCTAGCATCCATCTAGAACACCCTAGCAACCAATTAGAACACCCTAACAACCACCTAGCAACCATGCAGATCACTTCAGAAATCACCTAGAACAGGGATCTCCAATCCTGCTCCTGGAGAGCTACAATCCCAGTTCCAACCCTGCTCCAATACACCTGCCTGAAATGAACAAGTAGCCTTGAAGACCTTGATTATCTGGTTCAGGTGTGTTTGATTGGGGTTGGAGCTGAAATCTGTAGGACGGTAGCTCTCCAGGAACAGGGTTGGAGACCACTGACATCCTAGCAACCATCTGGAACACCCCAGCAACCAATTAGAACACTCTAGCAACCACCTACTAACCATCCTGGTACACCCAAGCAACCACCAACCCTCCTGAACACATTAGCAACCACTGTAGTAACATCACCTGTCATAACTTACTACAGTTATCATGACTTTTGGTAAAAGACACTCTCAAAGACTGACTTTAAGAACAGATATTCATAACGACAGAATGCAGATGAATCAGAAGGGCTGATGATGTGAAACTGTGCCTGTATATAAAATACACCGCAACTGAGAAATATTCACACTGCTGTGCATCTTTAAAAGTCGTGTTTTGAATCGCCGTAATTAGTGACCGATAAAACCACGATGAGATATAGTTGCCAAGCAACAAAGCGTCTGGAAATAGAGATGATGTACAAGTGTTATTTTTGACAATAGAGGTGATCGAGTGTAACCCAAGAAGTTCTGAAGTGATTTAAAATACACACAACACTGAGCTTCATATTCATCAACATGAGCCTGACAGCTCAATACAGCCGCATTATATCAAACAATAGCGATTTCACTGTACGCTAACTAAACTAAAGCAGTTCTCCATGTCTAAGGTCACACACCTGCTGAAATGCGTTTGCTGTAGATGGAGTGTAACGTCCCGCTGCAGTCCGTGCAAACAAATGCATTTTGTAATGATAAACCATTATCATTATGATTGATATTCAGTTTAGCAGCAATAAATATGACAAATCCTCACCTGCTGGATGACAAAACAGCTAAAATATCCCACCTGGTAACCATATTGCACACCCTAGCAACCACTCAGAACACCTTAGTAGCCATCTGTAACAACATAGCAACCACCTAGAACACCCTAGCAATTACCTAGCAACAACCTGGAAACCATAGCAATGTTCTTTGTGTTGTTTTTTTTATTTCAAATAAACGTTGTTCTTTAGAACTTTCTGTTCATCAAGGATTCCTGAAGAATCTATCAACAACACCCTAGAAACCCAATAGCAACCATACAGAACACCCTAGCAACCATCTATAACAACTAGCAGCCGAGTAATGATACTGAAAATTCAGCTTTGATGACAGGAATAAATTACATTTTACAAAATGTTCATATAGAAAACATTTATTTTGAATTGTAATAATATTTTGCCATTTTTACTGTATTTGTGATCAAATAAATGCAGCTCTGATGAGCAGAAGGGACTTTTGTTAGTATGTTACAATGATTTTACCTAATTTGTTAGTCTCTCCTTAACTGTGATCAAATCACTGGATTCAAATGGTTTATAAGTTTATTCTAGAAATGGGGCAAAAGCTACAAATAGATCTGAGAACTCTAGGTTTCAAACATGAACAGCTTGAATGCCAAACACAGTCTTGACAGAACCTCAGATGCCCGTTTGTCATTTCAACCAAAACCTGAATGAAGTTCTGAACTCTTAACTGCATTTAAAAAAAATTGGTCTGCTCTTTGATTACAGCACAAAACATCAAGCAGGAGGAATTCATTGTGTGATTTCAAATTCACAAAAAAGCAAAGAAAGTTTCCATTACAAATGATGTGATGATAACAGAGCCAGTCTTCATGCAACATTTACACACACACACACACACACACACACACACACACACACACACACACACACACACACACACACACCTCAGTGACCTTATCCTGACATTAACAGACAGACATCACACATACACACTGAAATAAGTGTGTGTGTGTGTGTGTGTGTGTGTGTGTGGACTGACCCAGCTAACAGGGAACGTTCTCTCAAAGGTTTATAATAATATTTTCAAACTGTTAGCACAAAAACATTTATACATTGTTCAGTGAATGTTTTTTCCTGAAATGTTTTAGTTGAACATTTGTATAAAAAAAGAACATTCCAATTTTTTTTTTTTTTTTACTTAATGGGAACGTTACAAAAATGCTTTTAGAACATGTTTTTTAGCTGGGGCGTTATCTGGGGTCTTTAATAATGTTTTCAAAACATTAACAAATGTTATTTCATTTACTGAAGTAAAGAATCAGTTTTTTAAAAAAGTTTAGAGAATGCTTTTAAATACCAGATTTACAAACAAACATTCGATTACAGCACCGGAAGAATGGTTGTTCATAACTTTGGGCCAAACGTTATAAGAGCATTGCATTATTTTAAGAATGAGCAGAATCAAGATGATGATGATGACGCTGTGTTAGAAAAGGCAAAATGCCTTGATTTCTCAGAACCGCTTAAATATCTATTTTCACGCTTGCAGATCTAAAGCGAGCTGGTGAGAGACGGGACGAGGTGTGAAGGGAGGGAAGCAGCACATCGCTCACATGTCGTGTCTCTGCCTCCGAGGCCGACGGTTGCCGTACCGACAGGAAACCACAGTGATGTCACTCCTGAGTGAGGTTATTCTCCGGAAGCGCTGACAAAAACGCCTCATCTGATTAATAAACCCTGCTCCAGTGTTGAGAATCTGAAACAGATCTCAAACAGAGCATAAACAGTGCACATAGTGCACATTTCTCTCATATCTGGTTGCAAACCGGTCTTTAAAATAAAGGCATTGATGGTTCAGCGAAGAACATTTAACATTCATGGAATCTTTCATTAAACAAAAAGTTCTCGAATGTCTCACTAATATGAATGTCTAAATGTCGAACGTCTAAATATTTGGATGCACGAATAAGGTTTGAAACTTGAAAAAGTTGACTTTAAACAAAATACACTTCCGTTCCAATGTTTGAAGAAACGTTTATTCGCAAAGGACACATTAAACTTATCAAAAAGAAGAAGAATGGCATTCATAGTGTTACAAAGGATTTCAATTTCAAATAAACTGATCAGCAAATCAGCATAGTATCATGTGACACTGAAGACTGCAGTAATGATGCTGAAAATTCAGCTTTGCATCACAGGAATAAATTACATTTTACAACATATTCATATAGAAAACAGCTATTTTAAATTATAATAATATTTCACAACATTACTCTTTTTACTGTATTTTGGATCAAATTAATGCAGCCTTGGCGAGCAGAAGAGACTTCTTTACAAAACATTTAAAAATCCTACCAGCTCCAAAATTTTGATTGGTCTTGTACAAAAGTACACTGTGGCATTTATAATATAAAGCTTTTTCTGACTTAATTAACAGTGAAAAATTAATTAATTAATTATTAGTCCATATTAATCTATATTAAATCTATATTCATATTAAATGCATCAGAAAAACACTAAACTTCAAAACTAAAATTGCCCTTAACAAACAATGATTAATGCAATTTAAAATGATTATAATATATTTATATATTTAATTAGATTAAATATTCATTTTAAAAATTTCAAATATTAATATAATGAATAAATGTATTATATTTATTAATTGTATTAATATTTTAAATTATTAAAATATATTTATGTTTTTTTTTGTTTTTTTTTGTTTTTTTTATTATTATTATTTTTTAAACATTTTTATGTAATTTACTACATGAAAAATACAGGAAAAATGTATGTATTTTACCATCTGCAACTGCAAAAAATATTACAGACACACTCACACTTCATAGTCAGCAGATGTATTAAAAACATACATCACTGAAATATGATCATCTGTTCCTCGGCGTGTCTGACAATAACTGAAATGCAATATTATATGTTAGAGCTGCAACATTCATCATGAATATTGCATGCGGCTCTCTAGGTTTTTGCAGGCTGTTTGATTGCTGCTGACTGATTAAAACAATAAAAACAGCTGCTCTGGAGGTGTCAGAGATATGAGAGACATCTCAGATGCACAACAACAGTCTCAGACCTACCAACATGTGTTTGTGTGCTGAAAGAGACTAATGCTGGTGTAGACTGTGTGTGTTGGATGTGAAGCAGCCTCTGCTGTGTGTCTGTTTGGACTCTTGATCACATTAGTGTGTTCTGTTTCTCTTGATGAATATTAATCTGCAGAGATAAACTGCAGTTATCTGATGCAGAGCATGATGGGTGACCATCTGCGGCTCTCTTGGGGGACTCTGGGATTGTTGGGGGCTGGTGATGAATCTGTGTGTTGTGGGGGTTTTGTATTGTGCAACAATAAAGGTCTGTCAGTCGAGCTAAAGGAAAGATTGATGTGTGTGTGTGTGTCTGTGACGTCTGAGGATCAGCTTTGTAAGGAATGAAGAAAATGGAACAGAAAAGGCCTGTTAACAGGAAATCTAACAAATTGACACAAAAATCCAACAGTATTCATTACATCATGTCAACTTTTGTCATTTTCTGAAAAACCTCAATAAAATTGTTGAAAAAACAAACAAACAGAGATTGAAAAAAAAAAAAAAAAAAAAATTTGGATAATTTTTCAGCATTCAAACTATTTTTTGATTTAAAAAAAAAAATCTTAAAAAAAAGTAGACTATAAAAACCAAAAACAAAAAAAAAAAAAAAACAATAACTAATAGACATAAAAATATAAAGTGTTCATTTAATATCAAACGTTTGCCATTTTTTTGGAAAACCTAAATTAATTGTTCATTCATTTATTCATTCATAAATAATCTTTAAAAAAAACTCAAAGAACATAAACCACTATAACTAAATGACACTAATATAAAAACTATACATATATAAAAATATAAAATATTAATTTAATGACAAACTTTTGTAATTGTCTGAAAAATCAAAATTAATTGTTAATTCTTTAATCCATTCATTTAGAAATAAATAAATACTCTATTAAGTAAAAAATTGGAAAAAATATTTTCACACTGTAAATATCCACACTGTTCTTTGAAAACAATGTGGACACCTGAAATAATTATTCACATTCAAATTATTATTCTGAAAATATATTCTTTTAAATAGTATTAATAGTATAAAATTTAAAATAATGCAAAAAAAGTGCTCTTAAAATACGTGAATCAAATGTTCAGCAATTAAATTAATTTTTAAAAACAAAGTAATAAGATAAAGACCTTTTGAGTGTGTTATATCTCTCAGTGTGATGTTCATAGAGATGTGCTGCTCTCGTGCATGCTTTTCATGCCAAAAAAATGTGAACAGGCCAGAAAGACATGAAAGAACTAGAGAGAAGAATAATGAACATTAGAGACAAGAAACAAATGATGCAGCAGTCAGTTCAAAGCTAAAAATATATCACTGAATGCATGACAAATGATCATTATTATAACTAATCATTAAAAGAATTCACATTTGCTGTGATTCCAAATTCCAAACATGATGATGACTGATCATTTTCAACGAAATCAGGCCAAACGTTGAGATAATTTGCAGCTCATCTCGGCTTGATCTCGTGCTCTGACAAGCTCTGCGTTATGTGTTCAAACCTGAGCCCATCTCTGACATTAACGGCTGCATCTCTCAACAATAGCGCACAGGGTGTGTGTGTGTGTGTGTGTGTGTGACATACTAAAGCCTGCAGTTTCCCTCACATGTCTTTGATCGTTTCTTGCTACCATGCAGCGTTAATACAGGCTTGACATTTCCTCAGGTCAATTAGAGATAATTAGTCTGAGAACACACACACACACACACACACACACACACACACACACAAGGCATCTGAGCTGATGTTGGTTATTTAGTGTGTGTTTGACGAGGATGGAGGAGATTAGCTGGAGACAAACCTTTAACATGTGATTGGCTAAAACTGGGGAGGTTTGAGAGGTTTAACGAACTTTGAGTGTGTATGTGACATTAAGATGTATGATATACACTGCATCAGCTACGGGGTACAAAAATGGTCAGACAGACAAAGTCTCAGTACTGTTTAAACCCTCATTAACTAATTCTGACATATTATTATTGTTTCTTCTCATCTTTTATAATCGAATACACACTTTTTTTGCACATAAGCCAATTCTAATTCAGTGTAACGCCTTTATTTAATAATTTATAACAATTTATCTATTCATTTATTCACATACATACATAATTACACACACAAGGTTTGGGCCATATGTGAATAAATAAATGAATACATTTAATATGTATGTGAATGCAAATGATTCATGTACATAATTGCATTCATAACATAAAAGTATGTGTCACATTTTCAACACTGAAAAGCAGATATTACAGTGTAATCAGTTTTCCCTCTCAGTCTTCTTACTGTTAACTGGAACTAAAACTAAAACTAAGTTGTTTCCGGTACTTAAAATCAATCTGAAAGAAAATATAAATAAAAACAAAATAAATTAAAATCAGAAAATAAGAAATGTTGGCTGGGTAACTAAGTGAGTTTAAGTTGAAGTATTAAAATAACAAACTAATGAAAAGTAAAAAAATAAATATAGAAAAAAAAAAACGAATTAAAAAAAAGACAAAAATCACGCAACAAAACTCAATCTATAATTAATATGAAAACAGGAAACAAAATGCAACCAAATATATGAAATATTTATTTCCTGTTTAGTAATTAATTTTAAAGTGTTAGTGATTTTGTTGTGTTTTGTCATTTTTGTTGAAAGTTTTTTTTATTTTATTTTTTATTTCAGTTAATGTTTATTTTATTTCAGGTACTGAAGTTTTAGCAATTTTGTTGTGTTGTCATTTTATTAGGTTTTGCTTTTTTCAATACTTCTATATAATTTTTATTAAGTTTTAGCTATTTTTTAGTACCTCAAACTAAACGAAAATGAGAAATGTTCCCTTGGCAACTAGCTGAAATAAAAAAAAAAGTTGAAAAAAAATATTTTTAATATTTTATTTTATTTCAGTTAATGTTTAGTGGGTTTTTTTAGTTCATAATAATAATAATGCTGTTTCACAGAAGAAGGAAAATCACACAGGTTTGGAGCGATGTGAGGATGAGTAAATAAAGACAAAATCTTCATTTTAGGTGAACTATATTAACGCACACTGCCGGTGATGCTTCCAGATCATTCGATACATTCTACACATCTAATATAATCCATCTGCCATTATAAACCAAAACTGTTTAATATTGCGTGTAAACAGTACAGCGGGAAACATCACATGCAGGTCATTATATCGGTTTAATTGGCTTTAATTATAACTTCAAGTAGCATTACAGGCATTTACATGATGAATTACACAATTACAGTCATGTAGCACAATTACTCTGAATAGCAAAATGAATGTGGGTGTGTGTCTGAAGCTGCGTCTGTACGTGTGTGTGCCTGTACTGTCCTCAAACACAGGGCATTTCCCACAGACTGCGTGTGTGTGTGTGTGTTTGTCTCTGGTTGTGTGTTTGTCTGCTTGTGTGTGTGTGTGTGTTTCTATCTGCATGTGTGTGTGTGTGTGTATCTGCATAAGTGGGTATCTGCGTGTGTGTGTTTCTGTCTAAATGTGTGTGGCGTGTGTTTTTATGTGTGTGCGTGTGTGTCTGTATCTGCATGAGTGTGTGTCTCCAAGTGTATGTGTCTTTGTGTATGTGAGTGTATGTTTGTCCGCAGAGTTTGACTGAAAGGTTAGAATCTGCTGCGGTCAAAGCTGTCAAACACACACAAACATGACGGGACGACATGAGATGAGACTCAAGTGAACACAGAGACACAATGAAGACCCGTTCACTGTAACGATATTCATAAATATATCTCTCCTGGTTGGAGAAATTTTACGCTGCCATGGTGACGGCCAACAGAACATGAGCTGCTGAAGCTTCTAATCGTTCTAAATTTAAAAAAAAAGAACAACAGAGTTCACACCACAACTATAACAATAACGCCACCGAGGAATGATAGTATGGAAGCTTGTTTGGGATAAAACAATGAATAAAAAGGTAATTGCAACTTTTTTTCTTGCAGTTCTTTTCTTGTGAGTTTATATCTCACAATTCAGACTTTTTTTCTAGCAATACTGAGAAAAAAGGTTAAAGATTTAAACTTAATAAAAGATAAAAAGTCATGATTAAGTTTTGTTTTTTCTTGTCATTTTGTCATTTTTGTTAAAAGTTTTTTTTTTTTTAAATGCTTTATTTTATTTCAGGTAATGTTTATTTCAAGTACTGAAGTTTTAGGTTCTGTTTTTTTAAATATATATTTTTTTATTTAGTTTTTATTAAGTTATTTTAGTACCTCAACTTAAATTATAGGAAAACAAGAAATGCTGTCTTGGTAACTAGCTGAAACAAAAATATTTATTAATATATTTTATTTTTCTTCGGTGGTGAAAACATAATTGTGAGAAAAAAAGAAAAAAGTCAGAATTCTGAAGTTTAAATCTTTTTTTCTGCAAAATTATGCGAAAAAAAGCCTGGGTTGTTTAAAAAAAGTCGTATTTACCTTTTTTTTTTTTTTTAAACACAAAAAAACTATATAGCTGGAATTACTTTTTTTCAGCAGATAAAAACATCAACAGCCAATCAGAATCCAGCCTGCTTTAAAGAGCTCAAGCATTTAAAGCAACAAAAGGCAAATATGCAACACACTTACAATAAACAAAACAATATTGGATGGTGTGGGTGCTATTATACTGCAGTTATCGTTCTTAGTGTGAACAGACTGTAAGAGCCTGACATTAGTGTAGTAGCAGACATTTTGACATTCACTGTGATTCATCACACATTCAACCGCTGATTATAACAGTGTCATGTTGTATTATGGCAATGCTTGTGGTGTAGACAGCAGTATTGATTAGAATAGTTTTGCTGTGTTTCATATCATGGGTTTGTGTGTGTTCAGCTGAAGGTTCACGCCTCTGCTAAACTGCTGCTAATAATATGACATGCTAGACGCCGTTTAGCAGAAAGAAACACAAGACAAGCACAGAGTATGTGAAAGCAGTGTGGATGGAGAGCGGGATGATGAGAGAGAGAGAGAGAGAGAGAGAGAGAGAGAGAGAGAGAGAGGGATCAGGAAAGGAATTAAGGATGAGAAGAGGGGCCAGAGTGATGAAGAGCAGAGAAATGATTGAGGCAGATCAGACGAATAATGAAGCTCTAATCAAAGCCCTGCTCTCTCTCTCTCTCTCTCTCTCTCTCTCTCTCTCGTTAAAGAGTTATTTATGTACTGTATATACTGTTATATACTGTAATTGCTCAGCAGTTTTCTTTAAGTTGGCGCCATACATCATTTCATTCAATTATTTATATTATATATATTTATTTATATATATAATAACAATAATTATTATTTAGAAAATTAAAATAATTTTTTTTGTATGTGAATATATCTTAAATTGTAATTGATTTCTGTGATCAAAGCTGAATTTTCAGCATCATTACTCCAGTCTTCAGTATCACATGATCCAACAGTTTTTGGGGCCGCTGCAGCTCACTGGGGCTCCTGGTTGGAGGAATATGATGCTGCCATGGTGACGGCCAACATAACAGGAGCTGCTGATGCTTCACAGTGAGAAACACTCCGCGGTGTGTGCGCGCATGTGTGTGTGTGTGTGTGTGTGTGTGCGTGTGCGTGAGAAGTTGCGACAGAAGGAAATGAGGAATGAGACCACAGACCCCCTAAAACCAGGCAGTGGTGTGGTCTGTCTGGAATCTCTCTTACACACACACACACACACACACCCACACACGCACGCACACACACACACACACAGACACGAGCACACACACACACGCACACACACACATCTTTAATTTCCTACCATATAAGCTTAACCAACACTCCTCCCATCTGTCATTGGTCAGTTAAACAGTTAGCCACGCCCCGAACCTCACACCATTGGTTGAGTCAGTGTTGCTGCGACAGGCTGGTCGTGATTCTGAAACAAACAATGACGTGTTACAATTCTTGGTTTATTAATAATTGTCTCTGAAGTAATTTCAACATCTAGATACAATATCACACATTTAATCATTAATTTATATGAAACACTTATGAATGTTCACACTCACTCCATTAAGAACCAAAAAGGCTTTTACAGAAAAGTAGATGCATATACATACATACTTTATATGGTTTGATAAAAAGTGGATAAAGTGTATTAAGACCTTTTGACCCTATTTTGTTACTGAGATGATTGCTAATTCAGATTATTTCAATGCAAACACACATTCTGGAGTTGACGTGTTTCTCTCAGACATCAGTTCTCACTAATACTGCGCTGTGTGTTCAAGATTTCACACTTTCTTATTTAGTTTGGCCTTCACGCGCCGTTCAGCAGGCGAGAGCCAGATAAATCCAATCTGGTGACCTGCACAGCGGTTCATGTATTCACAGCGCAAGGTGAGAAAATCAAAAAATCCTTTTGTGATTCTCTGATGTGAGCTGTGATTTTATACGAGCTGACTTATGCAAACACTTTACAGTGAATATATTTCACTAAATATCAAAGGATCTAACATTTGCAACATGTATGTGACTCATTTACTCACCCTCATGTCACTCCAAACCCATTTTCTTTTTCTGTGGAACACAAAAGATGTTTAATAAATTCCCATGCTGCTCTTTTCAAAACAATGACAGTGAATGAGGAGGGGGTGGCAGTTAATACATAAAATTATTGATTTGACTGAACTGACGCTTTCAGATGAGAACAAAACTTGAGCTGAATAATGACACTTTTATCTTCTTTATAGCTGAAAGGGAACTTGTTTCATAGTTGATGAACTTTGCAACATTGACACAGTTAATGAAATGAACACTGAACAGAACTGAGCTGAATAACGACACTATTGTCTTCTGTGGAGCTGCTTTACTGCTGAAATTGTTGAATTTTGCATCATTCACACTGTTATTGTCCTGTTTGTGAAGCTGCTTTGAAACAATCTGTATTGTACTGTATAAAGTGCTATGCTACAAAAAATAGATAAATAAATAAATAAATATCAATAATTAACAAAAATAATCATATTTAAAATAATAATACAGGTGGTAATAATAATAATAATCTTAGTATTTTTGTCTTGTTTTCAAAACATTCTTAAATCAAGATACATTTACTTGAGAAGCTAAATGAATGAATGAATAAATGAATAAATAAAATTCAGTCTTGGATATTAAGCTGTCTTGTTTTCTGAAAAAAAAAGATTTTATTTGTTACTTTATACGTATAGCGCTTGTCACAATATCCCCAGCTTCAAAGCATCTTTACAGAAAAGGGTTATTTTAATGTTAAAGTGAGTTTATACTTAATAGAATGGGGTAAACTCAAATTCAAAGGGAAACCAGTATTATTTTTCTCACCCAATTGGCAGATATTTTTCTTGTTTTAAGCATAAACTCAATTAATTTTTATACATTTTTCAGAAGATAAGGCCTTATTTAATTTTGCTTCTCAAGTAAATGTATTTTTATTTAAGAATGTTCAGATAATTGTACTGAATTACTGAGTAAGAAAATCATTTTTCAGTGTATAAATAAAGTAAAAATGATTTGACTGAGCAAATTCAGTCGTTTTGGGTCACAATAATCAGAAAAAATACATCCTGCATTTAACAGGCTATTGAAAGCATTTAACCAATGTGAGGAATTCAGAGGAATTTCAGGATCACTCACACACACACACACACACACACACACTCACTGTAGGGGACTGAAAGGATTGTTCTGCCAGAGATGAGAGTGGAAGACTTTGCCCACACCAGCAATGTCAGCCAGAATATCAGAGAGAGAGAGAGAGAGAGAGAGAGAGAGCAACAGACAGACTGTATGAAAAAAGAACGAGGATGTGCATGTCAAAAGAGGAGAGCGAGCGATTAGTGTGTGTGTGTGTGTGTGTGTGTGTAATGAATGCGTCTTTGTCTGGCTCACGTGGCAGGGCAGATTCGCTTGACCCATGTGACCCCTGACCCTCAGCGACGGGGCAACACTTGACCGCAGGAGACAATGCAGAAGTGCTAGGTTTAGTAGATGGAGAAAGAGAGAGAAAGAGTTGAATTATCATATCAATTACACCCATCATCATATCACCTCCGCCTCGCTGTCAATCAGAACTGAGCCGAAATACATCAGTTAATCAACACAGCAATCAATAGCATGATCACTAGTACTGTATACTGTAGTTAGACTGTCAAAGATTTACTGTATTTCATTACAATGACCTTCTGACAGGGGAAATCAATCCTCTTTACCATGGTAATCATTATTATTGACAATAACATCACTCAAATTAGTTTCATTTTTATGCTTCTGTCTTAAACACTGCTTTTTTTAAAGAAATGAATACTTTTTATTCAGCAAGGATGCCTTAAATTGATCAAAAGTGACAGTTTATAATGTTAATAAAGATTTCTATTTCAAATAAATGCTGTTCTGTTGAACTTTCTATTCATCACAGAATGCTGAAAAAATGCATTATGGTTTCCAAAAAAAATAAATACATTGAAAATAATCAGAAATGTTTGTTGAGCAGTAAATCAGTATATTAGAATGATTTCTGAAGGATCATGTGACACTGAAGACTGGAGTAATGTATATATAAAATATATATAAAAAAGAAGCAATAAACCGTTGGCTATGCATTACTGTGATTTTACCACAATTATAGTTGTTTGTGTTGTTAGGTGTTCGGTGCCTAAATCCCCTTAAAACATGCTAAAATCACTGTAATACACAATATAATAGTACGCAGTAATAAGATAAAAAAAGACCAATGTTTATTTATTAATCATAAATATTGATCATTTAATTATTTTAACAGTTTAATTATTTTTTATTATATTTTTAAAATTATTATAATTATTTAAAAAGATTTTTACGTATTATTTGATTACAAATTTGATGCAGAATGCAGTGATTAACCAATCAGCATTAAGTATCCCAGAGAGGTGAATAATAATAACAGCACAGAACCGTTTAAGTTACATGTGGTAACTCACAGGATTACTTCTCTCTGTCCGACGAATGACAGTCTACACATTCACACCATCAGACACAAAAGTACAGAAACTGAGGACGTTTAGAACTGATCCTGAAGAAATACAATAATGTCTGGCAGCTGAAAAAGAGACAGAGAGAGATGATAATAGTGAGCACACAAAGGAATGCTGTGGGTGAGCGGATGGAGAAATGAAATATCTGCTCATGTAAACGCTCCTTTCTACGTCTGTCCATCTGTCTGTCTGTTCCAGCGGTGACGGCGTCAGTCCTCAGCTTGTTTGTGTCTCATATTCTCAATGGTCTATTGTGGCGAGAGACAGACGCGCGTCCTTGGTGCTCGGGCTCCAGCGCTGCTGGGTGGGAGAGACAGAGAGGAGGTTCTGGCTCCAGTCAGCCTTCATTCACAATCACACAGACACACACACACACACACACACACAACAATCCGTGCCACTCAAGTATGCAGACAGATCCGAATGCTGCTTATCCAATCAGATTTCAGAGCAGGAAATGTTTGTTTTATAAAGAATGTTTTGGAACACAGACTGCATCCCACAATGCAATGCAATCAAATAGACCTCTTGTGTGATGCATGAGCTACAAGTATTTCTGGCTGAAATCCAAAACATTCAGTGAAAATAATAGCAATAATAATAGCATATAACAATGAACATTTCAAAAAAGTTACTTGCAACATTGTTCATCATCATTATGCATGTTTAATTAAGAAAATGGTTTCGATTCATAATATCAGATTTAAATACTTGAGTTGTATAATCATCATCATCATCATCATCATCAATATTAATTAAATAAGAATTAATACAAAAGAAAATAATCCTAAACTAAAATATTTAAAATTAATGTGTAAATACTTCAACAGCAACTATTATATTATTATTTTAATGTAAAATATTAAAAATAAAAAAATATTTAGTAACACCTAATATTTTATTAGTATAAAACAAATACAAACATAAAATAATTTATTTTAATATAATAATAATAATAATAATAATAATAAGTAAAATAATTTAATAATAATACAATTTAATTATTAAATAATAATAAAACTTTGACGTTTTTAAAGTTATACGGAAGTTATATTTTTGTAATTATGTTTTATTTTAATTTACTAATATTTATTTTTTATTTATTTTAATATAAAACAACAAAAATGTGGCAAACTATGTGGTTTTGTTTTGTAAATTTGAATTTCTACATGCTGACAACCTTTTCACATATTTAGTCATAGAAAAATAGCCAGTATATATTGTGCACTGCACTATATTACAAACACTGGCTGTGAATCGGTGGTGAGCGGCATTTTGAAAGGGTGAAAAATACTTTGAGAGAGTTTAGTTAAGTGATGTTGAAGGCTGATGCTGTTTCCTCATCTCAGTCTGTCAGACAGACAGAACACACACACACACACACACACACACTGAGTGGGAAATGCGAACAGCGGCATGCTGACAGCGCTCACCGTCACACTGTTTCTAGGAGACAGGAAGCTGTTATTCACAGCATGTCAATTCATGCGGTTGCGCTCCTGTCCGCATCATATTCACATGGCATGAGTGTGTGTGTGTGAAGGAGCCAGACAGAAATGATGAAATGCTCTTTGTCATTCGAGATTTTTTCCACTCATTATCATATCATCTTAGAGTTTAATTTAAAAAGTTAAAAAGATGAGAAACTATTTGGAAGAAAAAAAAAAGAACACAATGGTTCACTACACGAGAGTTTGACTTGCATGTGTAAAAGGAACAACTCTGGCATTGTTCACTCACCCGCACTGTCTTTGTTTTCTGGAGATGTTTAGCAGGATGTTCACGCAGCTCTTTTCCATGCAATAGCGACCAGCATCTGCTAAACTCCTAAATGAACAGAAAACGCCATAAACTTCAGATACAGACTCAAATTTAAGTTGTAATTTGCTGAAAAGGTCAAAAGAATTGGGCTAAACAGTATTTAACGAAATACTTACTTAAAAGAGAAAACCATACAGGGACTTCTAAACAAGCAAACAATAAAATAAAATCAAAATATTCTATGAAAAAAATATAAACGAAAATTTGCTTATTTCAACTAAATGAAAGAAGTTTAAGTTAAAGTAATACATTTATTAACATTTATTATTAAAGCACATAAGAAAATTACTAAACCATAAATTTAAATTAAAATATAAATTGAAAATATATATAAAAATAATTCAAAAATATTGATAAATAATCAATAAATGCAATACCATTAAATAAATAAATAATACTAAAAGAGCACTGATCCATCCTTTCAGAGGAAGTAACTCCTCTGACATGATGAGTATATAAGGGTATTTTGTCACTTTCACAGTCTTTCTCTGCGGGTTTCTGTCTCTTTTTGTCTCCTGAAGAATGTGTGAGACAGACAAGAATATATTTTAACAGTCTGTTAGTGAGAAACACAGCCTGTTAGTGAGGTGTGAAAACACAACTGTGGGGAAAAAAACCCAAGCGGCAAAAACCCCGCGGTGAATTCTCAACAGCAGTAGCATCCGAGTAAAACATGTTTATTTATTCAGGAATATTCTCAGTTAAAGTCAAAATAAAGACAGAAAAATGTGTGCAAATCTGACCACCATGTGCGTTGCTGGGGCGATGCTATTAAGTTGCCACGGTGTTCTGGGTGGTATCCAGGGCATCGCTATGCAATTGCTAGGTCTTTTCTCATGGTTTGTGCATTGCCAGGGCATTTCTATGCAGTTGCTAGGGTGCTCTGTATGGTTTCCATGATCACCAGGGTGTTGCTATGCAGTTGCTAGGTGTTTTCTTATGGTGCTGTGCATTGCAAGGGCATTGCTATGCTGCTCGGGTATCTCTCTCTCTCTCTCTCTCTCTCACACACACACACACACACACACACACACGATATCCAGGGCGTTGCCATGCAGTTAGGTGTTTTCTTATGGTTCTCTGCATTGACAGGGCGTTGCTATGCAAACGCTAGGGTGTTGCTATGCAGTTGCTAGGTATTTTCTTATGGTGCTGTGCATTCTGGATGGTGTTGCTATGCAATTGCTATGTGATTTCTTATAGTGGTGTTTATTGCTAGGGTGCTCTGGGTGGTTTCCAGGGTGTTGCTATGGAGCTACTAGTGTGTTTTGTCAAAAAACTATTTCTCAAGTAAATGTATCTTCATTAAAGAATTTTAAAATATTTGTATTGGAAAACATGAGAAAATAGTGAACATGAAAATCAGTGTGCTGTGCAACACAGATTTTTCTTAAACCTGTTTTATGGTCCAGCAGGTGAAAATGGTGCGTCTCATAATCGATGCACACACTGAATGTTCACTAACACTAAACATGAGCCCCAGTAAACATGATACTTGACATCTATAATTACGGTCGTCTGGTAGCAAATCTCCGCTTATGGTTTGCATGCTAATAATGTCACTTCTTTTGCGCTAAATCCTGATAAAATCCACCATAAAAGACTCAAAACTAGGACAGAAACCACAGTGACAGCAGAGGCAAATAATCCTGCCGTTCACACAAACACACACCTGTGTGTGCAATAACTGACAGCCGGCCAAATCAAACCTGCTCGCGAACAACGGGGTTCGTTGTAGAGCAGATCACGTGAGTGCGGTGTTGGGTTCAAACTTTCATGTGGAGCTGCTTTAAACATGCGCGCAAACACACACGTTCACTCATCGAGACGCATGCCACCTCGCAAATCAATGAGCTGTGTGTGTGTAGCTGGAGATGTTTTGAGAACCTCCTGACCGGCATGAAAACTCTACACTTTCATCAGTGTAAATGAGAGCTTGGGTCAGCCAGCACAGAACTTGAAGAAATATTCTGGGTTATTTTCAACTTCAATTAAACTCTAGTGTAACGGAGGCCAGCTAGTAAAAGCTGTGCAGGACACCATCACTCCCCTGATCTCAAGAGGTGCACTAGCGATTGACAAAACAGACATTGTTGCTGGGTTCACACTAGTGTGCTTTCATTTAAAAAATTTATTTTTGCCACGGTTATGTCTGTTGTTTACAAAAAACAAAGCTGCAGACCCCATTTTAGTTTGAAAACTCTGGGCTTGCGTTTCAGTATAGATGGACCAAAACTGAAACTTTTACCACTTTCACCTTTATATTTTTGCGAATCAAAATCGAATCACACTGCATCTTAATAGGGGTGAATCGTATCGCATCGCATCACATCAGTAGCTGCTTATGTCTCAATGTATCAAATCGTTGCCTATGCATCAAGATGTGCATCGCATCGGCCTCAGTTATAGAGATGCACATCCCTACAAGGTATACATTTAATCAGCTCCTGCATTCCCTTGGAACTGAACCCTTGACCTCGTGCCCAGTGAGCTACAGGAATTTTAAATGTTCGCTCACCCACTGTGTATTTACTCTGACAACAGAAAACACACCCCAGGTTGAAGTTGGAGAGACGAGATGAGAATGACATGTTGCTGCTGCTATCACTGTTGAGCGTAGAAGGGGTCAAACCGTCAGCCCGTCACCAGAGTTCACGTCGCATAGCAACAGGGGCAGACTCCCAGGATAGTTTCACGGTGACAGTTGCTAGACAGAAGCAGGAGCTTAGAAACAAAGACATCGGGTGCTACTGCCTGCTGCTCATGAGCTGACACCTAAACCACATGCCGACACACACCGGTGAGTGAGTGTGTGTGTGTGAGACTAACACAACACTGAAGAGACAAACATAATAACATAATCTCCTGCAGAGGAAAAACAGACAGACAGAAAGAAGGATGAACAGATAGACAGACAGACAGATAGTTAGGCAGACACAGAGAGACAGAGTGACAGACAGACAGATGGATGGCTAGCTGGACAGACAGACAGACAGACAGATAGATAGCCATATAGACAGTCAGATGAATAGATGGACGGACGGACGGACGGACGGACAGATAGATAGATAGATAGATAGATAGATAGGCAGCCATATAGACAGACAGACAGACAGACAGACAGACAGATAGATAGATAGATAGATAGATAGATAGATAGATAGATAGATAGATAGATAGATAGATAGATAGATAGATAGATAGATAGATAGATAGATAGATAGATAGATAGATAGATAGATAGATAGATAGATAGATAGATAGATAGACAGCCATATAGACAGTCAGATGAATAGATGGATAGACGGACAGACAGACAGATGAACGGATAGATGGATGGATAGACGGATGGACAGACAGACAGACAGACAGACACACAGACAGACAGATAGACAGATAGACAGATAGATAGATAGATAGATAGATAGATAGATAGATAGATAGATAGATAGATAGATAGATAGATAGATAGATAGCCATATAGACAGTCAGATGAATAGATGGATAGACGGACAGACAGACAGATGAACGGATAGATGGATGGATAGACGGATGGACAGACAGACAGACAGACAGATAGACAGATAGACAGATAGATAGATAGATAGATAGATAGATAGATAGATAGATAGATAGATAGATAGCCATATAGACAGACAGACAGACAGACAGACAGACAGACAGACAGACAGACAGATAGATAGATAGATAGATAGATAGATAGATAGATAGATAGATAGATAGATAGCCATATAGACAGACAGACAGACAGACAGACAGACAGACAGACAGACAGATAGATAGATAGATAGATAGATAGATAGATAGATAGATAGATAGATAGATAGATAGATAGATAGATAGATAGGCAGCCATATAGATAGATAGATAGCCATATAGACAGTCAGATGAATAGATGGACGGACGGACGGACGGACGGACGGACGGACAGACAGACAGATAGATAGATAGATAGATAGATAGATAGATAGATAGATAGATAGATAGATAGATAGATAGATAGATAGGCAGCCATATAGACAGACAGACAGACAGACAGACAGACAGACAGACAGACAGACAGATAGATAGATAGATAGATAGATAGATAGATAGATAGATAGATAGATAGATAGATAGATAGATAGATAGATAGATAGATAGATAGATAGATAGACAGATAGACAGTCAGATGAATAGATGGATAGACGGACAGACAGACAGATGAACGGATAGATGGATGGATAGACGGATGGACAGACAGACAGACAGACAGACACACAGACAGACAGATAGACAGATAGACAGATAGATAGATAGATAGATAGATAGATAGATAGATAGATAGATAGATAGATAGATAGATAGATAGATAGATAGATAGCCATATAGACAGTCAGATGAATAGATGGATAGACGGACAGACAGACAGATGAACGGATAGATGGATGGATAGACGGATGGACAGACAGACAGACAGACAGATAGACAGATAGACAGATAGATAGATAGATAGATAGATAGATAGATAGATAGATAGATAGATAGATAGATAGCCATATAGACAGACAGACAGACAGACAGACAGACAGACAGACAGACAGACAGACAGATAGATAGATAGATAGATAGATAGATAGATAGATAGATAGATAGATAGATAGATAGATAGATAGATAGATAGATAGATAGATAGATAGATAGATAGGCAGCCATATAGACAGATAGACAGACAGACAGACAGATAGATAGATATATAGGCAGCCATACAGACAGACAGACAGACAGACAGGCATATAGACAGTCAGACAGACAGACAGACAGACAGACAGACAGACAGACAGATAGACAGATAGATAGATAGATAGATAGATAGATAGATAGATAGATAGACAGACAGACAGACAGACAGACAGACGGATAGACAGATAGACAGAACAACAGATAGATTTTTACAGATCAGTGCATGTTTGTATTTTATGGAAAACAGCAGCGTGAACATTTCCTTTTTCTAAGGAAAACAGAAAGTCAAATTTGGAACAACATGAGGGTAAGTAATTTAGATTTTTTGGGTGAACTACAAACATTTTTCTGTGTTTCTCTATCCAGATATCAGAGCGCTCAGATTAACCCCTACAGCAAATGCTGTCACGCGAGTCTTCCTTCTGCAGGCTGAAGAAAGAAGCCTCTTTGAGTCCCTCGCTGCTGAAAAACGCTCCAGCACCTCTTCTGCGCTCTGAGCGGATGGCCTGTTGGTGTTGGCAGGCAGGGCAGGGAGGATTTGGAAGCAGATCAGGTTTGGCTGGAAATGAAGAGAGGTTTGGGTTTTCAGCAAGAAGCCATAGCGGAGACGGGGGCGGGGGGTGTTTGGGGCGAGGGGCTCAAAAGAGAAGATGAAAGCGGGAAAAAATGGAGCAGAAGAGAGAGGAATTGAACAAGAGAGAAAGCAATACGTTATGTGGCAGAAAAACAGAACCATTAAACAGTTCATTCAGGAAGTGAACAGGTCATGACATAATTTCCTCGCTGGCAGGGGCAGGATGTGGGCCGATGGTTGTACAGTTCCTCCAGAGAGAGAGAGAGAAATATAAACGACAAATGCCTGTAAAACAGAACATATCTGAGTTGCATTTGAATATATTTGAAGTATTAAAGAAAAAGTTCACCCAAAAATGAAAATTAGCTGAAAATGTGCTCACCCTCAGGCCAACCAAGATGTGGATGAGTTTGTTTCTTCATCAGATTTGGAGAAAAGTCCAAACAGCTGATAAAAACATCACAGTAATCCACACCACTCCAGTCCATCAGTTAATGTCTTGAGAAGAGAAAAGCTGCACGTTTGTAAGAAAAAAATCCATCACTAAGACATTTTTATTCAAACCGTCACTTTTTGCCAAAATACCAAGTCCATAATCCATAATAACGCTTCCTCCAGTGAAAAAGTCATCTGGTCTGAATCAGGAGAGAAATCTTAACAGATCAAGCCAAAACAGTCCAAAACAGCTCTAAACAAATATGTGTGGATTTTGATGTGAGAGACAACAGGAGATGGACTTTTCATTGGAGGAAGTGTTATTATGGATAGAGGACTCGTTTTTAAACTGGAATTCA
Organism: Barbus barbus; assembly: GCF_936440315.1. NCBI lineage: Eukaryota > Metazoa > Chordata > Actinopteri > Cypriniformes > Cyprinidae > Barbus > Barbus barbus. The sequence goes on from NC_136721.1 coordinate 23,717,710, forward strand.
TTCTGACGGCACCCATTCACTGCAGAGGATCCAATGGTTAGCAAGTGATGGAATGCTACATTTCTCCAAATCTGATGAAGAAACAAACTCATACATCTTGGACAGCACAATTTCACCCATTTTTGGCTGTACTATTCCGTCAAGAATCTGGTCTCATGCACTGGCCGTCAATGCAAACAATGCCCCATGACCGTCACTCACTCACACACACTTTCTCTCTGCAGGTATCTGATCTCTGTCCTCCTGCACAGCTGTCAGATCGCTGCGCTTGAATCTGTGTGGCAGCTGCAGCAAGCGTCCAGCTGTGTGTGTGTGGAGCCAAATGCTCCTTTGTCATCTACAAACAATAGAAACAATCGGGCGACACACTCACCCCGGACATGGCAATTAATCACACAAACAGAGTGGGGGGTGCTATGGAGATGATGATGATGATGATGAAGGGGGTGTAGAAGAAAACAAAAGGGCTGCTAGATGTTAATAAAGACAGCACATTACAGTCAAGATCTGCTTCTGATAGTATTTATGTATATTTTCAGTTTTCATTCTAATTTTTTATGAGCTTTTGTTATTTTGTATTAGTATTTTCATAAGATTTTTTTAGTAATTGCATGAATGTGATGTTCAAGAGGACTCTGTATTTCTAGTGGATTTTCATGCGTTTTGAGGAAACATTACCCACAGTCCTATCCATAACCAGGTTTGATGAACTTAAATGCTAAGGCATCTCAAAATGTTTGGAAGAGTGATTGTTATTGAAAAGAACTTTATTGTAAACACTCATTCTTTTAATACTTTATATAATTGGAAATGTTGGAATAATGTGGACAGTAAACCTATGAATTAAATATATATTGAATAAAGAATTTAATTACATCACCAATAAAAAAACTGACAATATTAGTATCCTAAGCTAATAGTTTTTTATTATTATTCTAAGATTTTATTTATTGATTTATTTAAATTTTTGAACATTTTTTTTGGATTAAGGTACCCAGGCACCCCAAAAATGCAACGATCAGAAAATATTTAGTAGATAAATTTGCTAGTTGGGATAGGAAACGCAGGGCCAACAAAACAACACAAAAAAGCAGAGTTGTTATTGTTAACTAAAAACTAAAATTATTAACGAAATCATGAAATAATTTCAAGCTACAGAAAACTAATAAAAATAACAAAAGTACATCAAATTTGCGAAATTTTAACCAAAATGAAAACCGAAAATATGCAAATAAAATCTTGTTCAAAATATGAGTACATACTATAAAACCATATATAAATCATAATAACAACGCTTGAAGTTCTTCACTCTGCTCGAAAGGAAGAAAAATAGACAGCAAACATCACTCTAAGCAATAATCATCAAAGAAAAGGACAAACACTTCATGTTACACCCCTTCTCAGTTTATTTTCAGTTGCATAAAAAAAAGAAAACAATCGCTGACATCTTTGAATGAGCTCAGATCTACAGTTTGGTCAGCTGACAAGGTTGCCACATCTGCTTTGCATGTCAATAAGATGCAAATGAAGATGATCTGCATTCAATAGTTTGGAGGGTCTCAACACTGAAGAAGTCAAAGGTCACATGATGCCTGCTGCTTGAATGGGGCGGAGCCTAAAACAAACCCTGATGATGCTGAGAGCAAATCAAAGGAAACTCTAAAATACAAAAACAACAACTGAAATCATGTTTGAAAGACAAACACACACTCACGGAGCATCAGCTATTCAGTATGCATGTATAAAATCACTCTGAGGGGAAATCTGACCAAAAAAATCAAAAGAAAAAATTGCTAAATCATATTTTGCATGAAGAAAACTTCAATCTACTTCATGCAAAATATTTAAATATTTTTTCCTTTAAAATTTAGGGTGAAATATGAACCAAGATTCAACCCTCACGTGTGCGTTTGTCTTTTCATGTGGATTCTTGATGCAAGACAGAAAATACACCAAACCGGCCGGCAAACCACGAGGTTCTGCGTGCGTTTCCTCCCCTAAATGAAGCTGGAGGCCACCGACTGCAAAAAAAGTTGAAAAACACTTCCTATGTTCTTCCTCATGGTCTAAAATTCATATTCATATGCCGTTTACAAGATTACATGTACTGTAGCTTATTTATAACTAGATGACTGGCTTGTGTTAAATCAATATCAATGCACACAGTCGTCAAAGCCAGAGAAATCGACACGTAACAGCTAGATATACCGTTAAAAGATTCAACCACCATCCTCGGCAAACAAATTTAGTTCATAGTAAATAGTTTTAAATAGAACGACTTGCAAAAAACGACCACGGCAAAATGGCCTATATACTTAATAGCCATTGTTGTTTAGTTTCATTTCGATTCATGCTCGATTTTTTATGTTTTTCGACATCTCACATTGTCTATTTAGGAAGCTGAGCGTCGCAGGGCGATAAAAAGAAAATGGTCTTCGCTGCACAGGCTTTTCTATTAGCTAGAGATTCAACTCGGAGGGGTTTCGAAGGCCACTATTTTCTCCCAAAAAAACTTGATTCTACGAATCATTCTAGCAAAAAGTGTTCGACTAACATTCGAAATCCTCCACAACCCGCATCACTTTTTACATACACGTTTATCTTCTTTTTCTTTTTCATTTTTTAAAGCAATCGCCTTAAAACAGTGCAAAACGAAAGTAATCCTGTGCAACAGATCTACGACTAAAAACATACAAACCTCATTTGTGAAAACGAGTAGGTGAATCATTCAACAACACAACATGTTACGAATGATTCGCGTTCCGCTTGCATTTCACAAACGAAGCCTATTACATGGACATTTATACGTTGTTTGTAAAAAACGTGACTTCAAGAGAAAAATAAAGATTAATAATAATAACAATAATGCATAATATTAAGGACACTATAACACATTATAAACAGGGACGCTGCCCGAGACGGAACGGGAACAGGAAACTCAAGCGATCCGACTGATGTTCATGAAGAACCTGACCACTTCATGTTGAATGTATACTCTCATATACACACTTAAGTGTGTCTCCCATCTGCTGTGTGTGTGTGACAAAAGAAAGGCTCGCTCCTGCAGAGTCAGTGTGACTCCAGCTGGATGCCCCTGTCGGCCAACGGCTTTTGACACCCAGGGGGCCAAACGGGACGGATGGATGAAGAGCAGCCCCCAGGCCAAAGAAAAGACGCAAGAGCTCGTCCAGTCTCTGGGGTTCACAATTCTATGAACACATTTCATGAACACAGCCAGAGAACATCTTGCAACAAAATCAAAAGAAAAAAATAGAACAGGGAATTTTGATTTTGCTTAAAGAAAATGAAGCCTATTTTGAGGAGCATTAAGACTTTGTGCACATTGGTATTATTTCCATGAATATTAAGCACATACCTACAATTACCCCCAAAAATGGTTCATTAAAACATATATAAAAATCATGCATAAAAAAAAAAAAGTTTTAGGTGAGTGCTTATCTATAATGAAAATAATGCAAAAAAACAAAACCCCAAAAAAACTGAAAGTGTCAATTCTCATGAATATTAAGCATATTTGTAACCCAAATTCTCATTAAAAAAAAAAATATATATATATAAAATTTTGAGAAATATATAAATATATATATAGTTCTCAAAATTAATATCATTAATGCAAAAATGAATGATGCATTAATAAAATTGTAACATTTATGAGGGTGTCTTTTGGTGCTTATTAAATAGTTGTGAAAATACAAAATTTTGTTACATTTAAATCATTTAATAAAAATAATTTCATTCTCAAAATTATCATTACTCAAATGCAAAAAGCATTTATTTATTTATTAATTAAAATGTAAAGTATTTATGCATCATGATCAATTTTGGGGAAGGAGGATGTGCTTAAGTGTCAAGAAGATGTAAAAATACAAAATTAAATTAATCTGAAAATGATCATTGTTAATGCAAAATAATAATTCATTAATTAAATTGTAATTGTAGGAATAAAATATTTATGCATCATGATAGATTTTGGGGTGGAAATGTGATTAACTGTGATGAAAATCATACAATGCAAAAAAATAAAAAAATCTAAAAATGATTCTTAATTTGTATCATTATGCAACATATAATGATTTATTAATTCAATTGTATTTTTGCATCGTGATAATTTTATTTATTTGGGGGGTGGGGGTGGAATGTGCGTAATTGTGAAAATAATGACAATATAAAATATAGGCTTCATTTTTTAATGCAAAAAACTTTTTTCTTTTGATTTCTTTTTAACGTTTGTATTAATTTGTCTTTCTGTGGAGGTTTAGTCTGGGAATCGTGACAGACAGTGACTGGCGTCTGCACGCGTGTCTGGTTTCACTTCTGCACGTCTGGCTCATCTCAAGAATATGTTGATGTGAAGTGTGAACATATACATATTCATTTCAATCTGCATATTTTACCCTCTGACCTCTGACCCCTGGGCCAACCCCATATCCCATAATGCCTCATGTCTCATCCATCCACACCCGATTCTATCCTCCTATTATAGAAAGCTTGTGTGTTGTAGTGTGTCCGTGGCCTCTAGTGGTTGGTTTGCGTGTCTCTTAATGAGTTTCTGGATGGTTGTTTTGTGGTTCGCAGTGGTCAGGGCCTCCAGCGGTGCGTGTGCGTCACGCGGTGAGCTTCTGGATGGTGCTGTTGTAGTAGGCGGTGGTCAGCGCCTCCAGCGGGCTCCAGTGGTGAGCATGGAGCTCGATGACCTCCATCAGGAGCGAGCGTGTCAGCTGAGACTCAGACGGACACAGCATCTTATCCCGCACGGCCGCCAGCAGCTCCGTCATCATTTGAGGAAGCTGCTCCTCCAATAACCGGCCGGTGCTCTGGAGCTGCAAGAACAAGCACAGAGAGAAACAAGACTGACAAATCCTCCCAAATAGTACAAACTTTCTCAGTTCTCTTAATAAAATGATTATCCCAGAAAAAGTGTGAAACTGACTGTGGCACCACAAATAAATACATTTTTTAAATAAATAAATAAAAAGAAATAATTTAATAAATTGTGTGTATATATATATATATACACAGTGGTGTGAAAAAGTGTTGGCCCCCTTCCTGATTTTTTATTTTTTTGCATGTTTGTCACACTTTAATGTTTCAGATCATCAAACAATTTTAAATATTAATCAAAGATAACAAGTAAACACAACATGCAGTTTTTAAATGAAGGGTTTTTTTATGAATAAATTATAAAAATTATATTTAAAATTAATATGAATGAATATAAATTATCTTCGTTTTTAAAAGTATAATCCCAACACTAAATCTTCAAAACAGAAAATATGTTTAATTTTATTTTCTTAAATTAATTAAATATAAAAATGTAATTATCAAAATTATCATCATTACTTTAAAACTGTGAAAATGTGAAATTTCTCTTGTGATCTCTCTGTCTCTCTCTGTATATGACAACTAAAAGTTTTTTCAAAAAAACTTATGCATTAATTAAATTGTCAATTGTCAGTATTTATATATTGCATTATGCATCACTTGTGTGATGTAATTATGAGACTAGGGTTTAAATATCATGAATATAAGGTCACAAAAATAGGGTTCATTTTCTTCAAGAAAAATATATTTTGAGGTGACCAGACATGCATGTGAGATTCACACTCAGGCTGGAGCTGAAATGACTGTCTGTGGAGTGACGGCACGTCACGGATGCGGTGCATCAACATTTACTCCAAATAACCTGTAATACTACTTTAAAGCGGGGTGGTGAAAGACAGACAAAGAGAGGCAGGAATCACTGAGTGGTTTCTGAGAGGAAATAAGATGTTCAAAGGGAGATGGACACACTCAGGCTCAAGCAAGGGTTAGAGGTCAACTCCACAGGGGGCACAGAGAAACAGATGCTAGTCTGAGAGAGAGAGAGAGACAGAGACACACACAGAGAGAGAGACATAGAGAGAGTGGAGGGAAGCTGTCGCATATCCAGACAAACTGTCTGCTGATGATCCGGTTTGTGGGCAGATGGGACATCATCTATTCTACTGGATGGATGGAGCCACACTCAAGTACACACGAGTATTTGTATATTACAAATATTATTTATTTATTTATTTGTGGTATTAACTCACATTTTCAGACTTTTTAGAGTAATGATAATTTGGAGTATGACATTTTCATACTTAAATTTTTTTTTTATAAAAATGTAAAATTAATTTAATTTCTATTTTGAGATTTTTTGCATTGTGCCATCATTTACTGTTTATATTGTTAAAAGTCTTATAATTGTTTTATAATTTAAATACATTTGATATATTTAAAACATAAAAAATATATTTTTTCCCATTTCAAAAATAAAAATAAAGGGGAATAATACATAATATAAAAAATATATATATAATAAAATGTTAGATATAAAAGTGTCTTTTGTTATTCCATTTTTTATCTTCTGAAATAAACTAATATCTGATTAATTTAGTTTTTTTGTTTATTTTATAACTAACCGACCAACTACATAAATAGGTAATTTATTCCATTTCAAAAGACAAATAATGGAAAAAATATAAACATAAAAATTAAACAAAAAAAAACAACATTTTATTTATATATTTAATTTTTTCCATTATTATTTCTCTTTGAAATGGAAAACACACACACACACACATATATATTTATTTATTTAATAAATTCAAAAGATAACGTTATTTTCATCTAGCCTTTGATGTGAATAAATTCTAATAAGCCTGGCCACTGAAAACACATCTTAAGACTTCTCCATTCTGCTCAGCTGAGCACAAGAACATGTGCTGTGCCAACACGTGAACAACTGAGAAAACAAACCAAACGGAAGGAAAAGAAACAAACAAACAGATAAAACCGCTTGCATTTCATGTGAAAGCATCTTCCTCTGAAGCAGTTACTCAGACACACAGTCAGACGAGGGTTTGGGCCTGGACTCAGTCTCTCGTTCATCACGAATGTGTTAAACTCACCTCCATCGAACAGCAGAGCACCGCGTCCTCCTTCACCTCCGGAGACTCCAGCAGCTAAAACACAGAAAACACACCTCACTTCAGTGACTGACCAATCACAGTCAAGCAGTTCATAAAAAATTCAACATCTTCAGTACATTCACATTTATGCATTTGGGAGATTATTTTATCTACTGCATCCATTGAGTCTATATTTAAGTCAAGACTTTACAGATTTACACAAAAACTGAAACTACTATATATAGCTATTATTATCAAAACCTATTATCACTAGATATTATCATTATTATAGAAAGCCTGGTTTTATGATATTCTTAACAACAACACTACTACTACTAATAATAATATTTTATTAGAAATATTCAATATCCAAATATTTCATTGTATTTGTTGGTGTTGTTACCACAAGCACTACTACAAACACGTAATAAGGCGAGGCAAGGCAAATTTATTTATATAGCACATTTCATCCACAATGGTAATTCAAAGTGCTTTAATTAAAAGGAAGTAAAATAATCCTAAAAAAATAATCACAACAATAAAACCAGAAATTTAAAAACATTTAAAATGATTAAAAACATTTATTTAAAATGAATTTAGAACAGTTAGAAATAAAAATTATTATACATAACATACAGTGTAGTCAGTTTGGACGTAGCACAGTGCTCATTTAACAAATGCACAGCTAAACAGATGAGTTTTGAGGCTGGATTTAAATGTGGCTAATGTTTTAGCACATCTGATCTTTTCTGGAACTGGTTCCAACTGCGGGTGCCATAATAGCTAAAAGCAGACTTCCCTTGTTTTGTGTGAACCCTTGGTGTTTCTAACTGACTCGATCCTAAAGATCTGAGTGGTCTGTTAGGTTTATATTTAGTGAGCATATCTGCAATTTACTTAGGTCCTAGGCCATTGAGTGATTTATAAACGAGCAAAAGTACTTTAAAATCAATCCTAAATGTAACTGGAAGCCAGTGTAAGGACCTGAGGACTGGTGTGATATGTTCAGATTTTCTGGTTCTAGTCAGAATCCTGGCAGCAGCGTTCTGTCTAATGGTCTTCTTGGGAAGGCCGGCGAGGAGACAATTACAATAATCCACCCTGCTGGTGATAAAGGCATGAACAAGTTTCTCCAAGTCTTGACTGGAAACAAAACATCTAATTCTTGCAATGTTTTTGAGATGATAGTATGCTGATTTAGTTACTGCTTTGACATGACTACTGAAACTAAGGACTGTCTCTAGAATCACCCCAAGATTTTTTATTTGATTTGTAGTTGTTTGACCCCTAGAGTCAAGGTATGCATTCACTTTGAGCACTCACTTGAGAATCTCTAAATGCAATGACTTCAGTTTTCTCCTTGTTTATCTGAAGAGGGTTCTGGCAAATCCAACTGTTAATTTCATCAATGCATTGGCAGAGGGAGTCAATGGGGCTATAGTCATTTGCTAGGTAAATAAGGCTAGGTACATCTGGGTATCATCAGCATAGCTGTGATAGGAAATTTGGTTTAGTGGGAGCATATACAGGCTAAACAAGAGCGGTGCAAGAATTGAGCCTTGTGGGACTCCACATGTCATGGCTGTCCACTTAGACTTATGCTCTCCTATACTCACATAATAACCTCTCCCTTCTAAGTATGACCTGAACCATTTGAGAACCATCCCAGAAAGCCCGACCCAGTTTTCCAGTCTCTCTAGAAGTATGTTATGATTGACAATGTCAAACGCAGCACTAAGATCTAGTAGTACCAGCACTGATATTTTGCCAGAATCAGAATTAAATCGAATCTCATTTATTATCTTAATGAGTGCTGTCTCTGTGCTGTGATGCGCTCGGAAACCAGATTGAAAATTGTCCAGGTATCCATTTGAGTTTAAGTAGTTGTTCAGCTCATTAAAAACTACCTTTTCAATAATTTTACCTATGAAAAGAAAGATTTGATATTGGTCTATAGTTGCTCACTATGGTGCTATAAAGATTGCGCTTTTTCAGGAGGGGCTTAACAAATACAGTTTTCAGGGAGTTTGGAAAAGTCCCAGAAAGAAGTGAGGCGTCCACCACTTCTAAGATAGCAGGTTGATGTTTTAAGGTGCTGTACTATTTCTTCCAAAATGTTTCTATCAATTTCTTCAAAAACAGACATAGTTACTTCTTTTTGAAATTGTGGTCGAACCTGTATGAACTCTGCATAACTTGAGGATGTGCCAAACTCCTTTCTGATATTATTGATCTTCTCAGAAAAGAAGGAAGCAAACTCATTGCATTTGCTGTCGGAAAGCATTTCACTGGTAATCTAACTTGGAGGGTTTGTTAGTCTCTCAACAGTGTTGTTTAAGTTACTGTTTATAAGGTTTGCGAAGAAGGTCTTTCTAACAGTGGCTAGTTCCACATTGAAAGCATGCAGGTTGTCTTCATAGATGCTATAGTGAATTTCGAGTTTCATCTTCTGCCACATCCGCTCAGCTTTACTACATTGTCTTTTCATGCTCTCAACTGCTGTTGATGTTCTCCAAGGTGATTTCTGTCTGCCAGTCTTCTTACTGACTTTTGCAGGAGCAATATCATCAATAACATTCTTAACTTTTGAGTTAAAGGAATCAAGGAGAAGATCAACAGAGTTTGCAGAAATACTTGGTATTGAAGATATAGCCTCCATAAATAGCGCACTAGTTAATGCCTCTCTTTCTGACAGAGACAGATCTAGATTCAGTGGTAACAGAGATCAATATAACAAAGAAAATACAGAAGTGATCAGATACATTCCTTAATAACAATGGATGAAAGTTATAATTTCTTTTGTAGTTTTGATTTCTGCATTATCTATGAGAATATTAAAATCCCCTGCAATAGTAAAATAGTCAAACTCTTGAGGAAATCATTGATAACAGTTCAGTGAACTCTTCAACAAAGGCTGGAGAGTATTTTGGAGGCCTGTAAACAATGATAAACAGAATATGTGGAACACCTTTCAGGACAATACCTAGGTATTCAAAAGACAAATACTGACCAAATGACACTTGCTTGCATTAATAAACATCTTTAAATAGAGCAGCTACACCTCCACCTCTCCTAACAGTCCTGCAGACACTTATAATATTAAAGTTAGGAGGGGCTGTTTCATAGAGGACTGTTGCACTCTTCTAGCCACGTTTCATTTAGAAACATAAAATCCAGGTTGTTTGTGGTTATTAAATCACTGATCAGAAATTTTTAGTGAGTAAATGTTTAAGAATGCTAACTTGATGAAATTACATTTTGTCTCTACAGAAATCTTAGTTTGATGCATAATAGGCCGCAGATTATATGGGTCTGTATAAGTATTAAGATATGTATTATTGTTATTAATAACCCATTTTAATCATTATTATTATTGTTAATAATAATAATAGTTATTATTAGTAGTACTACAGGGTAAAATAATAGATATAACTAATATAAAATAAAATAATTAGTTGATTAAATCACAATACATTAAGAAAGTGCATGAAAAAAATCATGTTTTTTTTTCTTGCAGGGTTTGAGCTACTAGTACATGCATCGTTAATCTGCATTCTTCTCTCGTCTCGCGTGTTGAACAGACTTCAGCTTTCAGGAGGTCACTGCTGGTAATCCAGACCACACATCACTGCACCAATCATCTTTCACTTCCTCTTTCACTGTTCCTCAAAAACCACCAGCCGACAGACGCCAGCGAGAGCAATATCAGCCACGTCCCAGTCTGAACCCCAGACGACTGCTGCGACAAACAGAAAAACGCTGGCCCCGACCACAAAAACAGAAGTGCAACTCACTCAACAGGACAAATACACTTTATTATTCTGCAGTTGAGCCTGACGCAAGACTTATTTCTGTGTGTTAAATGGAAAACAGAAAAGTTTGCATGAATGCAGTTAAAAAAAAAGAAAAGAAAAGCACCTGTATACTTCACTCACCAAACAAATGCATGCATTTAGCATCTATTAATGTTCCTGCATTTTGCAACATTGTGACTATATTTGCATCCTTTGGTCTGGTTTCCCACATGTTCAGCTGTCTCTTCCCGTAACAGAAACGATTATGTTCTTTGACGTTATGTAAGAATGTTCTTTTTGTCTTGGCTAATGTGTTTGTGTAATGCAGAATTGCTGATATGACCCAAACACACATGAACTCTGTTCAAATCATGATAGACTCAGTGATTCATTCAGAGATGAGACAACAGTTCTTCTTTTGCAATTAGTATTTCTACAGCTTTCTCATCTGAATCACTGAGTGACGACACTGCACTACAAACACACACTAGATATGAATTATAACTAGAGATGATTCTGGATATTGACTGGGTCTTCACATTAAAAAATATCCTGGTTTTATGATATTCCTTTATTATTATTATTATTATACTAATAAATATATTAAAAGAGTATTATTATTATTATATTTGTTGTTGCTGTTGTTAGTAATAATAATAATATAATAACAATAATGCTGATATTATTATTGATATGTATTATAATCTGTATTACTATTATTATTATTATTATTGCTAACAATATATTATTATTTTAAACAGGAATTTCATACAAATCTAAATATTATATATTTATTATTTTAAATGTTTTATACAAGTTCCGGTGTGCAGCACCTTGACAAAATAAAAATGCAGTGTTTTGTTGTAAATTAACTGTTATACGGTATTTTCATTTGATTACATTATAAAAAAATTATTAAATTATTAAAGTTTTATGAATTCAATCCATAACATTTTTTTTTTACTTTTATATTATTTTGAGATCCAAAAAAAAAAAAAAAAAACAAAGAATCCAATTATCTCTACCTATGATTACATTCATAAGGTTTAACAAAAATGTGGAATGCATTTCCTTCTCTATTAATGGTATAAAATGAATGTTGTGTTAAAAATTGATATCAAATCATATGGAAAAACATACTGCGACAATATTTTTGTCCTAAAGCCATAACTATTAGTGGTGTTTTCCAAGTCAAAATTCCCTGTTACTCTTAAGTTAAGAATTAAACTTGTGTTTTCAAACTTTTACAGCCATCACGTGACTTCAGATGAAACATGGACAACTTTAATGATATGTTCATGGTGTTTTTGCTCCTTTTTGGAGGCCCTGAAGGTGAGCTGTTTGTGGATCAGTGTGTGTGTGTGTGTGTGTGTAAGCGTCTGAAGAGATGACTAGCAGAGCGGCGGGCGGGAAAAGCACTCGGGCAGTGACACAGGCAGCCCTTTGTGAGGCAGGGGGCCTGCAGGGGCTGATCAAAGCTGACGCGAGCGGCTCTGGACTCTGTCTCAGAAAACAGCTGACAGCTCCCGCACAAAGCCACAAAAACCAGGAATCTCATTCAAACAGACTCGCTCTCAAAATATACTTCACTTCACTCACGGTGACCACAACAGCAGACATTTACACAGATCAGCTACTTTAGGAGCCACAACCTTCACCTGTTTGCCTAATGTTTACTTTACTTTTAGTCATTTAGCATGTATACCTATAATGTTACTCAGTGTTCTTACAAACAGGTGGTTACTCTTCCTTTAAGACTTTGTATGTAATTGTCTACATACTACATCACTCTTTGGTTTCAAAAGGCAATATGACACCTTTACTTTTGGTCTTGGTTCTCTATCAAATAAAAAGATTACATGCAAGTAGTGACTCTTCAGGGAAACATGAAAAAATGCCAGAAGATATTTGCTCACATGAGCAAATGTCAATTAGTGGGATGTTAAACAGACGGCTGATCTGGCCTGTTTGTTATGGCAAAGCTCTGCAGTTCTGTATCTAGTCCATACAAATGCAAAAATACTGTATTTGTTGAGAAAATCAGTGTCAAAATGACAGTACAGCCTGCAGTTAATATTAAAGAGTCTTACAGGGTTTCCAAAATTCTGACTTCCAATCGTTTCTGAGTACCGGATGCTTAAAATAAAATAAAATGAAATGAAGTGAAAATAAAGTAAATTAAAATAAAATAGTAAAAAAAAAGTGCAAGGATGCAGTCAATTATTCAAAACTTACAGTGAACACAAAGTAAATGCTATTGTTTTGAACTTTTATCACCGTTTTCACAAAATATGAGCGGCAAAAACAATTTTCAACATTGATAATAACTAGAAATGTTTCTTGAGCAGCAAATCAGTATATTAGACTGATTTCTGAAGGATCATTTGACACTGAAGACTGGAGTAATGATGCTAAAAAATTCAGCTTTGATCACAGAAATAAATTATATTTTACAATATATTCACATAAAAAACAGCTATTTAAATTGTAATAATACTTTACAATATTACTGTATTTTTGATGAAATAAATACAGCCTTGATGAGCAGAAGAGACTTCTTTTTAAAAAAACATTTAAAAAAATCTTACCGAACAACAAACTTTTAAACAGTATATATATATATATATATATATATATATATATATATATATATATATATATATATGTTACAAATTTCACAATAGAGACTTCCTTGACTGTAAGATTTCATCATATTCACGACATTTCCAGCCTTAAAAAATCTTCAGGTTTTCCTCAACTAAAGAGATATGTTTTTAAACTTTTCTCTTTATAATAAAATGTCACCTGCAAAGGCTGAAGGACCCTTGCATGCCAGCATATTATAAATGAAAATCAGCCAAAAAATATAAAAATTGCCAGAGAAACCTTCTGAATATATGACAAGCTACAGCATACGTGAATCCATGGCCCGTGGCGTTTGAAGGAGTGAAAGTGTATATTGGTGTCTGGAGGGATCTAGTCCTGGTGGTCTGGGGTAATTTACTGATGGGGTCTCGCTGTTCTGGTCTCCAGAGAACCGGCTGCTTTAGGTCTAGAGTTATACAGTCCATAATGATGTCCCCGGAGAACAAGAGCAGAGCTCGCGTTACAGAAACCACCTCAAACTAACCCCACACACCAACACACGTCCACATCACAACCAACATTCACCATCAGACAGACTGTGATCAGATCCCTACAGACTAAATTAACATGATCCTACATGGTCAAACTCTCCACTACCACTAAGAGACGTATTTAATGATTATATGCTTGTCTAAAAATCAGTCCTTTAATAATGCAAATAAAACCTTTCATTTTCTGTATTTCTCCTCTTCTCTAGCTTGCTTCCTAATTTAGTTGTGTAATAAACCTGGCATTTGATCGCATTTTATGAATATTGTTGGCTCTTTGACTAATTGCTCTAGTTCCTCTCTTGTAAGTCACTTTGTATAAAAATGTCTGTGAAATGCATACATTTTATGCTGCCTTCTTTGACTCTGAAAATCAGTTTATTTTTAAAAATGAGTCGTCTGCAATGCTGACTCATGTCACAGGAAAAAAACATTATTGCTGCAAGAAGTGCAAGTAATGCGCAAATGTCTAAATCAAAAACACAAACCAAAAACTTCAGCTTTCCTTTTGCATATATATATATATATATTAGTGCTGTCAAATAATTCATATCATCCAAAATAAGATTTGTTTACATAATATATGTGTGTGTGCTGTGTATATTTGTTATGTATATATAAATACAAACATGTATATATTTAAGAAAAATATGTTATATATTAAATATATTTATATATAATTGAAATCATAAGAATATAAATATATAAATGTATATGCATGTAAATATTTCCCAAATATATGCTGTATGTATATATATATATATACATACATAATAAATATACACAGTACACACTTATTATGTACACAAAAACTATAATTTTGGATGCGATTAATTGCGATTAATCGTTTGACAGCACTAATATATATATATATATATATATATATATATATATATATATATATATATATATATATATATATATGGTTTCAATAATAATAAACATACATTTGCATAAAGCATCAATATTTGTCCATGCCCATGTTGATTAGAGTATTAAAAACTTGAAAAGTATTAATTTAAGGTACATTTAGAACAAATAAAAATCTGCACTTAAGTTGCGATTAATCATGAGTTAACCATATTAATTGATTGACAGCCCTAATATATATGAATAAATATAAATTATAATATAATTTATATTTATCCAAATATAATATATTAATATTAATATAGCATATTATAAATTATATTTATTAAAATATAATATAATCTATTAATATAGATTATATTATATTATTTGGGATTGTTTTGTTAAAATACTTTTAAACAATTCTTTGAGCAAATTTGTACAAATTCACTGTTTAAGAGGTAATTCTACATTTTTCCTAGATAAGAATTAAAAGTAGATAAAATCCAGAAGAATTTCAAAACAATTAGTGAATTGTGTAGAATGTAATTTTTCATCCTTAAAGTTGTAAAAAAGATAATCAGAGTAGATTTGACAAGAAAACACCATTTCAGTTTTCTACTTAAAATTGCATTTGTATTCCAATGCATGCTTTTTCTTTGCAACTGCTTGTGAAATTGACTGTTTCTGCATGAAAATTGTTTAAACGCCTTTTTTTAGTGTAGGTCCTCAATTGAGAAAACAGTGCATATACAAAGTCCTTTTAGAGACTAAGTTTTAAAATATGTCATGTATATGTCCTAACTGTATGCAACTGTATGTAAACGAAAACTGCACAAAATCCAACAAAAGGGTTTGAGAAGATCAGAGACGCGTCCAACCCTACAACCCCAGAAGCTTTCAAATGAACAACAGACAGTCTCTTTTCTCCCTCCCTCCATTCATCCTGTCTTTTATTTTCTCCCACACCCTCAGTGCTCCCAATACACCTGTCAGCTCCAAACTACAGCTGGATCACCTGTAATTAAGCAACCTGCTCTGCCGGTCCACCGCACACACAACACACACTTCACACCTGGCTGAGAAGGGCCTGTAAACACACCGTAATTGCTGTCACACACCGACACAAAGTGCCTGTTAAACTCTCAGACCATCGTGTCGGGACGTGTTGATACGAGAGACGAATGCCATGTTAATCCCGGCTGCGCACTTGAATAGCGGCATTCATACGGCACAAACACACGCTGAACTCTCACCCAGATCACGGCTCTTTGATGAATAATCAAACTTTGGCTTTTGACGGATCACGTCTGTCATCACCTGAACAACTGACAGGATTCAACGCAGACAGGGAAGCCCTATTCAACAGCCATCGGGGCATTTCACAAGACAAAAAACATCTTTAAGTCTTAAAGGCGTCGTTTTATGAAAAAATAAATTTTTCCTGATCTTATGAAATGAAAAGAGTTTGTTATTTAAGGACAAAAGAAATTACATCAACGTTCACGACTCAACAACCTTGCCAGTAGAGCTGACAGGATTCATTGAAAATGATTATTGTTAATCTTTAGTTAATTAAATGAAATAACTAAAGACATATTCCTATTGTAATATTTCACGGTAAATTAAAATGTATTCAAGAATTATTATTATTATTTAAAATATTAAACAAAATAAGATATACTCCTGTTGTAATATTTGTAAAAATATTCAAGAATTATTATTATTATTATTATTATTTTATAGTCATCTTAATATATACATTTCATTCTTGAACAAATAACTAATGATAATAATATTATTAATATATATTTTTTTAAATAACCCTTATATATCCTAAAATGTTTTATTTATTTTACAGTGAAATATTACAATAGGAATAACCATATTTTGTTTGATACCCCCCCCCCCAAATATATATTTTTAATAAATATTAATAATAATAATTATTATATTTATTATTTCTATTATTATTATTATATAGTCATAGATATCTAAATCACATTTTTGGCAAAAAATCCTTTTTTTTTACTGGATTTTAAATTGCAATTGCAATTTTATCTGGAGGAAAAAAGGTAACTTTTTAGAGTTACTGAAATTTAGCTGCAAACTATGTAAAATTCATTACCTTTATCAGAAAAATGCAGTGCTGTCAAAATTAGCATGTTAACACAAGTGATTAATTTTTAAAAATTAAAATGTTAAAAATATTTAACGCAGTTAACACAGGGACGTAGCTACCCCACTCATAATTGCTGCTCCTGTCTCTTTTTTCTTGACAAGAATTGCATTTGTATAGACACAGAATGTCTTTACGAACACATCCAACTTGAGACGCGCGCTCCAACTTCAACTCAGCGCCAGGCATGAGTCAAAGGAGCGAGGAAAACGGTACAGGTGACAAGAAGCTTCTGCATAACAACCGTGAACTGCGGTCAGATGAGATGTTGTCAGGCCATATGTCAGTAAAAATGCATTTTCCTGTCCTGTCAGCCTGTCATTTCATTTTAAAGCACAAATTAAACTACGAGCATGCGTGTCAGATCCATGTCACGTTCAGCAGCGGCAGCTCTTAAAGTAATAGCAGCCAAATAACCTCATAACCAGCTGCTGTGATGTCTGTTCAAAGAAAAATTAATACATTTGTAGCTTTCGAATTTAGTGTTGAAAACTTCATTCAATTCCTACTTGGGCACAGTAAATATGACATTTATTATAATGGGGTTATGTGAGTTCACTCAAATAGAAGTTGTTATTTTATAAAGCCTAATAAATGTTAAAATTGATAGCTCTCAGTTATACTGTAATGTTAGAATAGTCAAAATTACATATAGTCAATGGTTAAATATTAAGAAAAAATAATAATTTCTTGGGGCATCAGCAGTATTGGTGATACTCGCCTTCAGTCATAAGAAATGATGCCATTAAACAAATATTAAAAATATACTGTCTTTATGTTGTTTCTACATTAATTTAAAGATTGAATGTGAAATTATTACAATATAAAAGTATATTTAAAACCTTTAATGCTATGTGGGATTAATCGCGTGCAAAAAAAGTGCAAAAAAATCGATTGACAGCACTAATTTAAATACAAAACCATTCACATTTACACAAAACCAACGCCTATAAAGTGTTCAGCTCGGGCCATCTATGGTGAGCTGATATACAGGAAATATATACTATTTCAAAACAGCAGAAGAACTAAATGTGTAGGAAGTTTGTCTTGATTTCCATCTCTGTCTGGCTGTTGTTCATTCCTCTTTCTCTCCGAGTTAACATGTCGTTTCTACTTCACATCTATCAGAGCGAGAGTGAGTCGGGTGTGTAGTGTGTAGCTGATGTGTTTGTGTACCTCTCTCAGGCAGGAGTATATGGGGCAGACCAGCACTCTGAACGGCTCTCCAGCGCTGCTCCTCATGGTGCCGAACACTTCACACAGAAATGTGATGAAGCCCAGCCAGCACTCCACATCCGTCTGCTGCAGCTCCTCACGCAGCATGAAGTCCCTCTGCAGACGCACAGAAAGAGAGAGACTGTCATGATACACACATCAACAAACACACACACACACACACACACATTATTGTTATTGGGTGATTCAACACATACATGTTTTACCAGCTAAGAAGTTCAGCACTTTTAGAGTTTGATCCCTCTATCTGATGAGAGCATAAGTATTGGAACAGTTGCCTCACAGCTCTTTCTAAGTGATCAGCTGTGTCCTGTTGCATTAATTCTTCAGATATTAAAGCAGGGAATGTGTCGTATCAGTTATATCCATTACTTCTCTATTCTGAATCTTGCATTCGATGATGACACACACAAACCAGGATGAAGATGAGGGAGCTGACTTTGAGAGAAAAGCAAGCAATTTGGATGCTAAAAGAAAAGAGGAAGTGAATTAGAGCTCCAGCAAAAACAAAGGGCATGGAGAAATCACGAGTTTGGAAACCACCAGCAACCAACAACTACCTGATCAGCTGAGAAAACAACAGTAGCTGATGACAGACAAATCATAAAAGCTGTGAAAATGAACCCTAAAAGACGTGTCTGTAAAATCACCAACAACTTCCAGAAAGCTGGGGTGATGCTCTGACAATCTACTGTCCTCAGGAGACTTTGACACAGAATTACAGATGCTACATAGCAAGATGCAAACCTCTGACCAGCACCAAAAATAGAAAGGCAAGAGTAGAGTTTGCAAAAAAGCACAAAGGTGAGCCAGAAGAGTTTTGGAACTGTGTTTATGGACCGATGAGACAAAGATGAACCTTTATCTAAGTGATGGGAAAGAAAAAAAGGGAACTGCAATGATCCCAAGCATACAGCCTCATCTGTAAAGCATGGTGGAGGTGGTGTCATGGCATGGGCATGCATGGCTGTCTCTGGAACAGGCCTTCTCAACTTTACTGATGACTTAATGTATGATGACAGGAGCAGAATGAATTTGGAAGTGTACAAAACCATCTTGCCTACCAATATTCAAGAAAATGCCACCAGATTCATTGGGAAGTGCTTCATATTGCATCAGGACAATGACCCAAAACACCCTGCCAGTTCAGTCAAGGAATTTATAAGGGCAAAGAAATGGAAAGTCTTAGATTGCCCAAGTCAGTCTCCAGAGTTAAATCTGATTAAACATGAATTTCACCAGCTGAAGAAGTGGTGAAAAGTATTTCTAAGGATGAGACCAAGAGTCTGGTGATGTCTGTGGGTCACAGACTCACTGCTGTGATTGTGTGCAAGGGATCTGCAACTAAATGAAATCGCGTTTGGTCTCGTACTGTATCGTGTATCTTGTCAGTGTGTGCACTTGCTTGGCCATTTGTAGTTGATAAACAGGAAAGTGGGTTCAAGCGCCAGCAGAAGGCAGTGTAATGAAGTGGTCTTTAAGAGAAGCAGTCTATCAGCGGAAGTTTAAAATCAGCTCGTAAGTGTATTTACTTGTCTCAGTGTTTAGCGCATTTGCCGTTGCTAGGAAACGCTTATTTTGTTTACTAGGATGAGAGTTGCTGAAATCGCGTTTGGTCTCGTACTGTATCGTGTATCTTGTCAGTGTGTGCACTTGCTTGGCCATTTGTAGTTGATAAACAGGAAAGTGGGTCCAGCTGAATTGAAATGATCATTTGTTGGTTTGGTATAATAAAGGTTATTATACCGCGGCAGCGGTCGCGGCAGTCGTCGTGTGAAGCCCTCTTAGTGTGAAGACCAAAGAGTGTAAAGACCATCGACTCTACCGTGCGACTCCACCGGGCAGGGACACCGGCAAGGGATAGTAGTAGCTTTTTATTTAATTTTTTCATTGATATGTTTATTATTGAAATGTTGTTGTTATATGCATGTGTTAATTTTATTTAATTTCTTTATTTTCTTAAATATGTGGGTAGATAGTATTTATAGAGTTGTAACTTTTTAGTTTTAGTTACTTTTTCTTATTTGTAAGTCGCTTTGGACAAAAGCGTCTGCTAAATGACAAAAGTAAGTAAAAGTAAAGTAAAATAATAGCTTTTAATCTTTTATATCTGCCTTATGTTCAACTGTCCCAATACTTATGCTCACATAAATTGAGTGGGATGGACTCTAAAGTGCTGATCTTTTTATTTAGTAAAACATGTATGTGTTGAAACGGCTAATAATAAAATGTGACATTCTGTAGTTTTGTATAATATTCATATTTTAATCATATTTGTAAATGTCTTGACTCCACAGCCAACAGAGCAATTTTGTCTTTACTGTTTCAATACTTATGGAGGGCACTGTATATATATATATATATATATATATATATATATATATATATATAAATAGATAAAAATCAGCATTAATGCACTTATCAAAATAACAAAAGCAGTCTTCAAACAAGTAAAAAATGTGGAATCAGGATTCAGTATAAAATAATGAAATAATATCATGCATGTGAAATTGACAGGACTCATGTTTGGGGCAGTTTTTCTGCTGATTAAGGGACAATACAAGACAAATGCTATGATTTGCATCATATTTTTGTAAGAAAGTTTGACTCACTAGAGCAAAACAGCCACTATTTTTGGAATCGGCAGTTTGAAATTATTAAGGAACACATTGGGTCTTCATTCAGCAGATATGATGTGATATGATTATTAAGCTTCTGCAAAAAAATGCTGGAGAGATAGAGACATTGGAGGCATTTCTGGAAGATTTTGTTTTTACTTCAAATAGCATCTCATATGAGTGTATCCGTGGCAACCAGGCATTTAAAAAGCAATGTTAGGTATAAAACAAAAACATATTAACTATGAATGGACTTTCACAAACACTGGCAGCTCATCTCTGTTCTCTGATAAGCAGCGTGTGTGTTTGAGGCAGATTGCTAAATGAGGCGCAGCAGACGTGTCCTTTCAGTGGGGTCAGAGACGCCCGCATCTGCGTTACATAACCCCATCAGAACGAAAGCGTCTGCTCCAGTGTCAGATGGGTGAAGAGCGCCAGTTTATATGAGGACAAACCGGATGATTCATCCTCCTAAACACACGCAAAACTCCAGACTGATGCTCCACGCGGGGTTAACGGGGGTACTACACATACAAAAAAATAAATAACAATAATTATATTAGAATATTATTATTATTATTATTATTATGATAAATAATTTGAATATTTCAACTATATTATTATAATAATATTTGTATTATTATTATTTTATAATCATATTGATATATAAATAACAACTTTTTTTTGTACTTTTTACTTTATCCGTAAATTTTTTTTTAATTCATACTTTTATTCAGAAAGGATGCATTAAATTGATCAAAAATGACAGTAAAGATATTTGCAATATTGCAAAATATTTCTGTTTCATATAAATGCTGTTCTTTTGAGCTTCTAATTCATCAAACAATCCTGAAAAAAAATGTTTTATATATTTATATTATATATAATATATATATATTATATATAAAAATGTTTTTATAAATATGTTTTCAATATTGATAATAATCAGAAATGTTTCTTGAGCAGCAAATCAGCATATTAGACTGATTTCTGAAGGATCATGTGACACTGAAGACTGGAGTAATGATGCTGAAAATACAGATTTGATAACAGCAATAAATTACATTTTATAATATATTCACATAGAAAACAGCTCTTTTGAATTGTAATAATATTTCACAATTTCTGCAGGTTTTACTGTACTTTTGATCAAATAAATGCAGCCTTGGTGAGCAAAAGAGGCTCCTTTCAAAAACAAATCTTACTAACCCCTAACATCTGAATGGTATATACTCAAAATAATAAATATGAAGAGTACATATTATATAAAAAGTGATACATCAAAAGTGATGTAAAAATACATTTGCATATATTAAATGTTTAATTTTGTCAAAAAATACATGGGTAGCATTGGTAGATGCCTGCAGTACCTTCCTTTCACAGTCTGTTTCTGACAGGTTAGCAGGATCGTGCTTGTTTGATATGCAGCGTGTGTTGGTCTTTGTGTATTTGTGAGTGTGTGGAGCAGGATGTGTGTTTTGGCCGCAGCAGAAGCGGGTCAGAGTTCTGGTGTCACATCACAATGAGAAATGCGTCTAACAGTCAGTTCCCAAAAACAATGACAAAATACTTAGAGCTTCACCACCGAAACCACGGTACAGACAGACTGACCCAAACAACAAGAGACAGAGACACGCCGTACAAATACAGATATATATCCCTGCTGCTTCACAAATCAATTAAATATTCAGATTATAGATTTTTTGTTAATGTAATCTTGTTACTGTTAACTAAAACTAATTTAATAAAAATTTGGTAATTGAATTTGTTAAAAAAAAATTCAAATAATAATTTGAATTATATATGTATTAAACTTAAAGCACATAACAAAATTACTAAAACTTAAACTGAAAACAAAGTTCATTTAAAATTTGAATAATTAAAATATTATTAATATTATTAAGTTATAGTGCTTTTCCTGAGCTCAGTCATCTATAATAGCATATAAATAATACTTTAATAACACTGGATCACACATAATGTTAGCCAAGCTAGTCATAATTTAGTTTTTCATGGCCATTTTCAAAAACGGCTGTTCTTATTCATGCAAAATGTAAATTGTGTGAGTCACTTTTTTTTGTTGTTTTTGATTATAAGGGAAAGAGCAGACAAGAGAGAGAGGAAAAAAAAGCTTCATTTTCTGCATTCCACAGGAAATGAGGCTGAACAAACGATGTCACAAGTCATTTTGAACTATTTCTTCAAAATCTATTCATTTGCTTTAAGAAATTCTCAATTTCAAAATGAGGTGAAAGCGTCCGGGGCCTAAAAAGTCCCTTTTGTCCAATGAGGAAATTGTACAGGGTCACTCAGCTGGATTTGAGGAGTGAGTCACATCCTGATATTTCAGCTTCTTCAAGCCCTTCAGAAAAAGAGGAAGAAGAGAAATTGCAGATGCAAAAGAGGAACGAAAGAACTGAGATGGATGTGGCTGGGCAACAGGTGGGACAACGTTTGTGAATCGTGCAATCCGATTGGTCCTCAGGGACACAGCACTGACCAATAGGAGACAACCTGCAGAACGTGATCAAGTAAGTTAGGAACATTCAGTTCTTACCTGTAACATGTTGAGTAATAGAGAGCGGAATTTGGTTCCTTCCACCATGAACAGAGCCATCTTGTCACAGAGTTTGGCTGCCGTGGCTGCAAAACTTCGGTCGCTGACCGCCTTGCGGTAAATGGTGTGGACGATCTCGCTCAGCGTCTCCTCCGAATCGGCCGAGTTCTGCGCCTCCTCCATGAACGTGGTGAGCTGATTCTCCACGCCGCTGCTGTTGTTCCTCATGCTGTTCAGAATCTCTAACAATCTGTCCATTCGGTTCTGCTGAGGTCCGGCTGTCGCCACGGGAACTTCCTCCTGCCAATCAGAGAACAGCGAGAGCGGTCACATGACTTAGAACACCGAGGAAGAGCATATACTACGTTTAATAGTTTGGGATCAGTCCAATTTTTGAAAGAAATTTATACTTTTATTCAGCAAGGATGTGTTCAAATTGATTAAAAGTGACAGTAAAACATTTATAATATTAAAAAAAGATTTCTATTTCAAATCATGTGGCTTGCTTTTGCATGTTTTACCACAGTGACAGAGTGTTGCTAACACACTTCAAGCTTATTTATGCTTTAACATATTGTAAGCATATTTTAAAACATTGTTAGGATGTTGCTAGTATATTTAACGTTTTTAGCTTGTTTAGCATGTTGCTAACGTTTTACCACACTGATAGTGTGTTACTAGAATTTTTAACACATTTCTAACTTGTTGTAGCATGTTTTACGACACTGATAGTTTCTAGCTTGTTTTAGCATATTGCTAGCAAGTCTTACTGATAGTTATCATTATTGATAATATGTTGCTAGCATGTATATTAATATGTTTCTAGCTTGCTTTAACAGGTATGTTGATAGTATTGATACAATCTATTTAGCAAATTTCTGGCTTGTTTTAGCATGTTGTTAACCCGGTTTACCATGTTGCTAATGTATTTAGCAGCAATCACCTTCTCTTTCAATCTCCTCCTCAGTCTCTCTTTAGACGACTGCAGTAAGCAAATCTTCCCACTCTCGGTCTTCTCCTCCTTATCTCCTTTCTTTTTCTCCTCTTTCGCAGGCTCATCCTTTGCTCCTTTCTCCGTGTGGGGCTCCGGCTCCTCATGTTTTACATTCTCTGTCTCTTTGGTAATGCGTGTGAAGCCCCTGTCGGCCCCTGAGGGGCCCTGATTAAAACTGTTCGTCTGGTGTTTGGGATGCTGATGCCAGCGGCGGTTCTGGCTGTAGCCGTGATGCGGGCCGCCCTGCCGCCCGCCCTGGTTCTGCTGGCCCTGGTAACCCCGCCCCCCGTGCTTAGTGCCGGCACCTGATTGGTGGTCTGTGTTGAGCTGCTGCATCTGATTGGGCTGCTGTTGCTGCTGCTGTAATCCCTGCTGCTGCTGCTGCTGCGGATTCTGAGATTTCCCAGCAGCCCCTCCTACTCCTACTCCAGGCAGGCGCTGCTGTCTCCTGGAACAACAACAAAAATGAGCTTGTTGTGTGGGGGTTTCCAGGATGTTACTAGACAGTTGCTATGGCTTTCCAAGGATTTTGTTTTGCATGTTGCTATGTGAGTAGTTGCTAGGGAATTGTTAGGTGGTTGCCAGTATTTTGAGGATAAGGTGTTGAAATTAGTAGTCAACACATTGTTATGCGGTTGCTAAGGTGTTCTGAGTAGTTGACAGGATGTTGCTAAGCGGTAGGAGAGGATGTTCTGGGTGGATAAATAAATACACAAAAATAAATTCAAGCACAAAACAAGCAAACAAATACAAAAATAAATACACAAAACAAATAAATTAATGAATGCATTAAATAAATGAATAAATAAATAAATCCTGGTGGATGTTGCTGTCAGCATAACCAAACAAACAAATTAATACACAAAAACAAATAAATTCAAATGAACATTTGTATATATTATATATATATATTATATTGTATATTCTATAATAATATATTAATAAATTCATTAATAATAATTATTATTAATATAACAATTATTAATCATAATTAATTAACAATATTTCTGGTCAACACTACAGTGTAAATTACACAGATTGAATTGCTGGGTGGTCAAGTCTCAAGAAAAAAATTAAGCAAATAAATGAATAAATAAATACAAACAACAAATAAATAATTTCTGATAGACGCTGCAGGACAACTCACGCAATAAGAGCGTTTTGGTTGGTTAAGTCAAAATAAATCAAATAAAGCAAAGAAATAAATACACAAAATAAATAAATAAAATGTAATACATTAATTGTAAAAAATATATATATTGATAAAAATAAAAGATTAAAAATAATTTTAATTCTTAAGAATGGAGACGTCCGCACCACAACTATAACGAAAACGACAAAGAGGAATGATACCACAGGAATCATTTTACAAATTTTTTTTACTGATGATCGACATGATACACTGACAGCCAATCAGAATCCATCAGGGTTTAAAGAGCTTAAACATATAAAGTGGCAGACGACAACACACGCTTATAATAAACAACGTCTGTGGGCTGGTGTGGACATTAATATCTAGTTATCTTCATAACTGTAGTTTTTGGTGCGAATGGGCCTTAATATGAGCAACAGTAATAGTAAGGATGGACATAAACACCACTAATAATAACCGCAGTCACACACACAGTGTCTTAATGTGTGTGTAATGATTTACAGCAGATGTAAACACCCAGATCTCCATGTTTGCAGCAGGCTGATGGAACGATCTATCTTCACCAGCAGATTCCAGTCATCCTAAAACTGACACTGGATTATGGGCTTTACTGTGTGTACATTACATGTGTATGCATACTGACGTGTGCATTCAGAGCACGCTGCGTCACGTGTGAGTGTGTTTGAGGCTGTGCACCACTGACTGTAATAGTCTGACTATTTACTCTTTTCAAGAAAAGACTTGGATTCAAGAGTTAAACATTTCACAAACAGATTGTAAAGCACTTCATCTAAATTAGGTGCAAACTGAGTTTCAAAAGCATTTTTCTGGCATCACTGAAAGCAAAATCCCAACCAATAAAAATATGTGATGTTTAATATACAAGATTTTGGACCAATGAGTTCACTATGACTAAACAGAAACCAACATGAACAGCAACATTATATGGCAATATGAAACCAAATGAACATTATGAAATTTTGCATGTTATGCAGCATCTTCCAGCGTCAGCACTGTAGAGTTATTATTGTTAACTAATACCAAACAAAATGTTATTTGAAATAAAAACTAAGTGAAATAAACATTTTATTTCAGCTAGTTGCTGAGGCAACATTTCTAATTTTCATTTAGTTTAAATTGAAGTACTAAAATGACTAAAACTAAGCTAATAATAAATACTCAAATAAAATAATATAAAAATATAAATAAAACAACTTTATAATATAAAACATAAAAAATATTTAATATTTTATTAAATTCAATATTTCATATAAAAACTAATTATTTCAGCTTTTTGCCAAGGCAACATTTCTAAATTAATTTATTTTATTTATTTAGTCATTTAGGAGACGCTTTTGTCCAAAGCGACTTACAAATGAGGACATAAGAAGCTATCAAAACCAACAAAAGAGCGACAACGTGCAAGTGCTATTACAAGTCTTGGTTAGCCTAACGCAGTACAGTATTATTATTATTATTTATTTATTTATTTTTTATAAAAAGACATATAGAGGAAATATAATTAGAATAGAGAGTGCTAGAGTTCGAGGGTCAAGTAAAGATGGAACAGATGAGTTTTTAGCCGTTTCTTGAAGATGGGTAAGGATTCGGCTGCTCGGATCGAGTTGGGCAGGTCATTCCACCAGATGGGAACAGTTCATGAAAAGGTCTGTGAAAGTGATTTTGTGTGTTTTTGGGATGGTACAATAATGCATCGTTCACTTGAAGAACACAAGCTTCTAGAGGCACATAAATCTGAATTAATGAATTTATGTAAAGGGGTGCAGAGCCAGTGGTGGTTCTGTAGGCAAACATTAATGCCTTGAATTTTATGCGAGCAGCTATTGGTAGCCAGTGCAAATAGATGAACAGAGGTGTGACGTGCGTTCTTTTCGGCTCATTATAGATGAATCTTGCAGCGGAATTTTGGATTAATTGTAGAGGTTTAATATAATTGGCTGGAAGACCTGCCAAGAGAGCATTGCAATAGTCAAGTCTGGACAGAACAAGAGCCTGAACAAGGAGTTGTGTTGCATGTTCTGAGAGAAAGGGCCTGATCTTCTTAATATTGTATAAAGCAAATCTGCAGGACCGGGCAGTTTTAGCAATGTGGCCTGAGAAATTCAATTTATCATCAATCACAACTCCAAGGTTTCTGGCTGTTTTTGAAGGAAAATTTTATTTAATTTAACAAATTTTCTAAGTACTAAAATGACTAAAACTGTAAATAAATAAATAAAAGAAGCAAATAAAATAAATATACAGAAATGAAGTACTAAAAAGAGCTGATAAAATGTAAAAACTAACTTGAATGCAATGTAAGTCGCTTTGGATAAAAGCGTCTGATAAATGTAAATGTAAAAAACTAAAAATAATACATATAAATTAATAAATACTATATAAACATTAACAAACCAATAATAAAAGTGACAAACACAGAAAATTACTAAAACTTTAACCAAAAATTTAAGTTTAATTCAAAAACCATAATACAGTATATCAATGATACTAAACACTGTTATAGAGGAACAAGGCCATATTTTACTGCTTCTACGAATAATAAACAAGTATGGAGCAAACATAATCTACAACATCAGCAGATACTTCAAAGACTAACGTCTTCACTAGTGACATGAACAAACGTAAGCTCTGTGGTATTCTATGCTCTTTTAAACCCTCACACACACACATGATGCCACACACACGGGAATCTCCTCGCTCAGAGGACGGGCTTCACGCTTGACTGACAGCTTTAGAGCGAGGCGTCCAGGTTAAGGTCATGTTTGACTGTGCTGTTCTGGTATTACTAGGGGTTAATTTTAGAGGAGACACACTGAGTGTGCTGAATGACAGATCGAAAATAAAACGTTGAGGTGCTGACCGCCACATTCTTCAGGCTTTACGCAGGTTAACCCTTCACGCTGCTCCGCGGGAACATGTTTTACACAGATACTTCACGAATCTATTCCAGCAGTGGTGGAAATACGAAAACGACACACATAGACTATCACTGAAAAGTTTGAAATGCTTTTGAAAAAAGTCTTGTCTGCTCACCAAAGCTGCATTTATTTGACCAAAGATACTGTAAAAATTGTGAAGTATTATTACAATTGAAAATAACTTTTTTGTAAAATTATATATATTGTAAAAGTAATTTATTCCTGTGATGCGCAGCTGAATTTTCAGCATCATTACTCCAGTCTTCAGTGTCACATGATCCTTCAGAAATCATTATAATATACTGATTTACTGCTCAAGAAACATTTCTGATTATCATCAATGTTGAAAACAGTTAATCTGCTTTATATTTTTGTGGAAACCGTGATACATTTGATTTTTCAGGATTATTAGATGAATAGAAAGTTCAAAAGAACAGCGTTTATTTCAAATAGAAATATTTTGTAACATTATACATTGTAAATGTTACTTTTGATCAATTTAATGCATCCTTGCTGAATAAAAACCCTTTCTTTAAAAATGTATCTACATCTACAAAAAACAACATTATATTATAAATAATGTTATAACATGAATATATCACATATTATATAGTGTTACTATTTGTGTGTGTGTGCGTGTGTTATATAAACATGCAGTTTTAGCATTTTAACTCATTTCATCAAACTGTTTCTTTAAAAACCTTGCGACAGTAAATCTCAACCTTGCACAAATGCAGATGTCAGCAGAACACGAATAAATGTTGAGATGAAAAGAATCTTTGAGGAAAAGTTCAGTTTGGAGCAGATTATGATGATGTCCTTGAATGTGTTTTTGAGAAAAATCAAAGCACTTTTATTCATTTAAAATCAGACATCTGCTAAATAGAATCATATGCGAGAGACTTCAGGTATATAGAGTTCATCAATATCTCAATTAGATGTAGAAATTAACCTTTGACTTTGAAAAAGATGAAAGAAAAGTTGGAAAATTAACAAATACTGTTAGATGTTAACCTGATACACCTAACATCAGAATGCATTATGTTTCAAATTTGTACTTATTTTAATGCTGATTCTCATTCAATAATTTAAATGCATGTTGCACATTGTGTGTGTGTGCACCTCTCACCGACATACACTTCTAAGCAGCTCAAGAGCCAGATTGAATGTTGTCCACACCCAACCCTTCCCTTCCCTTCCCTCATTCACACACATCACAATACAACAAAAAGCTCTGAGAAAACCTCTTACATAACATTAACATCAAGTGTTTGCTTTACACAAGATAAACCCTGACTGACAGGTCTGTCATCGACGGGAATCTTCACACTTCATACCTGCATCACGGTCAACATAAAGATCTCGCTTACAATACACCATATTTGAATTAACACAAATAAAAATAAGACTGAGGAACAGAAATACAATGCATTCGATATCACATATTGTTGATCAAAAATTCTAAATACATCCTTCTAAAATGTTCAAAGAGACAAATAACACACGTGAAACTCAACATGTGAAAATGACGACATAATGAATAGAATAAAAAAGCCCATTTCTCCATCACAGAACGTTAGTTCTCCACCATGTGCATAAAACAGATAATCTATAGAATATTCTAGAAGCAATGACCCCCATTTCTGTGTTTTTAAGTAATGTCAAGAAGTTGTTGACCAATACATTGCCAAGACCGATATATCAGCCGATATTTGGCATTTTTTAAATTTCCGCACTGAACCGTCAAGTGCCAAACCATTATTTTGACAGCATTGGGACTTTTATTTTGACATCATCAAACTCTCAAAATATAAGCCTTATTTAAATTATCGGCACTGAACATGAACGATATGTTTTTCTGTTTGACCTTTAAGTGTCAAACCTTTATTTTGACAAGTAGGACTTATTTATTTTGACAGCTACAAATTCTCAAAATAAAATTATACATCGCTCATTTAAGCTAAAACATTTCATTTACAGAAGACAGTAGTTTATATTTAAATAGACACAAAAAAAGACTGAGAAACAGAAGCACAATGCATTCGATACCTCATATTGCTGATCAAAAATTTTAAACACATCCTTCTAAAATGCTCAAGAGGACAAATAACTTGGGCTATGAAAATGATGACATCCTGAACAGACTGTATTTCTGAGTTTTGACAAATTAAATAAGGCATTTACTCTGACTAAAGTCCATAGTACCTCAAATTCTCCATCACACAACACACTAGTTCTCCAGCATGTAAAACAGATCATCTATAGAATATTCTAGAAGCATCAACCTCTATTGGTAATGCCCAGTAGTGGTCAACATATATCATCAAGACTGATATTTGGCATTTTTAAAATATCTGCATTTCCCCATTAAGTGTCTAACTTTTAAGATCCTAGAATAATCAACCTCCATTTCTGTATTTTCAGGTAATATCTAGTAGTGATCAACCGATATATCGCCAAGACCTTATAAATCGGACGATATTTGCCATTTTTTAATAATCAGCAATGGACGATACGTTTTTCTTTCAATTTTTTAATTATTTATATTATATATAAAACTTATCGTCCAATACTGATTATTAAAAAGGCCAAATATCGACCGATTTATCGGTCTTGGCAATATATCGGTTGACCACTACTAGACATATATATAAAATCTCACACTTAATTTAAAGAATTTATAGAAAAACGTATTGCTGATTATTAAAAATGGCAAATATCGGCCGATTTATAAGGTCTTGGCGATATATCGGTTGGTATATCAGCTTGGCCATCACAAAATAATTAATTGTTTGACACCAAATGCACAACTTTAGCACAACTTTCACTCCACCAGATTTTCTCCAACAATTGCAGCTGAACACCGTTAGTAACCTTCATTAATATCCCTCATACCTGCCACCTTAATGCCTGTGGATTTAGATTTCCGTTCTGTACTGGACTTACTGTACGGCGATAGTTTGCAGATTAATGATGACTAAACTGAAGAGAGGCAAAAGAGGATGAGAACATACTGTACAGAGGATTTATGTTGTGCAAGCAGAATAAAGCAAATAGGACCTCAGGGTCACAGATCCAGTCAGAAGATGGTTAGTTTGAATCCCAAGAGCGGGTCGGATCCCATAAGCAGTTCAGGAGTTGGGTTTTCTTGAGCCAAGCTTGTAAGTGGAAGAACAAGAGTAAGCGGACAGGATTCAGGAGCTGGACCCGTTTTGAGACACTGACCTGGACACTTGCCGCTTCCCATCGGCTGGCAGCAGCACCGTCAGCTGGTCCTGGGGCGGATCGGAACGACTACGGGTACCACAGGGAGACGACACGTGAACAATGTGGATGGGAGGGTGGAAAGAAGCAGAGAAGGAAAACAAGAAGATACGAGAGAACTAAATAAAGCAAGAAGAACAAAAGGAAAAGAGGAGACGGAACAGTAACAACTAAAAAAACGCAGGAGTAAATGATTGGGACAATTACAAAATCTACTGAGAGCTAATCTATTGAAAGGTCTACTGAAATCTATTGGAGCTAAAAAATAAAATAAAATAACTAAAATGTTACAGTAGCTACAGAGTTAAGGGTATCTACATAATGCTAAGAAAATAAAAGAAATGCTGCAAAATAAATACAAAACAAAAAAGCAGGAATAACTAAAATAAAATAAAACAAAAAAGTAATATAAAATAAAATACAAAAAACAAAACAAAAGGGTGACTAAAAAATGACATGGCATCTACATTATGCTGCAAAAACCAATGAAACATTGCAGTAAATAAGAAATGACAGCATGACTTTGGAGATGAAAGGTGGCAAAACGCAGGAGAAAATGATTGGGACAATTATGAAACCTACTAGGGATAAAATAAAATCTGTAAAAAATAAATAAATAAATAAAAAAACAATAAAAAAGTAAGTAAAAAAATAAAAATAAAATAAAATGTTAAAGGAGCTACAGGGTTTAAGGGCAACAATAGGCATTTGCATCTACATAAAGTTGCGAAAACCTAAGATATGTTGCAGTACGAAAAGACGGGATGGTTTTGGTGGTGAAAGTGTCTTCAAAATATGAAATACTGACGAAACACTTTCTGTGAGCAGTATGTGCATTTTTCATGCCAAGGATCCTCAAAGAAAAACTTTTGGTGTCCATATCATCCCTCTCTCTTCAACTGTGAAGGTCCTCATCACTCTGCATCCAGCGCATGAACAGGGTCTGGGTTTATTTCAGTCCATCAGAATGTAGATTTGAGTCATCAGCTGCAAATTCACCTGATATTGAGCTTCTTTAAAGGCTCTGAACTACTAAAGCATGCCAAAACAGCCTACACAGACCCGAGAAGCATAATCCTCTGCCTCAAACAATATAAATGAAAACAGGTCTGTGTTATAATAAAAAAAAAAAACACGATTCAAAAGTTTGGGGTTGGTATGAATTATAAGATAACGTTTTTGAAAGAAGTGTCTTCTGCTCACAAAGGCCCAATTGATTTAATCAATATTACAGTGAAAACAGTAAAAATTTAAATATATTTAAAAATGTCATTTATTGCTGTGATCAAAGCTGAGTTTCAGCGACATTACTCCAGTCCTCAGTGTCACATGACCCTCCAGAAATCATTCTGGTGTTCATCTTAAGTCGTTGGCTCTTAATGAAATCAAACTGCTGCTACTTTCCTGTCAGCGAAATGCTGTAGTTCATAAGTGTGACTCTGAAGATGATTCGATTCAGCAAACTAATCTAAAGAGAGAGAGAGTGAGCAAGTGAGAAAGAAAAGGCAAGAAGCGATGCCAACAAACAACACAACCGCAGAGTCCTCTCTGGCAGGAGCAAAGCATTGTGGGTGGCCAACAGCAGCAATAATAGGCTGAAAAGCCTTCTGTTAGAGGAGTGGGAGAGAGATGTGGGAAGAGAATCATCTTGTGTAGTGATGCATGCACACACACACACACACACACACACACACAGGGAGAGAAATGATTCCCTAGATTGTTTTTTCTCTTACATCTAACTTTTGTAGTCAAAGCGGACATATTCTCATATACTGTGGTCTGAACGCCATGCAAAAATTACATTGTACGCTATTTGTGTTGTTTGCCAGTGCAAAACTCGCAAACACAATGCTAGGATGCTGTGGGTGGTTACCAGGGTGTTGCTATGCAATTGCTAAGGCATTCTGAGAGGTTTTATTGCATTGCTATAAGGTTGCTAGGGTGTTTGGAGTTGTTTGCTAAGCTCAAATTTAAGACCACTAAATATCATGAAATTGACTCTTTAACTGATAGTAAATAACTGGATTTTTTTGAAAAAACAAAAATAAAATAGTTTTATGGAGATGCTATTATATTTGCATTATTTTTTATATTATATTGCTCATATTTGTTTATTAATATTTATTCATTTTAATATTTATATATATTAGATGTTTTCAAGAAACAGTAATAATGTTTGTTTATATTTGTTTGTTTATATATTAATATTTAATATTAATAAATATAAATTTTTGTAATTATTTATTCATGTAATTTTTTAGATAAAGATTTAGTCATTTTATTGTTTGTCATTTTTATTTATTTACTTTTTAAATATACCTATATAGTCTTCATTTTTTACTTTTTGTTATTTTAGTACATCAACTAAATAAAATATGAGTTATGCAAGTTTTTTTTATATTTTCTTTAATTTCAGTTTATTCTATTTCAAGAAACCAAAATGTTTGTTGGTTTAGATATTAATAGTTACTCATTTTAATTTTATATTTAATAATATTTATGTTACTTTTCATGACAGTTTTAGTCATTTAGAAATGAAAAAACGTTTCTGTAATAAGTTTTTTAATATTTTATTTTATTTCAGTTTACTATATTTCAAGAAACAAAAAATATTTGGTTATATATTTATATGTTTGTTTAGATATGAATGTATATTCATTTTAATTTTATTTTTAATATTTATATGAATTTTTGTTGAAGTTTTAGTACTTTGAAAATAAATAAATTACATTATTTTTATATATTTTATAGTAGTTTTCAAGTATCAAAATCGTGTCATGGTTTTAGTTAACCCTAACAAACCCTGACTCGCAAGCATCAAAAGCACTAGTAAAGGCCACTAAAGGACAAGCAGCAGTGCATTTTGGGAAAGAGTCTTTATTCACAAATAAACCATCTATTCTGCTCCACGCGTCCTGTCAAAAAAAGCCAAAACCTCAGTGTAAACGTCCTCGAATCCAGCGGCATCACAAAGCGTCCAGCGAAGACATGCAATCAGACTGGCTTTCACTCACAAGGACATCAGAGCCTTTCTTCACATCAACAAAGCCCTGAATAACACAAAGCTTTTGCTTGCCTTCTCCCTCCTTTTCTTTCGCACAAGTTTAGACCAAAATATTTTATTTTTTGCCGTTTCTTAGCAACTGCAAATTACAACAGAGAACTTTTCCGATGAGGTCAAAGTAAAAACGTGCAAGAAAAAAAGTGGAAGTGCTTTAATGGATTAAAAGAGAAGATTTTGAGTAAAGAACATCCAGATACAGAGTGTTACGTTTTACACACCGGCTGACGCTTCTGACTCGTGTGGAAAGTGTGAGCAGCTGTTTACTCTGCTTTACGAGTCTAACGTCAGCGTTCGGTGCGTAACGTTTGCATTAAACAAGTGGAAGAGAGTCGACAGTAACACTGAGACAGAGTGACTCACCGGCGGTCATTTCTGCGGCGACGAAACAGTTTTTTCGTGTGTGCGATCTCAGCTTCATTAGGCAGAGGAGGAAAAACCTGCAGAAAGCAAGAGAAAATAACATGAGAAACGCCAAACCAGAAAGTCTGTACAGTTTGTATAGAAGTGTGAACCTCACAAATAAAAGTACAGAAACAAATTACATTTTGCAGAAATTATACAATTTTAAAACATTTGTTTGTTCATTATTTTCAGATTTTTCTTTTATGATATTTAGGCACATGCACAAACTCTCATTATTGTAATGTTTTGTTTTAATTCTCATTATTTTCAATGGTGATTGCCATAACAATTTTATATAATTAAATAAAAAACAATTTATACAAAATTAATTTTATGCAACAAATACAACTGGGATAATATATATATATATATATATATATATATATATATATATTTTTTTTTTTTTTTTTACATATTTAATGAAAATATACAGTATACATATGCGTGTAAGATCTTTATATCAATTTATAATATATTCTTCATACATATTTTTTGCAGGTATTAATTATTAATGATGATTATGAAAATAACTTAATAAATCTTATACAACAACAAATGAATTTTGGGGAAAAAAATACAACCGGGATGTAATATTTTTAAAATATTGTTTGAAAATATACAGTACACACACACACACGCTCTGTGTGTATATTAATTAATAATATTCTTCTTACATACTGTATAAATGATTATTACATCAATGAAATTAAATTTTAATGTAATGTATTATACAAATATTAATATAATTTGTATATATTAATATTATAAAGTTATTAAAAGATGGATAATTTAAATGAACACTTCATAAAAATATTTACAAATATTTGGCAAAATACTAATATAATATAATAATGCATGCATTTTTGTTGTATTTGTAAAAAATAACTGTGCTTTGTATCATTATTTTGCATTGGAGTAATTTTATCAGTTTGATATTTTTGATAATATTGTCATATATGACCCATTACTTAACAGTTTAGCAATGATTACAAATTCAATCAAATGCAGATGGCTAAAATCAAATCCCACCCTTCATCATTCATAACATTGTTTCATATGAAAGTACGTCATGAAGATGTGAATGCAGATCTGTGCATGTGATTCAGATCTCAGTCTGCATGAACATCATCTTCAAACACACCACAAACTACAGATAAAACTTTTTAGTCTCTCTTGGATACTACAGGAGGTTAAAACGCCAAGGTTTATCGACAGGATCTGGGAAACAAGTACTGGTGCATGCTGGGTAATAAAACCCTAAACTCTGACAACCTTCCATATAATGGAACATTCTTGAGCTCTGAGCTGCGGTGGCAGCATCCACACACACACACACACACACAGTCCTCAGGGTTTCTCTTTCGAACCACTCTGAGGCTCTGAAGCCAAAACCACTGTATGATGATTGGCTGTCTCTGATTGGACACAGATGTGGCGGGAGATTAGTGTAATTGGCTGCTTTTCCTCGTCGGCGCGGTAATAAGGGCTTCTAACGCTTAACCCCGCCCCCACACAGAAAGCCTGCCAGAGCCGGACACAGAGAGTCGCCACCCATCACATTTATTACAAGAAATGACAAAAACAACTGAAACTTAAGAAAACACAACCGCAGGATGTATTCATGATGATAAAACACCACGTCAAACATCTGGCAGGAATACACACACTTGACTGGTTCAGACTGAAGTTAGAAATTGAAATGAAAAAATTAAAATTGTCATCATTTGAGTTGACTACAAAACTGTATGACTAGCTTTCTTCTGCAGAAACACAAGCAGTGAATGTCTGAAGGATGTTCTGGTCTCTCTTTTACATAGCATACATTACTATGAGGAAAGGATATTGTAACAGACATCCTGACATTTCTAAATGCATTCGAAAAATGATACAAAAGCCAAAAATTATGCACATTTAGCCAGAAACTCCCTTTAAAATTTGATTTTAACATCTGAATTTGATTGGATTGTAATCGTTGCTAAACTGTTAAGTAATGGGTCAGTTTGATCAAAAATATCAAACTGACAAAATTACAGACAGACAGACAGACAGATGTATATGGAAGCTTGTTTCTTCCACAGATTGCAACTTTTTATCTCATAACTCAGACATGTTTCTTTTTTTCTTGCAATTGCAAGTTAAATTCATAATTTTGAGTTTACATCTTACAATTTGTTGTTGTTTCTCAGATTTCTCCATTTTCATCTCACAATTAAGTTTTTTTATTCCTGCCTCAGAATAAAAAACAAAAACTCCAACTTTTTATTTCATAATTCAGATTTTTACCTTGCATTTGTAAGTTTATATCTCACAATTCTGAGAACAAAATCTACTACAATGTTTACTACAAGTCAAAAGTTTGGAATAATTAAGAATATACAAATAATATTATTATTAATATAATCATTAATATTAATTATTTAAATAATTTACTAATTCAAATTCATTAATATATATTTGCAATACAGTATTGCGATGTAAATTGACAGTTGAGCAATGATTACAATCCAATCAAAAACAGATGGCCAAAATCAAGTCCTTAAATTATTCCTGCCATTGTTTCTCACGCCAACAATCCTGCGTTCAGAGGAGAACTAGATCTGATGAGTTCTAGATCTGACGGGTCAGATGTCCATATGTAAAAGCGGCCCATATCAGATACCAGAAAGTCTAATCTTATAAGCAATTTGCCGTTTACATGCAAGAAACAGGATCTGATGTGCGCCAGATGTCTGTGGAAAACAAAAACGCATCCATCTGACGGTGTGAAAGCAGCCATAAAGACAACGGAAAGACTTGTGAGGATGCAACTGTAATTTTGGGTTTCGTCCCATCAGAATCCATCAAGTCTATGAGTTTCTAAACTTCATGAGGAACTTCCTTACAAGAGAGGCGGGTCCTCAAGCGTCCATTCATCTTCAGTGTGTGTGTGTGTGTGTGTGTGTGTGCAGAGCTACTGTTGCAGTCCTGCAGGATGTCACAAGTTGGACGTCTTGGCTCTAATGTTCTCCAGATGATAATCTCAACCACACCAAACACATTCAGACTTCAAAGCGCCTAAATATGTCAATATTTGCACAAGAGTGAAACCAAGGAAAGCGAGGCACGAGTTTTCATTTGCCATGATTAAAGTCCTCAATTATGATTCCAGCGCAAAAAAGTTAACTATTACAAGGAAATCAGGTTTTCTTTGAGACGTAAGGAATGTGATGAATAATCTGCAGGGAGGAGACCCTTGGTTTATTTGAAATAAGGGATGATTGTTTGTATTAAATGTGAAACAATGCGATTGAACGTGTATGTCCTGTGAGCGACGGCAGACAGATCAAAGCCGGTGACATACAGATACACACACCGCTCGGCTCGCCCCTGCTGAGCACGACCTTTGACCCCGGGCTGTAGGATTGTTGGTCAGATGCATGCGTGACTGCGGAGGGTGGGAAGGCGGGGGAGTCACCCGCGGCAGGAAACTTATGCATACTGCCACATTCCAGAGGTCAAAGGTCACAATGGAATCCATGTTCACAGAGTGGGGAATGACAACTCCTCCCACTCGGACCTGATTGGTCTGCACAGAGATACAGGGGTGAGGTAATGATGATGTAAAGGTGAGAAGTCGAGGTCTAGGTTAGGGTGTCAAGCAATCATAAAATATATGTCTCTCCACATATCATAGAAAAATATAAATTAATACATTACATTAATAACAACATGTATTTAAACAATACTTTTGAGATTTACACACACACACACACACACACACACACACACACATTATATTATTATTTCATTATTATTATATATACATATACATATATATACACACACACACACACATATATATACACATGTATGTATGTATGTATGTATATGTGTGTGTGTGTGTGTGTGTGTAAATTATACAAAGTAATTATGAATTTATAATTGGTTAGCTTGCTGAAAGAAAGCACAAAAGACAAAAAATACTTATTTTGCCCAGTGGGACTTTCAGTTTTAAAATGTGATGTGAGAAAAACTTCTTGACTTTTTGACAAGCAATATTTAATATTTCTAATTAGCCACCAAATATGATACACAGAAAGACTCACTCTTCTATCCAGGGGAAGTCGTTTAAGGGTCCAAGAGAGTTTAGATTTGTCAAGGAGGGTAGGATTACACTTGTCATCGGTCCTAAAATCTTCACGACCATCACGGCTAATGAGATCTACCCACAGAACCTGAGCTCAACATTCACTCGTGCCAATAAAACGACACGAAACCTTCCCTCACAGAAACAACATCAACTCTCTCCGCACAAGCTGCTATTAGAGGGTTAAGGGATTTCAAACGCCGTGGATTATGAAAGCGGGCATTAACCTGAAGTGAGTGAGGACGTTTCCCGTCACAGGACACTGACGAACCGTGACAGAGAGAATATTACATCTTCTGATTTAAACAGTCCGAGCAGAACTAATTTCAGAAAGATTAGCCAGAGAGACTCTACAGGTCTTCAGTAAGACACTCCATCAGCTTTAAACCCCACACATCTGGAAAGAGGTCAAACGGCTGATTTCAGATCATTCCAAGGAAAGTGGTTTTCTTAAACACACTTAGCATTTAAATATATTATATAATTAATATATGATCAATAATTAATATTCACACATACTATATATATATTAGTGCTGTCAATCGATTAAAAGAAATTAACTAATTAATCACACATTTTTCTAAAATGAATCGCGATTAATCCCACCTAACATTAAAGTTTTTAAATATACTTTTATATTGCAATAATTAATTTCACATTCAATCTTCAAATGTACAATGTGCAAACAACAAAGACAGTACATTTTTAATATTTCTTTAATGGCATCTTTTTTTATGATTGAAGGCCAGCATCACTGATATCAATACTACTGATGTCTCTATAAAAGT
Source organism: Barbus barbus (assembly GCF_936440315.1). Taxonomy (NCBI): domain Eukaryota; kingdom Metazoa; phylum Chordata; class Actinopteri; order Cypriniformes; family Cyprinidae; genus Barbus; species Barbus barbus. The sequence continues at coordinate 23,757,760 of NC_136721.1, forward strand.
TTTTTCCCCTTAATATTAAACCATTGACTGTAGCCATTCAGCATTACAGTATAATTGAGAGCTATCAATTTGAACATTTATTAGACTTAACTTCTAATTTAAGTGAACTTAAAACAATCTTCACATGAACCTATTATAATAAATGACATATTTAGCTACCTGTGCCCTTCAGCAGAAATATAACCAAACACTAAATTCTAAATTAAATATAGATGAACCCCTTAAAGCTATAAAAGTTATAAGACTTTTGTTCTTGGATTAATAGACATCACAGCAGATGTTATTAGCTTATTTTCCTGCTATTGCTTTAAAAGCTGCTGCTGAACTTGACGCGGATCTGACATGCATCTTATTTTCTCACAAATCTCTTTACCTTTTCTGACCCACTTCAGGTCTTAAACTCTCTACTAATAAGCGGACGAGTTGAAGCGGGTGTGTTAGATGAGGGAGACAGTGCTGGGGTGCCTCAGGGCAGTTTTTAAAACCATTTCAGAGACATGTTCTTAAATGTGACGCACATGCATGCACACAATTTTAAGGCAGCTTTAATCGCCTTTTTGGTAACTTCATGCCTTAACTGACGGCATAACTAGGACATTGCATGCACGTAGTTTCTTTCGCTAATTGATATGAAATGAGAGGCTACAGCGCGCGCCGGCACCTTTGTGCGTGTATTTGAAGAGCGCGCGCTAGTATGGAAGGCCGTTGGGGCCAAAAACACGTGAATTTTAACGTGTCAACAACACGTTAAATACGCGTATTTCACGCGTAAACAACACGCATTTAACACTTGAAATACGTATTGTTTACGTGTGAAAAATCAACGTGTGAAATACGCGTGAAATACGTGTTGTTTACGCGTGAAATACGTGTTGTTGACGCGTGCAAAATCAGTTTGAACGCGTCGGTGTCATTGGCTGCTGAAGACTTGGGTCAGTCTATTCATGTGAGCTTAAGGGGGTGTACCATTCATAAACTAGGCTACCACCATTTGACATGTGTCATATGTCTTTTTTTCTTTTCTTTTTTGTATAGCCTATAGAAGTAATATTTAAATCGCAGTTTCATGAAAAATTTGATAAAAGATCAAATTGCTTCATTTTTCTTCACTCATGCCTTTTTGTAAATAACCACATTAGT